>NC_140581.1:443433552-444006052 GCF_964204655.1 Triturus cristatus | reverse complement strand
CTCTGCCTCTCTGTCTGTCTCAGTCTCTGCCTCTATCTGTCTGTCCCTGCCTCTGCCTCTGTCTGTCTGTCCCTGTCCCTCCCTCTCTGTCTCCCTCTCCGTCTGTCTGTCTCTATCTGTCTGCCCCTGTGCCTGTCTCTTTCTGTCTGTCTGTCCCTGTCTCCGTCTGTCTCTATCCCTGTCTGTTTCTGTCTCCCTCCCTCTCTCTGTCTCCCTCTCTCTCTCTCTCTCTCTCTCTGTCTCCCTCTGTCTCACTCACTCAGTCTGTCTCCCTCAGTCTCCTTCCCTCTCTCCCTCTTGTCTGTCTCCCTCTTGTCTGTCTCCCTCTTGTCTGTCTCCCTCTTGTCTGTCTCCCTCTTGTCTGTCTCCCTCTTGTCTGTCTCCCTCTTGTCTGTCTCCCTCTTGTCTGTCTCCCTTCTCCCTCTTGTCTGTCTCCCTCTTGTCTGTCACCCTCTTGTCTGTCTCCCTCTTGTCTGTCTCCCTCTTGTCTGTCTCCCTCCATCTGTCTCCCTCTATCGGTCTCCCTCCCTCTGTCTCCATCCCTCTGTCTCCCTCCTCCCTCTGTCTCCCTCCTCCCTCTGTCTGTCTCCTTCCCTCTGTCTTTCGCCCTCTGTCTCCCTCTCTCTGTCTCCCTCTCCCTCTCTCTGTTTCTGTTCCTCTGTTTCCGTTCCTCTGTCTCCCTCCCTCTGTCTCCCTCCCTCTGTCTCCCTCCCTCTGTCTCCCTCCCTCTGTCTCCCTCCCTCCCTCTGTCTCCCTCCCTCTGTCTCCCTCCCTCCCTCTGTCTCCCTCCCTCCCTCTGTCTCCCTCCCTCCCTCTGTCTCCCTCTCTCCCTCTGTCTCCCTCACTCTGTCTCCCTCACTCTGTCTCCCTCACTCTGTCTCCCTCACTCTGTCTCCCTCACTCTGTCTCCCTCACTCTGTCTCCCTCACTCTGTCTCCCTCACTCTGTCTCCCTCACTCTGTCTCCCTCACTCTGTCTCCCTCACTCTGTCTCCCTCACTCTGTCTCCCTGTCTCCCTCTCTCTCTGTCTCCCTCTCTCTCTGTCTCCCTCTCTCTCTGTCTCCCTCTCTCTCTCTGTCTCCCTCTCTCTCTCTGTCTCCCTCTCTCTGTCTCCCTCACTCTGTCTCCCTCACTCTGTCTCCCTCACTCTGTCTCCCTCACTCTGTCTCCCTCACTCTGTCTCCCTCACTCTGTCTCCCTCACTCTGTCTCCCTCACTCTGTCTCCCTCACTCTGTCTCCCTCACTCTGTCTCCCTCACTCTGTCTCCCTCACTCTGTCTCCCTCACTCTGTCTCCCTCACTCTGTCTCCCTCACTCTGTCTCCCTCACTCTGTCTCCCTCACTCTGTCTCCCTCACTCTGTCTCCCTCACTCTGTCTCCCTCACTCTGTCTCCCTCACTCTGTCTCCCTCACTCTGTCTCCCTCACTCTGTCTCCCTCTCTCTCTGTCTCCCTCTCTCTCTGTCTCCCTCTCTCTCTGTCTCCCTCTCTCTCTGTCTCCCTCTCTCTCTGTCTCCCTCTCTCTCTGTCTCCCTCTCTCTCTGTCTCCCTCTCTCTCTGTCTCCCTCTCTCTCTGTCTCCCTCTCTCTCTGTCTCCCTCTCTCTCTGTCTTCCTCTCTCTCTGTCTTCCTCTCTCTCTGTCTTCCTCTCTCTCTGTCTTCCTCTCTCTCTGTCTTCCTCTCTCTCTGTCTTCCTCTCTCTCTGTCTTCCTCTCTCTCTGTCTTCCTCTCTCTCTGTCTTCCTCTCTCTCTGTCTTCCTCTCTCTCTGTCTCCCTCTCTCTGTCTCCCTCTCCCTCTCTCTCTGTCTCCCTCTCTCTCTGTCTCCCTCTCTCTC
The DNA here is from genome assembly GCF_964204655.1 of Triturus cristatus. NCBI lineage: Eukaryota > Metazoa > Chordata > Amphibia > Caudata > Salamandridae > Triturus > Triturus cristatus. The sequence continues at coordinate 444,004,219 of NC_140581.1, read as the reverse complement.
TGTCTCCCTCTCTCTGTCTCCCTCTCCCTCTCTCTCTGTCTCCCTCTCTCTCTGTCTCCCTCTCCCTCTCCCTCTGTCTCCCTCTCTCTCTGTCTCTCTCTCTCTGTCTCCCTCTCCCTCTCTCTCTGTCTCCCTCTCTCTGTCTCCCTTTCTCTCTGTCTCCCATGGTTTCCCTCCCTCTGTCTGTCGCCCTCGGTCTGTTGCCCTCTGCCCCTCTCTCTGTCTCTCTCCCTCTGTCTCTCTCCTGCTGTCTCTCTCCTTCTGTCTCCCTCCCTCTGTCTCCCTCCCTCTGTCTCCCTCCCTCTGTCTCCCTCCCTCTGTCTCCCTCCCTCTGTCTCCCTCCCTCTGTCTCCCTCCCTCTGTCTCCCTCCCTCTGTCTCCCTCCCTCTGTCTTCCTCCCTCTGTCTGTCACCCTCTTTCACCTCACCCCAGCTTCCCGGGCGCACACACAGCCGCACCCGAGCACTTCATAGGTCTTTAAAAGACCATTTACTTGCTAATGAGGCTTTGTTGTGAATAGCATGGCCCCCATAGAGCAGAGTGTCTAGGAATGCCTCTTAATTAGCAGCAGTTATGTGCTAAGTGCCTGCGACACACCCACCATTTGCAGGCGACACAGTACTGTGTCGGGACACATTGTTTGGAAAGCTCTGATCTACATAGCCCCGCTCGCAACCATCATCGGGAATCATAGATTCAACATCATCTCCTACGCTGACGACACCCAGTTGATTTTTTTCCCTTACCAGCGAACCCACAGTCGCCAAGAGCAACATCCATGATGGGATGAAGGCTGTCACCACCTGGATGAAGAACAGCTATCTCATGCTCAACTCACGGAAGACCAAAGTCCTCGTAATGGGCTCCACCCTTTTTGCCTAGGACAACCCCTGGTGTCCGTCAGCACTTGGATCCCCCGCCCACAGACTACGCACAAAACCTCAGCATCATCCTGGACTCCTCGCTCACCATGAGCCACCAGATCAACGTCGTCTCATCAGCCTGCTTACACACAATACGCCTGCTCCGAAAGCTCTTCAAGTGGATCCCTGCCCAATCCAGAAATGCGGTCACCCATGCACTCATCAGCAGTAGAATCGACTACAGCAACTCACTCTACGCCGGCATCAACCAGAAACTCCTCAAGAAATTGCAGAACATTCAGAATGCCTCCGCCAGACTACCCCTCAACATCCCCCTGCCACAGCCACTTCACCAGCCACCTGAGAGACCTATACTGGCTCCCAGTCAACAAAAGAGTCACTTTCAAGGTCTTCACACACCTACAAAGCCTTCCACAACATGGAAGCTGCATACCTTAACCACCGTCTCGCATTTCACAAACCCACCAGAGACCAATATTCCGCCCAACTGGCCCTGGCCACTGTCTCACGTATCTGCAAGACCACAGCCGGAGGAAGATCCTTCTCCTACCTCACAGCAAAGACATGGAACACCTTGCCTCTCCACCTCAGGCAATCACTGTCACTGCCTCAGTTAAGGAAGCACCTCAAGTCCTGGCTCTTTGAGTGAACCAAAGCGCCTTAGACGTATCAGCAGGCACCTCCAGTGCCTTGAGACCCAGACGGGTGAGTAGTCGCACTTTACAAGACACTTGATTGACTGATTGATTGATTATAACCCTTGTTTTTTTCAGTGTTCATGCATATATAAATGGCTTATTATTCAGTTTTGTTTTATAAAGAGGTATGCAACAACCACAGACTTTGAACAAGATTAATTCTGGGTATTGTGGAATTTGATTATGCATGCAACATTACATTATTGCTTAAACTGATCTCATTAAAAATAAAATACCGCAAGTAATTTCATTACTTAACATAAGGTAGAAGTCTATAGACTAGCACACTTTTGTTGTAGATTCTCCACCATGGACTCCAGATCCTCTGGTGTTTTTTAGTTTAACCCATCACTTTGGAAATCATGTTTTCATCCTTCAAGCAGCTATCCGATCTCCCTTTTCCATTCACTCAGTGTTGGAGCCCATTTTTCCATCCACGTTTGAGCTTTGTCCCTCTTGGCTGCCAATAGCCCTATTTGAACTAAAGTATGTGCCCCTGCCATCTGTCCATAATCCTCAGAATGGCCATTTTATGATCTCGGATGATAGGTATTAATTCAGGAGTCTGATGTATTATCTCCCAGTATCAAGCAATGGCAGGGCATTTCCAGATTGTTTGCATGAAAGATCCTTTTGCAAAATTACATCGGAGGCAGCAGGGGTTAGGAACACAGCCTATTTGTCACAGCCTAGATGGGTGAAAGAAGACTGTGGAAATAATTTAACTGAATCAGCTGAAGACCATCTTTGTCTCGATCCATACTCCGGTATCCTGTTCTCCACTATCACTCTGCCACCTTTCCCACAGTTTGGTGTAGATAACGGATGTATTTAGTATCAGTGATTTTCTATATCCTTAGCATACATTTCCCAACCAGCTGTTTCAGATTCCATGCTCACAAGCCATCAAGCTGAGTAACTTGAGAGTCAGGAGCCGTACCACAACAGTGTTTCATTCATCAGGGGTTTGTGCCATCTAATGCTTCCTAGTGCATCATGCACCCACAGTAACATTTGAACCAATCATCCTTCCACAAATGCCTCTTTTATATATAGCTGAGTCCTGCAATTGATGTCTGAATAAGAACATTGACCCAAGAGCATGCAGGAAGAGGTAGTTTGCATCACTTCCTTCACTTAAACATGTCTTTTCTAGAGTTTAGTTTCATGAAAATTCACATGCCCACTAGAACAGCTTACTGAAATTGTCCCTCTTATACTTTCCCTTTTCTCATTCTAATGATGAATTTCTTAGAGAGAGATTTTCGGATTTTTAGAAGATTGTCTCCTCTTGGATATTGAACCAAGTCCTTTATAAATTATCAGAGACACTGCTTTTGAACCAGTGCATAAAACTAATTTACTGCATCTTTCATTGAAAGTGTTTTAATGGCCAATATATTGATCAGAAATGTTAGCAGAATGTAGGCTTTGTGTTTGCATAAACCTTAAGTAATATGACATACCTTAAAGTGCCCCTGAAAACTCATCCAGCCTTCCTCTAGAATATATTGGTTATTCATGTAAGCTGCACTATTTGTTAGGTCTGGTAGGATCTGCGGGGAACTCAGTTTTGGGGACTACGAAGAAAATCTTCCTGTCCTCCTCCAATACATATTTGTTGATAAGCAATTAAATGAATTTCTGGCTAACTTAGTTTAATCAGGAGAAAATGGCAAGGTACATGGAAATGCATGAGAGGAAACTTTGGATATGCAGGCTCTGTACTGCTGCTTGCCGTTCGGCATGATTCCAGACAGTCTTGGAAGTGGAGGTAGCAAGAGGAGTAGTGGAGATGCATGGCTCTCACAGCTGAAGCAGTACATGGGTCTGACGATATAAGCAAACACAGGGTAAAAGTATATTAACAGGTTCCAGTGTTTATCCCTCTATGGCTGATAGAACAGCAGTATTTTCCCTATGATTTCGAGATACAGCCCTGCGCACCATCGTTGGCACAGTCATTGGCCCCACCTGCCAGGGACAGGCAGCTGATAAACGGTTTCGGGCATAGGGTTAGTTCCTTAGCAGCAACCTCAATCAGAACTGTAAATGCCATAGTCATTTTTGGCCAATGCGACCATCAGATGTAGCATGACTTCTTGCCACTGATCGACTCTATCCCTGTGAATGAGGGAAAAGCTGCCAGAGGAGACATCAAGCAGGTGCCAACACGTCTGCAGTCATCATAAACACTACATTGGATGTCTCCAAAGCTTGCTTCTGCCAGCTGGCAGGAGAAGCATTTATTAGAATGCAAAGAATGTCTGAGGTTTATAGCCTCCTACCCAGATGTTCAAGCCAATAGCCAATATCATGGACATAGGTTTTGATGGGCGTATATTGTATGGGAAGCAGGTAGATGACACCGATCAGAACGGATATGGACCCTGCAAACCTCTTGGGCCCTTACAATATAGACCTAGTAAAAACGTCATAAGCTTACACTGGGACACACAGGAGACTACACAGGCCCAGAGAGGAGCAACACACCAGGCGACTCCTTCGTGCTCAGGGGGTCCTCGAAATTAGCCAAATGGTGCCACTCCGGCTTCCTCACTCAATCAAGGTTAGCCCTAGCGAGGGCTTCTCAAGCGAGGATGGCGACGAGAAATTACGTATCCTGGATCTCCCTACAGAATGATCCTTAAACTCGTCCGCCATCTTGCCACAGCTGGCAACACCCCTAGATTCTTATTATAAATGGAGCAAAATTATAGTCTGTTAAATCAAAGACACGTTTTCTAGAGCTCACTTCCTGAAATCACGGATTTAAAGGTGCTCTCATGTGTAGTAATGAAGAAAAAAGGAGCTTGGTGAAATAAAACATTTACCTGGGATCACACAATTTGCAGGGAAGTTGGGATTGATCCCAGATTTTCTGGTTTCACACTGTGGAGTTCAGCCACTAGATGAGTATCTCTTTCTCTGTCCTGTTTTACATCAAACATTAATGCTTTGTCTTTCGTTCTTGAAGCAGGCATTTGCGACATGAAACTCAACTCGATATGGGCTCGATGGTCTAAGAAGACCTTGAGCTCAGCCTTCAGCGCTCACCTGCCTTTAAGACTGAGATGGTAGAGTGACGTATGGAGATGTGTGTGATTCGCAGATAAGACAGAGGACACTGATCTGGTTGGGCCCTGCCTGCCACCCAATCCACATCAGTGCACCCCCTGAAAGTCTTTAGGTGGGTTGGTTCCTTCCAGGTCTCAGGCAGGACAGTGATTAAAAACGGTCTATAAATGGGTCCCAATTGGGTCCTAAGTTTTGTCCTTTACACCCAAAAACAGTGTAGAAAGCATTGATGCAATCCATAGCAGTCCATGCTTACAATTCATTTTTACTTTACCTTGCATTCCCTAAGGGTATGTGTGTATTTTCCCAATGTGCTACTGTAGTTTTTTCATACAACACTTTTATGTGAACCAAGTCACCACTAGGTGTGTGGTTGAGTTCTTGGTTTGGGGTGAATGTTCATGACAGGCCACAAGTAAGAGCTCTGAAGAGGAGTCTGCATATCACTGTGTCTTAAAGGTGTTCAGACTTCATGAACACAGAATCATTGGTCTCTCAGCTGATCACACATAGCAGTGATCACGTGCGCCAATTTTATTTGCAATATTATGGAAAAGTGTGTGAAGCAGATACACAGCTTTCAAAATATTGACAGTGCTAAAGAAAAATAAAATGCAGTGCTTCAAACTGAGTTGATGGGCTGTGTGGTTGAGGAAGATGGTGAAGTGAGGAGAGGAGAGGAAGAGAAGTATGTGCAGAAGAAACGAGTGGCAAGACGATGTGAAGAGGAAAATATTGTGTGAAATATGCAGATGAAATTTTTTAAAAAGATGTGGGGAGAAAAAGGGGTATGTTTTTAAGAGAATGAGAAACAGCAGAAGAAAATGTTGCAAGGGAAAACAGAAGTGATTGCGACACTCTGAAGACTACTCGTCCTTTCACAAATCATAGCAATGTGTAATTCAGTGTCCATTGTTTAAAATGTAAACGTTTTCAATTCTAGTTATTCACAACAATATAATTGTTACTCTTTTATTTGATACTTCTAACAAGCATTGGCAAAGCCAATAGGTCTGGCTTGTTCGTTTAGGCATTTTTCTGTTATTGTGTTAAATCATGAGATACTATAACATAAAACTCACACAAAGGCACTAAAATACTGGCCAGAATGCATTCTTTGGAAAGCACAGGGTTTTACTTTTTAATGTTTTAATCCACACCCTATATTACGTAGGATACCTTTCTTAGAAATGATTCTAAGTTACACTTCTTCGCCAAAGCCCCTTTTATAGATTCCCCACATTCATTCATTCCACATAGAGCACTGGCCATCTCGGATAAGGACCACAGTGATCTGATGAACACACAGCATTGGATCTTCACCCCCTCTCAGGCCTTAATTATGGACTTGGACACTTTGAAAACAGTGCTTCAGCAACTGAAGATGGTTCTCAAACTATGTGTGCTCCACTGCAGCATTGTTTTTCCTCTATCTGAATCCCCTTGTGCATATAAGAAGTAAGAGACATAGGGTCTGCATGCCAGTGATTTTAGATTTGAATGTTGGATTCTAACAAAAGCCAACTTTGTTCACTTTCACCAGGCTCAAGTGAGGGCTTCAAAGCAAGCCCCAGCACTATAATACCCGCTTCCCTTAAGCGCTGTGTGTGCTGTCACAAATCTGTCTTTGCCCTGTGACAGTGGGTAATGGGGGTCAGTGTTTCTGGTGGCTCCATATCTACTCTGAGAATAGCAGAGCAAAGAGGTACTTTTTTACTGGCATTTCAGTAGCAGCCCAAAGATTAGTTCTGTTAGCATTTCATGTTGTGTCATTCTGAAATGCTGTAAACAGGGAGTGTTCTAATAAATCAGGGCACATGTTTAACACAGTTACTGCAGTGGGAATTGCACGTGAGACCTTAGAAATTTAACGTACCTGTCAACAACATGTTATACATCCTTCATAGATGGTTCACTGCTACTCTGTCTGTTATGAGCTTCTCTTACAGCCAGCAGTGGTCAAGTCACAGTGTTATATTAAATACATCATGTTTTTAGTATAGAATCTCGTATTACTGGGGTATGACACCTGAAGTGGTCAGACGACATACCCCAGCCACTGTTCAGTATCAGGATTGTTATTTTTATTTTAAACTCTTTCTATTTGAACATTGCTTTTGAAACTGGCACTTTCTGGTTGGGTGAGATGATAGCCCAGCCAGGCAGAAACTACCACTCCTGTCAGGGGCGGGTGATTACACACATTGTATAACATTCGTTCACCCTTGGGTATTGGCACTGAGCAGTCAGGCTTACCACATAGGCAATGTGTAAAGCATTGGTACAGCACTCACTCACGATAAACACCTTGAGTGTCACAAAATAGACTTCACACGTGATGTATGTAAATAACGCTTGAAATAAACACACATAATAATCAACACAACATAAACATCATGTATCTCTTGGCCTAAATCATACTTGGAATTATTACTAGCAGTATTAGGCCAAACAGTGTTCGAATGACATCAGCAATATGCACACTTGTTAAAGATCATAATCTACACCCCACGGACCCCCAGCACCCTTATGTGGTGTAGTACATTGTCCACCCCGGGGACACAATTGTTGTAATGCAATACCAAACGATTAGAAAATACAGCCCAGGTCACAAAAGTATCAGAAATATGTACATACACAGTATTATACCACTTTTTAGCAGCACTGCGGGCTGAGGCGACACGGGGAAAAAACAATGTCAAATGTAATACTCTTTTGGCAAGAAATCAGCGTATCATGCAAAACGCCGGCCAGTGTCCTAAATCACGGGCAGTTCACCCACTGTCATACCCACACATACACACTCACTGCACGACACGCAGTGCAATGCATATCGCTCGCACACATACGCACTCAGCACTCTAATGCGGTGCACTGATACACAGCAAGTCAATTGATAACACACTCTGCAAACCCCGTGGCCCCAAGCCTCCCTCCAATTCATCCCGACTATCCTACACCCCCTGATTGGAGACAACCGTCCTTCCTCCAGGTACTAGGACACACACTGCCAAAGTCACTGTTAAGGTCCCAGGGAAGCAGGTGGAGGGATAGCAGCAAGGTCAATTAGGAGGCAGTCAGCAAAAGGGGTTTGGTAACCACTCGAGAAGATCACCCACAGGATGCAGAGTAGACAGGCTGCAGGCAATAGTTGGTCACACCAAAGGGTCCACAAGGGCCTTCCGGCACAAGCCCAGTCCTGCGCAGCACATGCAGTCTCTTTACCTGCTTCCAATCATTTTTGGAAGTGTTCCTCTGGCCCAGTCAATCACTCTCACCACCCGGCAATACTACCTGACACACTGTGTTGTCGTGGAGGCCCCATTGAGGAAAGGGGCTGTTGGTCCACCTCATCGAGGGTCAAGTAAGGGAATAGTCGATGAATGAAGCAGGGGGGCCTCCCGGAAGGGTGAAGTACCCAGTCAGGTAAACGTCGATCAGAGTCACACTCTGCAAACCAGGTACAATGTTTGGTGATATAGGTCGCACCAGACCGTTTCCGTCACACACAACGAAGAGTTGCAAATTCTGTACCTCTCTGGAAATGAGGCACAAAGTCTGGTGCACGTTGATATTGGTCACACCAGACAATTCCGGTCGCACACACAGGCGTAAGGTCATCAATGCCACAGAGGTAGAATGAAGCACTAATACTGTAACGTCCCCACCTCCGAGGGTCCCAACCTGTGAATCGGACACTGCACGCAATAAGCATGCAGTGTGCGTATCGCACAAGAGAGATGCAGCACAATCGACGAAGCAGGCCACGGAGGGTCCCGCAACCGGTGAATTCACTCACCACCAAGACGCCTATGCGTGCCAAGGTCCTTATGATGCAGGGGCCCATACGCCTTTGACGCAAGCAAGACTTTAGGGCACTGCACAAGGCGATCCAGTCTCCAGGCACATTTCTTAGTCCCATGCTTCACTACCAGTTGGGATCAGGCAGGTGATGTGGGCACTTGAGAGGGCACCGCTCTCCAGGTGTCACAGATAGACGGTGTGGGTCCCACGTTGGAGATCTTTGATGTCCCACAGATATCCGAAAAAACAGGGGGCATGTTCAACAACCACTTGGAGAGCACACTTGAGGGTGCCCCACAGCAGTAGGCCGTCAGCCCAGGCTAGCCAATATTCAGGAAGGGCATGAAGTCCCTTTCGATGGCAGTAATCCTCCCTGTGCACAACAGAGTCCTCTGGCAGTGGGCACCACATAGTTCCAGGTTCTCTGGTCGTATGTCCCCACAAGCGCATCCCACCCCTTGGTGAGGTATGGCACCAGTAGTTATACTGGAGTGTGCCTTTGAAGTTGGGGGTGGTTCAAAGTGTCTGTGTGCCTTTGAACCACAGATGTCTCCCCTAAATTTCAGTCCTGTCTGCCATGAGGCTGTGGAATGCATATCTTGATCTTTAGCAGGGCTATGATCTGGCTACAGAAGCCAAGTTTCAAAACCTCTTTCACCAATCTCTATAGCCGGCCGCAAATGGCAGAGGTCTATAGCTGTTGCTGGGGAATGCCCAGATGAGATCCCCCAACCTCCAGTGTGGACTGAAGCCAGGCACCAAGGCACGTGAAGGGTTTTAGGGCACATAAATGCCCACTTTCTAGTAGTACAAGCCAGGAATGGTAGAATGCACTCAAAATAATTACTGCCACTAATATTGATATGTTCGAGGCATGTGGGCTGCTGAATTCATATCTGTGCATAGATCGCCGCCTAGTGTTGGGTCCGGATGATTGCACATTGTTGCCCTGGAAGAGTCTTCGAAGTATCACGAGATAGGTGGCTCCTCCCCTGGACTACAGTGCGCATGGGCATCCCCTCCATCCTTAGATTGTTTTTTTCTGCCATTGGGTTCGGATGTCCTAATCTTAGCTCTTTGAGTAGTTAGGCCTCTACTTCGTTGGTATTGTTTTCGTTCGGCGCCGAGTATCTTCATCGAAGTTAGCCATTTGCCCTTCGACGTCAGCGCCGATCCAGATCGACGATGGAACCAAAGACATCGAATAGCCCCTTCAAGCGTTGCCCTCTTTGCAACGCTAAATATGCTCGCTTCGACGTGCACCCGGTGTGCAACAAGTGCCTCTCTCCAAACCACGACGAAGCCACCTGTATGGCGTGCTCCCGGTTTCGATCGAAGAAAACACTTCGTATTCGTTGAGCAGCTCGGCTCGAGGCGCAGAAAGTAGCGCCAAACCCGGACAACATCTTCGGGACCGAAGATGAGGAGGTCGTGGACCTTGAAGTTCAACGAGAGATATCGTCGGCGTCGGAGCGTGAATCAGACTATGATGCCGAGGACGAACATATTCTAGATGAAGAGGATGATGAAGTCGTCGAACAGGTAGGAGACGACGGAGAGGCCCTTGGGGCCGAGGAGGATAGATCGGAAGAGGAGCTACGCCCACAGGTCCACTCAGGGCCCAAAGAGACACTCGATAAGGCTCAGGTCACGGGATCGCCACAAGGCCTTACCCAAGATCATTCCTCTCGTTCTTCCGCCCCGCTTAAAGGCCCAGCGTCGAACTATTCTAAAGAGCCGTCGGTTTCGAAAGCGCCATCACTCGATCGACGAGAATCGAAACTGAAGGCAACGGCACCGAAAGCAAAACCGAAAGTGAAGGAGTCTCTCCACGGCACCAAGGCCTCGAAGCCCTCGGAGCCGAAGACGCAAAAGAAGGCTGTCGACGCCGAGAGGAGTCTTACGAACGTCGAGCCGAAGGCGGCACCTACCGTCAAGGTCAAGGTTAACGACCCGAAAATATCGACGCTAAGGAGTGTCGACACACATATGGCGAGCGGCCCTCGAGAGCCACCCCATTCCAGACTTCGTGGCCCGAAATCGACATCCAGTACGGGGCCTGAGGCCACGACCAACAGGGCGTCGAAGGATCGTGTCCAATCCGCGACGCCGTCTCCCTTTGTAAAGCAGAAGGTGTCGGAGTCGTTATTACGCATCCAAACCAAGGCTTCCATGGTTGGCGCAGACACGGGACCGCAGCCCAAAACGGTCAGCGCGGTTCACATCGCATCGACGCACATCAAGTTTGGACTTCCACCAGCGGTGCGACCAAAAATGTTCGACGCCAAGAAGGGTCTCGACCCCCAGGAACCTATCGACCCGAAGAAAACTGTCGAGGCACCGACAGGCATTCCAACAGAAAAGAGAGCGGTTGCAATACCTCGCGCCGATGAGGATCCCAGGCAATTTATCGACGCCAATACTGGTAGACTTTCTATATACAAGCGGAAAATAGTGTCAGAGACACCAATGGAGCCCTACAAAATTCCATTGAAGAGAAAACGACCAACATCACCAGTTCTAGTGGAACAACTTCCATATTGTGCCACAAACCCTCACTCATTCTCACCCACACACTCTAATGTGGATGCTGGAGATGTTGATGATATAGAGGACATTTATCCTATGGACACTGACCCTGAAGACCAGAACCAGCCTTGGATGGACAATACTGATGCAGGGGACCCACATGCTGCTCCAGACACACAAGCATATGTGGTGAAAACGTCTCCTACAGAGGATACGGCTGCTTTCAATGCCTTAATTGAAAGAGCAGCCAACAATCATGACGTACAGCTCCACACTGATCCTATTGAGGACGACTCTCTAATGGATACTTTCTCTACCCCAGAAAGATCTGTTAAGACTCTGCCCATGCTAAAGGGGGTCCTCAAACAGGCTACTGACATTTTGAAGAAGACCACAAGTGCTAGGGTCCTTAACCCTAGAATTGAAAAGAAGTATAGGCCAGCTCCTGTGGACCCTGCCTACATAAGGGGACAGTTGCCTTTAGACTCATTGGTGGTTTCCATTGCTCGGAAGAGAGCCAACTCACAAACAACGGGTGATGCTCTTCCCCCAGACAAAGAGTCTAAGGTCTTGGAAACATCAGGAAAGAGGGTTGCTGCACAGGCAGCTAACATCTGGAGAATAGCCAACACTCAGGCGCTTCTGGCTAGATACGACAGGGCACATTATGATACCCTAGAGACACTCCTCCAGCACCTCCCAGATCAGTATAAAGAAGGAGCAGAATCCCTCATTACAGAAGGGAAGCTTATCAGCAACGCTTCCATTAAGTGCGCTCTTGACGCAGCTGACACTGCAGCTAGGGCTATTAACACCAGCGTCATGTTAAGACGGCATGCTTGGTTACGAATCTCTGGATTCAAACCAGAAATACAAACAACTATACTTAATCAACCTGTCAACCCTAACTCCCTCTTTGGCCCCGAGGTTGACACCACCCTAGAAAAACTCAAAAAGGATACGGAGACTGCAAAGTCTATGGGGGCTCTGCAATCACAGCAGTTTCGGAGTGGGTCCTTTCGTCGCTCCAGCAACAGAGGGCCATCAAGAAGCCAAAACTCCCAACAGTCGCAGTACACTAAAGGAGGTACACAGACCACCTATAATAAAAATAATAGAGGTGGATACCGTGGCAACAACGTCAAAGGCAGAGGCCGTGGAAACAACAGCTCCAGGTCCTCCGCCACCAACAAACAGTGACGCCTTGTCACTGCCCCCGACCACGTAACACCTGTCGGGGGGAGACTCCAACAGTTCCTGCCAGTCTGGGAATCCATTACTACGGACAGGTGGGTGAGAGAAATTATCCAGTACGGTTATTGTCTAGAGTTCACGTCCACTCCACCCAACATACCACCAAGACACCATCATATGTCCGCAGAGCACTTGCACTTATTTCAACAGGAAGTTCTCAGTATGCTCCAAAAAGGAGCCATAGAACTCGTGCCTGCAAAGGAACGAGGATCAGGGGTGTACTCACTGTATTTTCTGATCCCCAAAAAGGATGGATCTCTCAGACCCATACTAGATCTAAGACCTCTAAACCGTTACATTCTCTCAGAGCATTTTCACATGCTCACTCTGCAGCAAGTACTACCGTTGCTCAGTCAGGGAGACTTTCTCGCAACATTAGACCTCAAGGATGCGTATTTCCATATACCCATACACCCCTCACACAGAAAGTATCTCAGGTTCACTGTTCTCAATCACCATTACCAGTTCAAAGTCCTCCCTTTCGGGGTAACTATGGCACCCAGAGTTTTCAACAAGTGCCTGGCTACAGTGGCAGCACACTTAAGGAGACAACACATACATGTCTATCCTTATCTGGACGACTGGCTTATCCAGGGAAAGTCGGCCCAGCACTGTGCCAGCCACATGTCCCACACCATTCACCTTCTTCACAGCCTGGGCTTCTCACTGAATTATCCAAAGTCCCACCTTCAACCCAACCACGTACAGCAGTACCTAGGCGCAACCATAGACACTCCAAAATCAGTCGGGATCAACAGCATTCAGTTGCTCATAAAGAAATTCAGACCTCAACACTCACTCCCAGCAAGAGTGTTCATGCAGTTGATAGGCATGATGGCCTCCTGCATCTTCATAGTCCCGCATGCAAGATTACATATGCGCCCGCTTCAGGAGTGCTTGGCACGTCAGTGGAATCAGGCCCACGGACAATTAAAAGACCTAGTGTTGGTGAGCGGTCGGGCATACAACTCTCTGCATTGGTGGAATCCACAAAACCTTTGCAAGGGCCGACCGTTCCAGGAGCCTGTTCCACAAATCATACTGACGGCGGACGCGTCTCTCCAGGGATGGGGAGCTCATGTACTCAATCACACAGTGCAGGGACTATGGACGACACAGCAAAAGAGGATGCACATCAACATTCTGGAACTGATGGCAATCTTCCTAGCCATGAAAGCATTCAACTGCACCTGTGCAACAAAGTCATGTTGATCAGAACGGACAACATGACTGCCATGTACTACATACAGAAGCAGGGAGGAACACACTCGCCACAGTTGTCTCATCTGGCTCAGAGCATGTGGAAGTGGGCCATTCAGAGGAACATCTTCCTCATGGCGGAACACCTCCCAGGCAAAGACAACCAGATGGCAGACCTGCTCAGCAGACACAGCCACCAGATGCACGAGTGGGAAATACATCCATCAGTACTCCAACCGTACTTCCAGCAGTGGGGTCATCCAGAGATAGACCTATTCGCCACAAGGGAAAACGCAAAATGCCAAAACTTTGCCGCCAGGTTCCCACATCCACAGTCACAGGGCAATGCAATATGGATGAACTGGTCTGGCAGATTTGCATACGCTTTTTCCCCAGCGCCATTAATACCGCTAGTGGCACGCAAACTGAGGCAACACTCAATGACGCTCATCCTGGTTGCTCCAATGTGGGCACGTCAGCCTTGGTACACCACGTTTCTGGAACTCTCCGTGGTACCGCATCAACGGCTACGGCTCACACCCACACTTTTAACGCAGAGCCATGGCGAGATTCAGCACCCAGATCCGCAACAGCTGAACCTGGCGATATGGCTCCTGAGATCTTAGAATTTGGCTACCTAAACTTGCCTCCAGAATGTATGAATATCATCAAGGAGGCACGGAGACCCACTACCAGAGCCTGCTACGCGGCTAAGTGGAAAAGATTTGTCATTTATTGTAAAAATAATGACATCAATCCGCTGGATGCATCAACGCAAAACATTATCTGTTATCTGTTACACTTATACCAATGCAATCTGGCATACAATTCCATCCGTATACATTTAACCGCACTGGCAGCTTACCTTCAGAATAGGCAGCACCTCTCTCTGTTCAAGGTGCCGGCCATCAGAGCTTTCTTGGAAGGACTCAGACGTGTGATTCCCCCACGACACCCTCCTTCACCAGTCTGGAACCTAAATGTGGTCCTCACCAGACTGATGGGACCACCTTTTGAACCTCTACACTCCTGTGAGATTCAATTTCTAACATGGAAAGTGGCTTTCCTAGTTGCCATTACTTCCCTAAGACGAGTTAGTGAACTTCAGGCACTAACCATTCAAGAGCCATTTATACAAGTTCATGCAAACAGGGTAGTACTACGCACTAACCCTACGTTCATGCCCAAGGTGATTTCGCAGTTCCATATGAACCAATCCATAGAACTGCGCGTGTTTTATCCTAATCCTGAAAATGTAGCGGAGAGAATGCTCCACACACTTGATATCAGAAAAGCTCTCCTTTACTATATCGAAAGAACACAAACTTTCAGGAAAACGAAACAACTGTTTGTTGCCTTTTCTCCACAGCACAAAGGCAACCCCATTTCCAAAGCAGGAATAGCTAGGTGGATAGTTAAGTGTATACAGATTTGCTATGAAAAAGCTAAGCGCACACTAACAATTCCTCCAAGGGCCCACTCTACACGAAAGTTAGGGGCCTCCATGGCTTTCCTGGGAAATATTCCTTTAGAGGAGATATGCAGAGCAGCCACATGGTCCACTATACATACATTTACCAAGCACTACTGTGTAGATGTACACTCCAGACAGCAAGCAGCTGTAGGACAGGCTGTTCTCAAAACTCTTTTTCAGACTGCTGCAGCTGGCACGGGCAGCCGCCGCTAATGGAGGGGACTGCTATATAATCTATGCACAGATATGAATTCAGCAGCCCACATGCCTCGAACTGAATATGCTACTTACCAGTATGCATCTGTTCTTGGCATGTAGGGCTGCTGACATTCATATCGCCCACCCTCCTCCCCGGCGCCTGTAGCAGCTGTAGCATTCAGTAATTACTAGTTAGCATGGTCATCATTCACTGTATTACACTCTGTGGCGACTGGTCAGGGATAGACAGGACTCGAATGGTAGGTACGGTAGGTTTTATTGAAAGATAGCTTTTCTTTCTACTAGTCTTTCTTTCCTTGGGGTCCGTGATGAAGGGTTTCGTGTTTTCGTCTCCCCCTCTCTCCCGTCTGCTTCAGGCTTTCGTGGGCATCAGTTTGGATCGTCACTGGTTCTCCCCCACTCGGACAGGATGGGTCCCAGAAAAAGAAAGAAAAAGGATCGTTCAGGAGAATAGTCTCTCTCTCGAGGAGGTACACCCTACAACCAGGGCCGGGCGTGAGGGAATACCATAATAGTGTGCCAACGTGCCACTCAATACGTGTTACGCCTCCGTGGGCGGGTTCGTAGTGTAGGTAGTGCGGGTTTATGGTCAGGTGGGGGTGATTGAGGGGAACACGGGTCACACAGGGGGATTGGTTGGTTTCTCCCCTCTGCCCATCCACCCCGCCATACGCCCTCGTACCTGTTCGAGCCACACCCCTCCCCTGGGAGTGTGGCGGGGCGCTTCGCGGTGTCCTGAGCCTCCTGGCGTTTTCCGTCCGTCTTCGCTCCTCTCCCTTTCGTCGTCCTCCGGACCGGATCTCTCCTCCTTTCCTCGGGGCGCCTCCTCCAAGTCGCTTCGCTCTTCCCGTCCACCGCTTTCCTCCTCGCCTTCGTTCTCCTCACTCCTTTCCTCGCCTCGTCGCAAATCGTCTCCTAAACTCCTCCGGGGATCGCCGTCCGTCCTGTGCTGACTCTCCTTCCTTTTTGACGTCTCTCGCGTCATGACGTCACTCAGGGGCGTGTACCAGCTGTCATCGGGATTCCACTTAAAGGGCCCGGCGTCGTCCGTCTCTAGAGGGCTTCCCCTGTCCGGTGACGGAAGCCATTCTCGCTGCTGTGGGGGGATAAGAGGGTGTAAGTTCGTATTGTGCACCCACCAGTCCACTACCCCCCCCTGATCCTCGGTCCCTGCTCCGTCACACACCTCCCCCCCTGGATTCTCCCGATCGGGGAGAGGAGGGTATCGTGATAGAAAGTCAGCATTGTTTTTGTCCCTCCCCTTACGGTGTTTAACCACAAAAGAAAAAGGTTGTAATGACAGAAACCAACGAAGAATCCTCTGGTTCTGGCTTTTGTTTCTGTACATCCATTTTAAGGGGGCGTGGTCTGTGTACAGGACAAAAGGTTTACCTTCCAGGTAGTAACTCAGTTTTTCAATAGCTCATTTAATGGCCAGGCATTCGCGTTCAATCGTGGGATACTTGATTTTCCGGGGAAACAACTTTCGACTTACGTATAGCAAGGGGTGTTCCATCCCATCCACCCCAATCTGTGAGAGGACCGCCCCGATCCCTGTATTGGAGGCATCGGTGGCTACAATAAAGGGTTTGTTGAAGTCAGGGGAAATTAGGACAGGGGTTGTGGTTATGGCCGCTTTTAAGTCCTGGAAGGCCCGTAAAGCACTCTCACTCGGGTGTGTTAGCCTACTGATGGGGCTGTTTTTCTGGAGCAGATCGGTCAGTGGTGAGGCTAATTCGGCAAACTGTGGTATGAACCGCCGGTAGTAACCTATAAGACCAAGGAACCCTCTAAGCTGTTTTTTTGTGGCCGGAAAGGGAGTTTTGGTAATCGCTTTCACTTTTTCTGCTTGGGGAGCTATAACGCCCTCCCCAAGGACATACCCCAGGTATTTGACCTTATGAAAGGCGGCTTTTGATTTCTTGGCGTTGATGTGTAGGCCCGCTTGTCTAAGGGCACTCATTATGGTCGTTAGATGGTGTTGATGTTGTTCCCAGGTGGTGCTATACACCACAATATCGTCCAGGTAGGCTGAACTAAAGGATATATATGGTTGGAGTACCGCATTCATTAACCGTTGAAAGGTGGCCGGGGCCCCGTGGAGGCCGAACGGTAACACTGTAAATTCGAACAAACCTTGATCTGTGGCGAATGCGGTTTTCTTTCGATCCGCTTCCTTCAGGGGCACTTGCCAGTAGCCTTTGGTGAGATCGAAGGTCGTGATGTAGCTGGCATCCCCTATCCTCTCTATGAGTTCGTCCACCCTTGGGATTGGGTATGCATCGAACGTGGATATCTCATTTAACGCTCGGAAATCCATACAGAACCGAGTGGATCCGTCCGGCTTCGGGATCATCACAATGGGTGACGTCCACTCGCTGGTGGATGGTCTAATAACTCCGAGTTGTAACATGTCGTTGACTTCTTTCCTTATGGCTTCTCTCCTGGCCGCCGGGATTCTGTAGGGTTTTTGCCTGATTATCTTTCCGGGGAGGGTATGGATTTGATGTTCTATCAGCTGGGTCCTCCCTGGTTTATTGGAGAACAACTCCTCAAAAGGTTTCAATGTTTCTGCCAGGTCCTGTTGCTGGGATCTGGAAAGGTCAGGATTTACTACAATTTCATTAACCGTCGATTCCTTAAGGGAGGGGGTCGGCACTAAAAAATGGGCAGGTCTGGGTGGGGGTCCAATCCATTTTTAAGCAGGTTTATGTGATAGGTCTGTATTTTGGAGTTCGTCATCCGTATCCCATATGTAGTGTTGCCTATCACCTTCTCCACTTGAAAGGGGCCCTGCCATTCTTTTGTGAATTTGCTACTGGTGGAGGGAAGCAAGATCAACACCCAGTCTCCCTTCTGTAGTCTTCTTAACTTGGTTCCTTGATCATAGTACCTTTTTTGTTTTTCTTGGCTCCTTTCCAACGTGGCGTGTGCCATCCGTCTTAATTTTCCTATCTTGGACTTCAGTTGGGTCGTATAATCGAGTAGAGTACAATGGTCCTGTCTCTCCTCAGTTTCCCATGCGTCCTTTGTCATTTCCAATAATGATCGTGGCTGCCGTCCGTATAGGAGTTCAAACGCCGAACAACCTAGGCTGCTCTGTACCTGGGATCGTAGGACGTATAATGCCAAAGGAAGTAGTTTGTCCCATTCTCGGCCTTCCACTGCCAACATTTTTTTCAGGGTACTCTTCAGGGTGCGGTTGTATCTCTCGACTAGTCCGTCGGTTTGTGGGTGGTACACCGAGGTCCTCAACTGGTGGATGTCCAAGGTTTGGCATACCTCCTTCATTAGGCGGGAAGTGAACGGAGTGCCCTGGTCTGTGATAACTTCCTTGGGAAACCCTACCCGTGAAAAAAGCTCTATGAGCTTGTCAGCCACGTTTTTGGTGTTAGGCTTCGAAAGGGGGTAGGCCTCCACAAAACGGGTGGCATAATCCACTATCACGAGAGCGTGTAGATGTCCTTTCCGAGTCCGGGGAAGTGGTCCAATTAAATCCATTCCCACCCTTTCAAAGGGGACTCCTATGATTGGTAGCGGGCGGAGAGGAGCCGGGGGAGGCCGATAGGAGTTCTTCTTCTGGCAGGTTTCGCAGGACTGACAGTGCCGTTCAATATCCCTATAGATTCCTGGCCAGTAAAAGTGTCGTAAGATACTTGAGGTAGTCTTCTCTTTGCCCGCGTGCCCTGCCGTTAAATGGGTGTGTGAAAAAAACAGGACCTGTTCTCTAAACGGCTGAGGTACCAACAATTGTAGGGGCTCGTTCTTCTTGCCCTCCCTATATAACAGGTTGTTCTTGATAAGAAACCTGGGGAATACTTCTTCAGTTCTGGTTGTATTCTGATGGGCTTGTTCCCATGCATTAAAAAGGGTTCGGTCGTTGGCCTGGGAAAACCTAAAACTGCGGTCGATAATCCAGGGATCTGTAGCTAACCGGTTCGGAACGGGTCTTTTCCTTTCTTCCTTCTGTTCCCTCAATTCCTCCCTGAACAGTGACATGAACCCGGGATTGTCCACCCCAAGAATGACGTCCTTGGGTAATGTGTCTACCACCCCTACTCTCACTACCTGAGTGGGACGGTTGTGTGGGGTAATCGGGACTCGGGCCAAGGGGTAGGGCTTGACATCCCCATGTATGCATCTGATTAGGACAGTGTTGTTTTGCAGATATTGGTCGGGAAGTACTAGGGCCCTCTTTACCACGGACTGTCTGCAGCCGGAGTCTAACAAGGCTTTTACCGTCTGTTGATTTATAGTTACCCTTACGTAATATGAAGGTCCAAACTCTGCAGAATACAACACGGCCTTTGGCAGATATCCGACCTCCATGGGCTCTTCATGCCTCTTTTTAGGACAAAGGCGGGCGATATGCCCCCATTCTCCGCAATCATAACACTGGGGCCCCCGTATGGATCCCAAGTCCACTTTTCCCGTTCTGGGGCGGACTATCTCAGGGAAACTTTTGACTTTCTTCTCTGTCCTTGTCGACGGTCCTGGTTTGTGGGTTTTCTCATACTCCAGGGCGGGGTGTTGGGGTTGGGCCCTACTGAACTGGGTAGCCATTTCGATGGTTTGGGCTACCGTTAAGTTGGGATGCTGTCTCAGCCACCGCTGAGTCCCATATGGTAAGGCCTCTAGAAATTGTTCCAAACAAATTCGGGACATTATCTCTTCTTTAGAACTGGAGTCCGGCCGCAACCATTTTTCCGAGGCCATTTTGAGGCAAAAGTATAAAGTCTTTGGGTTCTCCCCAACCATACCTCTCTCCTTGCGGAACCGCACTCTATACACCTCTGCGTCTAATCCGAGGTGTTCCAGGATAACCTCTTTTATCACGGAATAGGGAGTGGTCCCTGTTGGGTTTGCAGCTTGGTAGGCTGCCTGGGCTTCTGCGGACAGACGGGGGGCCAAGAAGAAGGGCCACTTGTCCTCTGCCCATCCACAGGCTCGGGCCGCCCTTTCAAAGTTAGTTAAAAATGCGTCCGGGTCTTCTCCCGGGACATACTTTTGCAGGGCGATTCCTGAGGGATGAGGACTGTGCTGTCTCGTGAGTGGTGTCCCGGTGATGACGGGGCCTTTTTGTAGGGCTTCCAATTGCGCCGCCATGGTGTTGTGAAAGGCCTCCTGGTCAGCCTGGGCGGAGGTCATCTGACGTTCCACTGCCCATCCGAGTTTTTCCTGACATTGCACCAAATGCTGTATGAGGGCCTCCATCTGGTAGCAGGTGGAGTAAGATGGAATAGATCCCACTTCTGACACCAGTTGTGGCGACTGGTCAGGGATAGACAGGACTCGAATGGTAGGTACGGTAGGTTTTATTGAAAGATAGCTTTTCTTTCTACTAGTCTTTCTTTCCTTGGGGTCCGTGATGAAGGGTTTCGTGTTTTCGTCTCCCCCTCTCTCCCGTCTGCTTCAGGCTTTCGTGGGCGTCAGTTTGGATCGTCACTGGTTCTCCCCCACTCGGACAGGATGGGTCCCAGAAAAAGAAAGAAAAAGGATCGTTCAGGAGAATAGTCTCTCTCGAGGAGGTACACCCTACAACCAGGGCCGGGGGTGAGGGAATACCATAATAGTGTGCCAACGTGCCACTCAATACGTGTTACGCCTCCGTGGGCGGGTTCGTAGTGTAGGTAGTGCGGGTTTATGGTCAGGTGGGGGTGATTGAGGGGAACACGGGTCACACAGGGGGATTGGTTGGTTTCTCCCCTCTGCCCATCCACCCCGCCATACGCCCTCGTACCTGTTCGAGCCACACCCCTCCCCTGGGAGTGTGGCGGGGCGCTTCGCGGTGTCCTGAGCCTCCTGGCGTTTTCCGTCCGTCTTCGCTCCTCTCCCTTTCGTCGTCCTCCGGACCGGATCTCTCCTCCTTTCCTCGGGGCGCCTCCTCCAAGTCGCTTCGCTCTTCCCGTCCACCGCTTTCCTCCTCGCCTTCGTTCTCCTCACTCCTTTCCTCGCCTCGTCGCAAATCGTCTCCTAAACTCCTCCGGGGATCGCCGTCCGTCCTGTGCTGACTCTCCTTCCTTTTTGACGTCTCTCGCGTCATGACGTCACTCAGGGGCGTGTACCAGCTGTCATCGGGATTCCACTTAAAGGGCCCGGCGTCGTCCGTCTCTAGAGGGCTTCCCCTGTCCGGTGACGGAAGCCATTCTCGCTGCTGGGGGGGGATAAGAGGGTGTAAGTTCATATTGTGCACCCACCAGTCCACTACCCCCCCCTGATCCTCGGTCCCTGCTCCGTCACACACTCCATCTATGCCACAATGGCGAAAAACAATCTAAGGATGGAGGGGATGCCCATGCGCACTGTAGTCCAGGGGAGGAGCCACCTATCTCGTGATACGAAGACTCTTCCAGGACAACAATGTGCAATCATCCGGACCCAACACTAGGCGGCGATCTATGCACAGATATGAATGTCAGCAGCCCTACATGCCAAGAACAGATGCATACTGGTAAGTAGCATATTCATTAAACAGCATTAGAGGCATGCCACCTTGATACACGCTCCGTCCGTGCGCGTTATTTAAATATGAAAGAAATGGAGCCGTGTCAGGTCCCCAAGCAAGAAGCACAGCCATATTTATAAATGAGTCCATAGTCTTGAACAAGTTTATCATTTTTAATCCTCTTTTCATCCAATTATTTCATATGCTTAATCCAGAGTTTCCAAATTACATTCTTCATCCCATTATTTTCACTTTCGCCTGTCCAGGCTTTCCATAACAGCACAAGAAAGTTCAACATTCCTCATAGCACAGCATCTTAGATCTCTACCTAATGCATTTTGGAATAATTCCCTTCCTCAGGGGTAACTAGAACACAAGATATTGCAAAGAGAACCCATAAACTTAAACTAAAAAGGACTAATATATCTGAGAATGCTTTCTCACATTACATCAAGTGCGATAAAACTCGTTCTTACTATATCTGGAAAGTGCCATATTAACCCCTAAAAGATATAAGTGACCCAAAATACCCTCCTTTAAAAAAATCAATATCATGCGTGACCACCCAAAAGTGCCGGTGAAACCAAACATCACATTTCAAAACAGTAACTACCTACTACATAACCGCATAAACAAAATGTGTGTGCCTCGTGAAAACAAGAGTAATGTAAGAATGTAAGTGAACCCCTAGCACCCACCTAAAGAAACAAACCATTGTGCCAGTATCAACTGATATGCTTACCCGGTCATGAACTGGAGTTTGGCCGTGACTCAACATAGAACCCATCTAGCAGGATCCCATACCATAAACTGCGGCTGACTATTTAAGACACCATAGAACGTGTCATCATTCCCGTTACCCCTGAGGAAGGGAATTATCCCGAAATGCATTGGGTAGAAATCTAAGACGCTGTGCTATGAGGAATGTTGAACTTCCTTGTGCTGCTATTGAAAGCTTGGACAGGCGCCAGTGAAAATAAAGGGATGAAGAATTTAATAAGACTATGGATTCATTTATAAATGTGGCTGTGCATCTTGTTTGGGGACCTGATGAGGTGCCATTTCTTTCACTTTCTAGTAGTGGCATTTCTATGCAAAGTAGAATAAAGCCACCTTTACCACTGGCAAAGAGTTGTCATTGCAAATCCTATGATGGGAAACATCATGAGGCTGCCCACTGCAGTCCGCTATTGCTGCCTGAGGTGATTTCACCCTTCTCCCCATGTTGGCCTATGGGAAGAGCAAACATCATAGGTAGCGAAAACACACATGGGTATTTCTCACTACCTGGGCAGGGGGCACACAGGTGTACCTGACCTTCCTTTCATCTACCACTCGCTTTACTCCCTGAAGACGTGCCCTAGGGGTTCTCAGGTGGAAGTGAAAGGTCTTCTCGGATTGGCTAAATGACTTTTAACAGGCCAGTGTGAGTAAACGCGCAGTTGCGCACACCAACCTGCAATGGCAGGCCGGACACAGATTTAGGGACACCATCGGTGCGAGTGTGCACACCAGCCTGCAATGGGAGACCGGACACATGTGGAGAACAGCATCATTGCAGAGCGCACACCAGCCTGCAAAGGCAGGCTGGGCACGTATTCAAAAGCATCATCTGTGCAATTGTGTGCACGCCAGCCTGCAGTGCAGGCTGGACACATATTTAGAAACACCATGGGTGCCAGTGCACACATTAGCATGCAAAGGCTGGTAGGACACACATTTCGAGACACCCTCAGTGCAAATGCACACACCAGCTTGCACTGGCAGGCTGACCCAGGTCTAAAGACATCATAGGTGTAAGTGCGCACTCCGGCCTACAGTGGCAGGCTGGACACTGGTTTACAACCACCATAGATGCAAGTGCGCACATGCCGTCTGGCCTATGTTTTAGAAACCTCAGGTGAGCACCACATCCTAGCGTGTGTTGGAAGAGCACGCAAACTTCCACACTGCATTTACTGTGGGAAAGTGCCCCATGCCCTAACAAGAAAATCTGCCACACACAGGAAGTATCCCATGAGCAGAGCCATCCCCCCTATGTTGGAAAAACCCACATGGGTTTTGTTCCTATCCGAGCAGTGCACACACAGATGTACCTACCCGGCCACTCACCTACCTTGGTTTGGCGGTAGTGAAAGGAACCCTCAGGGTTGGCTACAGAGTGAGACCGACCAACCTCAACATGAGACATTCTTGACAGGCTATTCAGGTGGGTGGCACAATCAGTACTGTGTCCCCCTATTAGTCAGTGTCTCACCCGCCCTGGGTATGTGGTGTACCCTCTTACAGGGCATTCACAGGCTCGTTACCTAAACCAGTCAAGTAAGCACCCTAACCTGGCATATGCAGGAAGGGCGCACGCACTTCCCCACTGCAGTACAGTGGCAAAAAACCAGGAGGGCAAAATGTTTTAGGGAAATCCCCCTAAGGTTGGCCATTTCCAGCAATTGCTCATCGTACAGCTCATATAGGAGATGAATACAGATTAATACTTCTCATACATAGCAATGAAAATCGTACATTGGCAAGGCAGTGGTCGAGTGTATGTAAAGGTGAAAGATTTTTCCTTGTCTATTACCATTCATAAACGTTTAGCTTCATCACCTTCACACCTTTCCCCATTTCTTTGGTCAGCCCCTGCTTTGATGAACTACCTGTTACGCCCTTTGGCGCCAGTCAAGGTTTGATTCCCAATTTTCGATGCATGGGCGACTGTTGATACCCCACGCCTGTGCAATATTGCGCGTGGCCACCCCTGCCACCACTACTAACCAGATTTGTTGGTACCTGGGCCAGTTCTCCTCTCCTGATATCAGGAGGAGCCATTTTGCATTTATGGGGATATGTAAAGACAGAACCTGGGACATTACATCTGTGACCCATCCCCAAAATCCCTGTATCAGCGGGCATTCCTATTGGATATAAAAAATGTGCCCTCTTGGTTGCATCCTCAGAGGCATAATGGTGTTTCTGCTCTGGCTATTCTGTGTAAGAGTGTCCTTTAGTAGTAGGACATGTGTAGTATTGTTAGTTGAACTAATCTGAACCAGGGCCCAATAGTCTATTTCCCGTAGACTTTGAAGGCTCTTTGAGCAAATGATCCTCCAGTGGTGACTCCTCTAGGTGCCGCCCTTCCAGTATGTGTCTCATGAGTGCTTGCCCCAACTGTAGATATCGATATTTTTCAAATTCCTGGCGGATAACCTCAAACTGTACCAAGGCCTGGCCCCTCCAAATGTCTCCCAGATGCTCTATACCTAATAATTCCCATTTAGCGAAGCCTGGCAGGCCCCCAACCTCATGCAGTAAGTTGCTGTCCCATAGTGGCGTCAGATTAGTGAGCCTACCACTCCATCCCAAGTGGGTTAGGGCCTTTCTCAATATCTTAACTACCATCTTAGTATGGGTCGGCAAGTCTTGTTCTTTTTTCCTACGGAATAGAATCGCCTCATGTCCTCTATGACCCATTGCGTTTCTGTCGGCTCGGTAGGCCGGTTCTTGATGGTCTGAGAAGACCCAGTCATTAATTACGAGAAGCTACCACGCCAATAGTATTTCTTGATATTTGGGACTGCCAGTCCACCATCGTATACCTCTCTCTATAATTTACCCAGCGCAATGCGTGGGGTACCGCCATTCAATAATATTAATCGGACTTCATGGCCTATCTTCGTAAATAGCTCCACTGGGATTTGGAATGGCATGTTTTGGAATACTTATAGGAGAGCTCGGAGAATCATCATTTTGTATCGAGCCGCTCTGCCCATTAAGGACAGCAGCAGGTTTCTCCTGCCCCCCCATTCCTCCACCCACAGCTCCAAGAGTCTGTCCAATTGTGGGAGCATATTTCTTCGTTCAAATCTGTTTTATTGAAAAAAACAAATCAAGATGAACAATACAACAATCGGGTAATCATGAGAAAGGTAAAAATAAAAGGAAAGTAAAGAAGAAGGGAGAAAGAGTAGAAGAACAAGTGAAGGGATCATGAGAAAGGTAACAATAAGAGGAAAGTAAAGAAGAAGAGAGAAAGAGGAGAGGAACAAGCGAAGAGAGAGGAGAGAGAGGAAGAGGAGGGGCGCAGCAAGAACAATGCCTAAAAAGAGACAGAAAAGAAAAGTCAGCCATTGAAAACACAAAGGAGGAAACCATGGGTGGTACAAGCAGTCATTGAAAAAGGACTGCACACTGGGAGGGGAGAGGCGACTATACTGCAAAGCGGAGCCAAATGGTGGCAAGTCCCGTTAGGAAGGTGTGGCTGTGAGAAGTGTAGGCAAAGTGCATGAGGTACACTACAACAAGGAACCGAGCCCCTGTAAGAGGAAAAACCATATGGAGGTAGGGTCCAAGCAAGGGCTAGGCATCTTCTCTGTTGGGCCCCCAGAATCTGCCTGCATCAGAGGGAGACACATTGTCCTCGAAGAGGTGCAGAGCTCGAAGCCTCGGAGGCTGAATATAGGCGTAATCAAGTTTGCAAAAATAATTGCCACATTTTTGTAAATTTGGTGTCGCGGAATTGCAGTCATGGTATGCCATAAGCAGGTAAACCATATAATCACTGGGGGTGTTTCAGCCTTTTTCCAATATAACGCTATTTGTTTAGCTGCCCCAAGTATATGTAAAAGTATATGTAAAATAAGGTGCCAGTCCCTGTGTGTCATGACGAGAAGGTTCGTGGGTTTGATGCCTAGAATGAGTGTAGCCAGTGTTTCGGGCAGTGGGTAGCCAATCACCTGTTTAATGTGACTAAGGACCTCTTTCCAGTAGGCGGTCAAAAGCGGGCAATGCCACCAAATGTGAAAAAATCTCCAGTAGCACTCACACAGCGCCAGCAGACAGGGGAGAAATTGGGAAACATCTTATGTAGCCTGTGGGGAGTGTAATACCATTGTGTCATGACTTTATATGCAGTTTCCCTCTGAGAAATACTGTGAAAGACCCTCGGAATGTCGTGCCATAGCTTCTCCCATTGTTTGGGCGTGATATCCACGGTAGTGCCGGACTGCCATTGTGACTGGTAGGCATGAGGGGGGAGACGAGAGCCATGTTGGAGGATTTGATAAGTGCGAGATATCAGGCCCCTATATTCCTCAAAGGAACGCCCCAGCCGTTCAAAAGGGGTAAAAGGGCGAGTGGCTCCCGGGGTGGAGGACGATGCCTGAACCCAGTACCTAATTTGGAGATACTGCAAACGAGCCCCTTCGGAAAGCTGGAAATCCCGTTTGCATTGATCAAAGGATTTAAAGGTGTCTCCCTCTAAGCGATCCCGGAGCGTCCGACACCCCCCTCGGACCAGGCTTGGAAAGAGTGTGGGTGCATGGCAGGCGGAAAATGTGAGTTGCGAGCAATGGGAGTAAGAGGTGAAGGGAAATAGGTGAGGCCCCTGGATAACGCCAACTTGTCCCAGATGTCCAAGACCGTTTTTGTGGGAATAGCCATGTAAGCGCTGAGTGGCTGCGCCACCCATGAGAGCCAGGTGAGATCCCATATAGGTCTACAGGCCGCTGCCCTATCCATATGGAACCAAACCTTCTCGCACTCTCTCTTGCGAACCATTCTGAAATGAAACAGAGACGTGAAGCCCAATAATACTCTATTAAATTAAGGCAAACCAACCCTCCCCTGTCCCGAGGCAGCATAAGTATTTTATTGGAAATTCGTGGCCTGTGCTCCCACCACCCCCCAGATAAAGTTGGTAGGCTCGCGCTGAAGATTCTGAATCTGGTGTGGTGGAAAAGGTGTGGGGAGAGTTTGGAATAAATATATTATTTTCAGTAGCACCGACATCTTCACGGCTTTGAGACGGCCCAGCCAGGAAAGAGGTAGAGATTTCCACGTCTGTAAATCAGCCACCACGTCCCGTTTACATTCTTGCCAATTAGCTTGTGACCACGTGTTAATGTCAGAAGTCAAGTTAAGGCCTAGGTACCGGATGGAATGAGAGGCCCATTGGTATGGGACAAGAGACTGGAGCACGGGGATCTCGGATGTCAGAATGGTAAGATTTAAGGCCCACGATTTTGCATGGTTGATTTTAAGGCCCGATGTTAGTTCAAAAGTTCATGAGCAACGCATGAAGGGCAGACAAAGAGGAGTGTGGCCGAGACAGTTTGAGGAGAAGATCGTCTGCAAACAAAGCGATTTTGTTACCACCCCTTTGAGAACAATGCCAGTGATGTCAGGAGACTGGCGGATCAGGATGGCTAGGGGTTCCACAACTAGTGCGAACAACAGGGGAGATAAAGAGAACAGGGATGGGACCCATAAGTTGGCCGTTGACCCGGGCCTGAGCTTGGGGCGAGTGGTATGGAGCCATGATCCTAGCAATCATTTGAGGTCCCAGTCCAATCTTATGCAAGACGGCTCGCAAGAAGGCCCAGCCCACCCTGTCAAATGCTTTCTCAGCATCGAGTGACAATAGGCAGACAGGTGTATTCCAATGGCGAGCCTCTCCAACTAGATGGGCTATGCGCCGCACATTATCCGCGCCCTGCCGATGGCGAATGAAGCCCACCTGATCAGGCTGAATAAGTCCAGGTAGATGCAGATCAAGGTGTTTGGCCAGGATTTTGGTAAAATGTTTGAGATCCGTGTTTAAAAGCTCAATGGGGCGAAAAGAGGAGCACAACGTGAGGTCCTTCCCTGGTTTAGGAGGAAGCGCGATCTCGGCCTGCACCATGGAAGTGGAGGGGCCCCCAGCATCCGAAAAAGAGTTAGAGACAAAGCATATACTCCTATATCTGCGATAGAAAAGTGCAGTAAAGGAGACCGGGAGGCCGTCCGGGCCCGGGGACTTACCGAGGAGGTCTTTTTGCGCACCAGTAAGTTCGTCTAAAGTAAGCGGGTCTTCAATAAGTCGCGCATGTTACCCATCAGTCGGAGTCCAGTTGCATTTCCCCAATACTGTCTGGATCCGTTCCGAATTAAGCGGTTCCTGCGCATAAAGTGTAGTGTAGTAATCATAAAAAGCTTTTAGCTTGGCTGTTTCAGTGGTGGCCCACGTGCCATCCTCCAATTTTATTTTTGCAATGTGAGCCTTTGCTGCCCACGTCCGAAGGAGACGGGCTAGCACTGTTCCTACCTTGTCCGCCCCTGTGTAGTATCGTTGCCTCAGTGCTAAAAGAGCGTTCTCCACGTGTTGGACCTATGGGTCCGCAACTGGCCCCAGAGAATGGCAAGACGCCACTTGGTAAGTGCCAGGGGTTATCCTGGTCCAGTTTCTCCAGAGCTTTGATGTCCCGGGACAGGTTGTCCTCTAGTAAGCGAGACTCCGGAGCTCGAGCCATCGCTTTAGAAGTTATGTGACCCCGAATCGTGGCTTTAAAAGCGTCTCAGACCACGGGGAAAGGAATTTCAGGTTTGCTATTGGACGAGAAATAAGACTGTATAGCCTCCCGGATCTTGGCTACGTCCACGGGGTCCCAAAGGATGTGAGGAAGTAGTCTCCAGCGAGGTGGGTGGCGTGCGTGGGGCGAGCGATCGTGTAGCAAAAGCTCCACATGAGCATGGTCAGAAATAGAAATATCGGACATGGAAGCCGAAAGAATGTCCCGTATCAGGGAATGGGAAACAAATAGATAATCAATACGGGAGTAGGAACGATGGACATGAGAATAATAAGAGTAATCCTGAGTAGTTGGGGAGTGGTAGCGCCACACATCCAGCAGTCCTAATTCTGTAAACTGTTTTTTAAGGGAGGCAGACATGGCCCCCGCTCCATGAAACGTACCAGCACTACGATCCAATCCCGCATCCCACACTAAATTGAGGTCACCCCCTAGAATGAGTTGATGGTCATCATGTGCAGTCTGTTCCCGAAGGAGGTCCCTAATGAAGAGATCCTGTGCATGATTGGGAGCGTAAATATTGCAGAGAGTGAGTGTCTGTGTCCCAACTCGGACCTCCAGCTTGAGAAATCTACCTTCATGCCCCCGACACCCGCCCTGTACAGAATAGTTACCCTCGCCGTTTTAGTAGATGTAAATGCCCAGTATTGGAGGGGATATTTGGGGTGGGCCATACGGGAAGTTTCTGCCTTTACCAAGTGAGTCTTCTGTAAGAAGATAAGGTCTGGGTTCTGTTGCAATAGATATCGCTATACTTGGCGCCGTTTGTTAGGGGAATTGTGACCCTTGACGTTAAGAGAAAGGAGTTTCAAACAGGATACAGAGGTCACGGTAAATACCGATTACAGGCAATCGCCATCAGATGTAGTGAGAACAAAATGCAATGTAGAGCTCCCCAACCACCCCCAACAGACCTCCATGAAAAGCGAACGCATCCATAATGCATCACAATGCCCAGTATGTTACAAGAAAAAATCAATGCGCCAATGAACAGCACTCGGTCAAGGAACAGTACATTCCCAGTATCAAAGCCCTTCCTCCCTCCGGACAGGAAAGCGAAGAGAGAACAAGAAAAAGAAAGGAAAAATGGAAAGGAGAGCAAATTGTCAAAATTGAACAACGCCCAATGTGGCAAACAAGACCTATTCCAGTTCAGGAGCAGGCTAGGCTCAATGGCAGAGATGTCACTCTTTTAGGAATGGGGGGGGGAGAATCGCAGAAAGTCAGCACCACTATAGGGAGGCGCACACCAGTGCCGCTGCCACGCTATGTTCAGGGTGAAGAAGGAGAACACTGAGAGCATGAGAGACCATTCCCGTCTCCACGGGGGACCACTGATGGCAAGAACAATGGCCCTCCGAAACATGGCAGGACGATCAGGTCTCCTTCGGCTGGGAATGAGTGGGCAACCGCCCTCCATCAAGAGAGCGCAGATGATGAATAATGTCCTGTTTGGCCTGAGAGGAGGACTGCCCTCCATGCCAAGATCGCCACCACGGCTGAGTGCTCTAGCCAACTGTGGCTTCATATGCTCTCGGTCTAGAGGAGGCAATCGCGAAGGGCTAGATGGAGGAGAAGAGATCTGGAGGCAAAGCAGTTGAGTGGCATCCCGGAGAGATCGCAGCACACAGCGTTTGGATTCCCATTGAAAATTGAGTGCAAAGGGATGGCCTCACTGATACCGGATGCCCAATTCTCTGAGCTTATCGGTGACAGGTTTAAAGTCCCTGCGACTGCATAGCATCGTTGGAGCAAGATACTAGAAGAGCTGGATGGGAGAACCCATGCATGTTAAATCTGATTTATAACGTGCTGCCTTTAAGATGGCCTCCTTACTCGTAAAAAAATGAACCCTGGCCAAGATGTGGGAAACCAGGCCAGAGCGATCAGGGGGGGCCAGCCACTCGGTGAGCCCGATCCAGTGCAAGTGGGGGGGCATAGTCATCCCCTCTGATTTCGTGGAGCAACTCCGCAACGAAAGTTACAATGTCCGAGCCCTCTGCCACTGTCGGAACACCCCTCAGGCGTATGTTGTTGCGGCGACTCCAGTTTTCCAAGTCCTCCTGCTTGATTTGAAGTTCAATGTGCTGTTCCTCCAGGAGAGCCAACCGTTGCCAAAGTTGCTTTTGATCCTCCGTGCGGGCATCGACTATCTTCTCGAGCTCATCCACTTGTCCTCCGATTTCTGTGACGTCTCCCCTGAGCTCCTTAATCCAGGTCTGGACCTCAGTACGAAAAGACCCAATTTCAGACTTGATCTCCTGCAGAAAATTGGCCATGAAAGATTGGGTAAGGGGATCGGGGGGGGTAGCCCTCCTTCGAAGACACCATAGCTACTGGAGTTGAAGAACCAGGTTTGCTCCACAGGGCCGTCACAGGATTATCATTGCAACGATGTCCTTCCCAGCCTTAGAGCGTGGCATGACCCTTCAAACTCCAACACACTGAAGGGGGAGCCAGGGCAGGTGAAATAGGCTGGAGGCCTAGCACCTCCCCCAGTACGATGCTAGGGGCCTCTACAATGGATAAGCGTGGGACAATCCACAAGGGGGGGGGGGAGTGGAGCAACAGTCTGTCCCCACATTGTTCAAGCCCCCTCTCAGCTCCCCCAACTCAGGCCACACGGAAAGCCTGGGGCTGCAGGGGGATCAAAGGGTAGAGCCTCCCAGAGCTTCAACAGCTGCAGCAGGTCCCCCAGCAATCACCAATGGTGCCCCTCAAACAAACACAAGCGAGGGAAGGTGCTCAGTGAAATAGTGCTGGGAAAGGCGCCACGACAACAAGGCGCACGTAGAGATCCCTCACTGTATCAGTCCTGCACTGAAAAGTCTCCAGAGAGCCCCAGGGTGTCCCAACCGCAGAGACTGAGGAGGTAGCGTCGGGGGGACCCACTGCAGTCGTCTTCCAGCAGGGAGGCAAGGGCCCAACAGAGCCCCAGGCACACAGTCAGTAGGGGATGTTCCCCCCCCCCCCCCCCCCCCCCTGCCGATCCCCAGAAATGCGAAGCCAGGTTGGGGTCTATATCCAGCATGCTCCCTCCGCTAGAGAAGGTAGGAGGCCCAGGAGAAGAGCCCAGCGTAGTCCGCCACTCACATCACCCCTCCTCACCTCACGATAGGCAGCGCAGTCACTTCAAGCCTCCGGAGCACCAGCAGTGCAGGGTCCGCCAGGAGCACCGAGGTGCATTCCCCAGTGCCACGTGGGGAGGCACAAGATGGTAGCAGTGTCCACAACTGGGAGCACCTCCCCTGTACACACAATATCAAGGGCCAGAGGCTGCACCTGAAATTGGGTCGCCAGCCAGGTCCGTAGAGCTTCCCCATGTAGCGCTGCGGGCTGGGTGAGGAGTTTCAGGCGCCGAACACGCGCCGGAGCTGGCGGGATCCAAAATGGTGGCCGCGGGCACCCGTGTCAGGGCCCGGCGCCAAGCCGCTGCAAACACCTCCACTAGCGATTGAGGAGGAGCGCCGGGCAGACAGAGGACTTCCTGGCACCTCCGATGCCCCCACGCCACCAGTAACGTCGTCAGCAATGCCCAGGAGCCACTATAGAGGAAGACAGCAGCTGGCCGGAGCTCTCTCAGCGTGCGTCACTCCATGTGCAGCGAGACCACACCCTCCCCTACCCCCCAGTCCCCTCCCCCCGTGCAAGCATATTTCTACATAGGAAATCTTGTGGGTCAAGGGAGACAGAAATACCCAGGTATTGAAATTCCTTCAACACCATGCCATGCAGCTGGAGGGAAGATCCAGTGCTGCACCCAATAGGGCAAACTGTATTGACATGGTCCAATTGATTCAATAGCCTCAGTAGCTTCCAAAGAGATCGAAGATCTGCAGTGTTCTCGCTATTGAAGGGATGGCTGGGTGATGTAGAGCAGAACGTCATCAGCTTATAGAGAGATATGTTCCTCCTACCCTCCAGCGGCCCTTTCTCCCTGTATCAGTGGGTATTGGTGAATCCAGGCCGAGAGCGTCTCTAGCACCAGGGCAAAATTTATGGGTGATGGGGGCATCCCAGTTGAGTTCCCTTCTTCAGGGTGAAGACTCAGGATGTAGCCCAGTTGACTCAGACCCTCACCAGTGGGGCCTTGTCCCACCCACAGAATTTCAGCCCAAAGCCCATCCTGGTGAGTGTGGCAAACATGTAAGGCTATTCAATGGTGTTGAATACCATTCTGGCATGTTGAGCCATCACCACCACTTGCTCAGTCTGGGGCACCTTGGTCATATGGAGGACTCAAAATAGGCGTCTTAAATTAAGGTGGGAGCTCCTGTGTGGCATAAAAACTGTCTGGTCAGGGTGTACGATGGAGGTGATAACCTTATGGAGTCCGGCTGACAGGACATTGGCCAGTACCCTAGCCTCCACATTTAATAAGGATATGTGCCTGGAGGAGCCGCAGTCCGCTTGGGGGTTTCCCCTTTTTGTGTATAACCACAATGGTGGCCATCCGCTGATCCTCCAGGAGGTAGTCCTCTTCACGTGCTGCCTGGAACATGGCCAGCATAGGCTTGGTAACTGTATCTGCCAGCCCCTTGTATAATTTCATAGGCAAGCCATTCGGCCCCACTGCCTCTCCGGATTGGGATCTACGTATAGCCTCTGTCAGTTGCCTCTCCGTCAGCTCCACCTCTGTCTTCCTCGTCTCTCCTGTGAGTGTCTAAAGGGCGATATCTTTTAGAAAGTCTACACAGTTGACGTCCATTCTAGTCAGTTCTGGAGTATATCACGCTATAATAGCAAAGGTATCTGCTATGGCTCACTAGTCTGCAACACAGCAGCTCAATGTGGAATCTCCAGCACCCAGGAATGGTCCCTGTCCCTTTTATCCAGCCAATCTAATAGTTTATTGTACTTGTCCCCTGTATCGTAGAGTCGACGTTGCAATGCCAAAGCATGACTCTGCACCCTGTATTAGGCCAGGCCGCGTAAGTCCTGCTGACAAAGGCTTAGCCAGGCTTAGAGGTCTGTTGTTCTCTTAGTCAGTGCCCTTATCTCTAGGAATGCTATGTCCCTCTCTGTGGCCTCCTACTCCTGCTTAGTTCCTTCTTTTTGCCCCTATCAGAGCCTGGGCCTGGCCACGGACAATGGTCTCCCATAAGACACAAGCAAATGTCACTGTCCCCTGGATCTCTTTAAAATAGAGATCTGCACTTTACCTCAGCTTTTCCTTTATACCACAGTCTCGGAAGTACAATGGGTCTGTTCTTGGAATTACTGTGGTGTCTTGCCAGCTCACTCAGTGGGACGCTACCAGAGAGAGGTCAGAGATACCTCTTGAGTGGTGCATAGCAGCCCTAAAGTCTATTGCATGCACGTGTTGCGTGAAGATGTGGTCAAGACAAGCAAAACAACGGTGCATGGGCAAAAAATGTGTATTGCCGTTGCAGTGGGTTATTCTCCCTCAATAAATCCACCAGTCCCATCGCTGACACAGTGGTCCTACTTCACCCTACGCGGCAGCACCACTTATATCCATCTCTGACTCTATTACGAAGTTCATATCTCCTCCTAGTACAAGGGTTCCAGCTGGCATTTCTAGGAGTAAGGCACTAATACTCGGTAGAGTCGTGGAGTGGAGCCTAAGTGGTATGTATAGGGAGAATACGTTCAGCGTAGTACCCTCTCATGTTCTAGACAGGGCCACGTAGCACCCATGAGGATTGTGCCATGTGCGGTGGGAAGTAAATGGTATTTTTTTTTTAAAAACCTTTCTTTTTCAGTTTTACATCACAGAAACATAAGGCAGTAGTAAGACTATAAGATATGCAACATAGCGAGCATATTACGGGAAAGTACATAAAGAAACAATCTTCCATACACGATTCTTGTGAGCCATAAATGAAGACAAGCTCCCTCCACTCATCGGCACTTCAGCACGAGCCAACCCCCTAATTGGAGTCCTCTTCCCCGAGCGGATAATCATTTTCATCAAAATGGTAATTTTTTTTTTACTAGTACGCCTGCACTTCACGAGTCTGGTGTAACCTACATGTGCCAGTAATGAATAGCCAAATCGGGCCTTATATTGGTTACCCCAGAGATGTGTCTCTTGTAGTAGTACTAAGTCAGGGGCATGACAAAGGAAGTGCTCCAGTACCAGTGTGTGCTTAGTTTTGTTTCCCAGACAATTTACGTTTCATGTCCATATGAAGCAGAATTCTCCACAAATGAAGAACAATAATTTGCCACTGGAGGTGAGTAAGATGAAGGCGGTTCCTAAGGTGATGTCATCCTGTGCAGTCGTCACTAAGTCACATCCGATGATACCTATCAACACGGGGAGCGGGCAACGATGACCTGTCTCCTCCACCTGTGCACTCCTGGAGGAAGCCACAAACATGGGATCCGGCCCCAAGATGAAGACCACTTCAAGGGCTGGTAGTATCCAGGGTCACCAGGCCCTCACATATACAAAACACTTATGCCCACCGCCTTCCCACCACTGCTTTGGTGTGCCATAGTCTACTGGTTCTGGTCAACACTGGCAGCGCACCTCAGATACATGACAAAACGATACCTCAATCGATCCCAATTGGGCTCAAGGCCACAAATGCTAACTTGTAGGGGATGCATAGCCCTCGCAGCTGCAGCAGTACTCCGTGCCACCAAAGCCATCTACGTCTGAGCAGCCCTCGACGCCATTAAAACCATTGGCATTGTGCACCCTCTCAGTGCCTGCAAAGCTGTTGGAGCCGAGCAGACATACAGCATCGACTCCACACAGTGTCTTCAAAAACCTTCAAGGGCTTATGGTGAAAAAACACATTTGGAGGCGCAACAATTACCATAAAACATGACCCATTAGAAGAAGAAGCCGGACATTGCTCAAACCCATCCTCCTTCACAGAAAAATAATTTGGAGCATAAGGCTACCAGCCCTATTCCACTTGACACTACACCACCTCCACAATCCATCAGACCATCTTCCATACACTCAGACGATGAAGGCATAGGGAGTCCTACACACTATTCTTACTAGGATGACTTTCAAGGAGTGCGTCCAGATAATACTGATCCTTAGGATGCATAAAATGTGTTCCACCAGACCGCAACATTGTCGTGCCAGTCCCAGACAAAGCATCACCACCAGATGACACTTCATCCTACCATAGTGTCCTTCAGCAGGCAAAATGGTTCAAATACACACCACAGAGTAGGAAAGCAATTTCTTAGTCAAGACGCTCTCTAAAACCAAAAGCTCAGTTCAATATTTGCCCATGATAGGGTCAATGTTGAAGGTCTCCAGTGAGACATTCAAAGAGCATGTCAAATCAAGGGTACTAACACCTCAAATTGTACGCAAAGAGGAGCCTTCCCCACTGACCCACTCTGTATTAAAGGACACCCCACTGTGGATTCCTTGGTGGCTACAACAGCTAGGAAAAGGGCTGCTTCCAAGAGTACAGGTGACGCTCCTCTCCCAGATAAGGAGAGCAAGCGTATAGATGCAGCAGGTAAACGCGTTGCAGTGGACATGTTAATCACTGGCGCATAACCAGTTCGGTAGGCTTGCTTTCTCGTTATCGCATTACTACCTGGGAATACATGTAGAAGCTGTTACAGCACCTCCCATACCAATATAAAATAAGAGTGGAGGAACAAGTTACTGAAGGCAAACAAATTTCAAATGTAACCGTCAGATGCACCCTGGATAGTGCGAATACTAATGCACGTGGGATTAATTCCTCAATTATGCTGCATAGATATGCCTGGCTGCACATTTCAGGGCTTAAACCAGAGGTACAACAACACCTACTTAATGTCTTATAAGAAGGGGAACACCTCTTTGGCCCTGAGGTTGATACCCAATTAGAAACAATAAAGAAGGATATGGAGATTGCGAAATCCATAGGGGCATTGCAGTCCATAGCACCTAGGCAACAGTCCTTTTGCAGGTATCAGGACGAGGGTGCGGCCAAGAACACTACCACTAACACCCAGTCTATCTAAAGCAACAGCAAGCATACCACCAGCAAGGAGGTAAGGGTTACTACATGGAAGGATATAAGGGTGGTAGCTAGAAAGACTGAGGTAGAGGTACTCTCTGAAAGGGACCCTCCACATCCAAGCAATGACTCCACACACATTCTCCCTTCCCGAGTCACCCAGCTTCCCCCCCCCCTTTCCGCCAATCACACACCTATTAGGGCATGGGTACTCACAAACTTTCTCTCGGGGGCCAAATTTACAGTGTGGTTTGTGGCCGAGGGCCGCACCGGTGGGGGCGGGGTCAGAGGGGGAGGGGCGGGGCTAAAGCAACAAAAAAAATTGATCATGAGGTTGAGCACAGGTCCCTGCAGCAGACGCCTTCGTCCACTGAGCCACCAGACCCAGCATACACAGATCTCTCTCTCTCTCCCTCTCCCTCCCCCTCCCTCCCCCTTTCCCTCCCTCCCCCTTTCCCTCTCCCTCCCTGTCTCTCTCCCTCCCTGTCTCTCTCCCTCCCTGTCTCTCTCCCTCCCTGTCTCTCCCTCCCTGTCTCTCTCCCCCTGTCTCTCTCCCACTGTCTCTCTCCCACTGTCTCTCTCCCACTGTCTCTCTCCCACTGTCTCTCTCCCTGTCTCCCTCCCTCCATCGCCCTCCCTCCATCGCCCTCCCTCCGTTGTCCTCCCTCCCCCCTCTGTCTCCCTCCTCCCCCTCTGTCTCCCCTCCTCCCCCTCTGTCTCCCCTCCTCCCCCTCTGTCGCCCTCCCTCTGTCGCCTTCCCTCTGTCGGCCTCCCTCTGTCGGCCTCCCTCTGTCGGCCTCCCTCTGTCGGCCTCCCTCTGTCGGCCTCCCTCTGTCGGCCTCCCTCTGTCGGCCTCCCTCTGTCGGCCTCCCTCTGTCGGCCTCCTCCCTCCCTCTCCCTCCCTCTCCCTCAGTCTCCCTCCCTCCGTCTCCCTGTCTCCCTCCGTCTCCCTCCCTCCCTGTCTCCCTCTGTCTCCCTCTCCCTCCCTCCCTCCCTCTGTCTCCCTCCCTCCCTCTGTCTCCCTCCCTCTCCCTCCCTCTCTCTGTCTTCCTCCATCTCCCTCCCTACGTCTCCCTCCCTCTGTCTCCCTCCATCTCCCTCCCTCCGTCTCCCTCCATCTCCCTCCCTCCGTCTCCCTCCCTCCGTCTCTCTCTCTGTCTCCCTCCCTCTATCTCTCTCCCTTTGTCTCCCTCTCCCTCCCTCTCCCTCTCCCTCCCCCTGTCTTCCTCCCTCCCTCTGTCACCCTCTGTCTCCCTCCCTCCCTCTCCCTCTGTCTCTCTCCCTCCCTCCGTCTCCCTCCCTCCCTCCGTTTCCCTCCCTCCCTCTGTCTCCCTCCATCTCCCTTCCTCCATCTCCCTCCCTCCGTCTCTCTCTCTCTGTCTCCCTCCCTCTATCTCTCCCTGTCTCTCTCCCTCCCTCTCCCTCTCTCCCTCTGTCTCCCTCTCCCTCCCTCTGTCTCTCTCCCTCTGTCACCCTCCATCTCCCTCCCTCCCTCCTCTGTCTCCCTCCTCTCCCTCCCTCCCTCTGTTTCCCTCTGTCTCCCTCCATCTCCCTCTCCCTCCCTCTGTCTCCCTCCCTCTATCTCTCCCTGTCTCTCCCTGTCTCTCTCCCTCTCCCTCTGTCTCTCTCCCTCTCCCTCTGTCTCTCTCCCTCTCCCTCTGTCTCTCTCCCTCTGCCTCCGTCTCCCTCGCTCTCTCCCTCTCTGCCTCTCTCTGTCTCCCTTCCTCTGCCTCCCTCCCTCTCCCTCTGTCTCCCTCTCGCTCCCTCACCCTCTGTCATCTCACCCTGTGTGTGTGTCAGCCCTCAGCCGGGGCTGAGATAGCTTCCCAGCGCGCGCACACACACAGCCACACTGAGGCAGCTTCCCAGCGCTCACACACAGCCCCACCCGAGTACTTCACAGGTCGTTAAAAGACCATTTACATGTTAAAGCTTTGTTGTATTTCACCTCTTAGGCCCCTGCAGCTCCACTTTGACAATCACTGGAATCCCCCGGCCCCCACAGAGCAGAGTCTCAGAGTCCGG
This sequence comes from Triturus cristatus, assembly GCF_964204655.1. Taxonomy (NCBI): domain Eukaryota; kingdom Metazoa; phylum Chordata; class Amphibia; order Caudata; family Salamandridae; genus Triturus; species Triturus cristatus. The sequence goes on along the minus strand of NC_140581.1, from coordinate 443,965,314 downwards.
GCTGCTGCACCGGACACTCTGACAGTGTTAGCTAACATTATTTAATTTTATTTAAAAACACATGCAGGATGTCTGCAAGGTCCGCGGGCCGCCGAGGTAGGCTTGCCGGGCCGCTGGCGGCCCGCGGGCCGTACTATGAGTAACCCTGTATTAGGGGAAGACTGCAGCTGTTCCACCACCTTTGGTGAGAAATAACATCCAACCAGTGGGTGCTGTCCATCCTCCAGCATGGATATTGCATAGAGCTTACTTCCCACTGTTCAAGAATTCTGCCACACAAACTGTTCCTCAACCCTCAATATCTTCATTTTCTCAGAGGATGTAAAAGTACTATGGTTGAAAGGCGCCATAGATCCAGTTCCAAAGCAACACCATGGCAGAAGGGTGTATTCCCTCTGCTTTCTGATACCCAAGAAGGATGGCACTCTGAGGCCTATTCTAGTTCTTTGCCCTCTCAATTATTACATATTGTCTGCACACTTACACATGGTGATGCTGCAGGATGTGATTCCACTGCTTCAGGAAGGCGACTTCATGGCAGCACTTGACCTGAAGGACACTTTCACACCCCGATTGGTCCGGCACATCACCGTTACCTCAGGTACGTGGTAAGTGGATGCTACTACCCGTTCAAGCTATTGCCTTTCGGGGCGACAACACCACCACAAGTATTTACCTAATGCCTGGCAGTTGAGGTAGCCCATTTGAGAAGACATAACATTTCACATCTTACCATAGCTGAACGATTGGCTGGTAAAGAGCTCAATCAGACAGCAATACCTGCAGGAATCATAGACTACCGTCAATCTGTTACATGAATTGGACTTCACCATCAATACCACAAGTCCCACTTACAGCCTCTCCAGATACAACCATATCTGGGAGCGGTTCTCAATTCTGTTACAGGCAAAGCATACCCCACAGCCTAGAGATTTCTCAATCTCCAGAACCAACTAGCTCTTTTTCAGACAGATTGTCGCCTACCAGTCATAACCGTGATGAGCCTCTTGGACATGATGGCTTCTTGTAGAGCGAGTGTCTTGCACACCAGACTACACATTTGCCCCCTACAAGGGTGTATAATATCTCAGTGGTCACAAGCAGATGGCAGTTTGGAGGATCTAGTATTGATTCCGCCCCAGGGTCCATCTGTCATTACAATGGTGGACCACAGACAATCTCCTCAAGGGCAGACCTTTTTTAACCCAATCCCACAAGTGACTATCACCACAGATGCTTCACTCATAGAATGGGAAGCGCATAGGGAGGACATGGCAGTCTAGGGCTCGTGCACCGTCCATCAACAAATGCTGCACATGAATGTGCTAGAACTCCTAGTGATTCAGTTGGCCCTAAAAGCCTTCATCACCCGTGTTATACGAAAGGTTGTCCTCCTCAGAATAGACAACATTACTGCAATGTATTACATCCAGAAATGGGGGGAGCACTTCGATACAGTGGTCTCGCTTAGCGCAGGAGATTTTACATTGGGCTCTTTGCCATCATATCCACCGGCTGACTGAATATCTCCCTGGGGTGGACAATTCTGTGCAGACCTGCTAAGCAGCACACAGCAACAAGTCCATAAGTGTGAACTCCACCTTTCGAGTCCTTCATCACTACTTTTAGCGATGGGGACGCTGGACGTGGACCTGTTCGCCACTGCAGAAAACTCGAAATGCCAAAGCTTCGCCTCCAGGTACCACCATCCACAGTCAATGGACAATGCATACTGTGGATGAATTGGTTAGAGAGATTTGCCTATGCTTTTCCGCCTCTCCTACTTCCTTATCTTGTCAGGAAACTCAGACAGACATCTCTCAAGATTATATTAGTAGATCCCACTTGGGCATGACAACCCTGGTACATGGCACTTATGGAGTTGTCCCTAATACCTCCAGAGAGGCTCCCCAACTTTCCAGACCTTCTTGCTGAGAGCAACGGCAGGGTCTGGCATCCCAACCCTAAACTCAATCTTGCAATTGGCTCCTGAAGTCACGGAGTTTGGATACGTGCAGTTGCTTCCAAAGTGTATGAACGTTCTTAAAGAGGCACGGCGCCCAACAACTAGAGCTTGTTATGCAGCTAAGTGGAAAAGGTTTGTTCATTATTGTATAGACCAGCACATAGACTCTTGCGCTCCCACAGTACAACAGATAGTATACTATTTGTTACACTTAAAAGAAATGACAGCTAGCATAACACTTCCATATGACTGCACTTTGCGGCAATTGCAGCATACCTGCAAAACCGTGAACACCAGTCTATTTTCCGCATACTGGTCATTAAGGCTTCTATGGTTGGGTTAAAGAGAATAATTCCCCCACGGGCAACGCCATTCCAGTCATGAAATCTAAATGATTTACTTACTAGGTTAATTTCCACACCTTTTGAACCATTACATTCCTGTCCATTACAGTTCCTGTCATGGAAGGTTGCTTTCCTCGTGGCTATCACCTCACTTAAGAAGATTTAGTGAAACACATGCTTTTACGATAGAAGGATCGTACTTTAAAGTCTTCCAAGGTAAGAAACGGCTCAGTAGAAACCCAAAGTTTCTTTCAAAAGTCATCTCGCATATTCACTTAAATCACATACTTGATCTACTCGTCTTTTTCCCAAAGTCAGACACAGTGGCAGAAAGAGGACTTCATACACTTAATGTTAAAAGAGTACTCATATATTCCATTGAGAGGACTAAACCTTTTAGGAAAATACAACAGCTGCTTTCTTGAACCTGAGAAAAGGAAACTCAATTTCTGAGGTAGGAATTTTTAGATGGATAGTCAAATTCATACAGATATTTTGCATCAAAGTCAAACGAACATTGCCAACAGGTCCACAAGCACATTCCTCTACTGAGAAAGGTGCTTCTATGGCTTTTCTAGGTAAACATTTCCTTAACTGACATTTACAAGGCAGCTACATGTACAAATCTGCACACGTTTACTAAACATTATTGTGTAGACGTTCAAGTAAGACCACAATCTCTTATTGGACAAACAATCCTTCAGACTCTATTCCAGACATCTGCACCATCTCCTATCTAAAGCCACCGTGAGGGGAGAACTGCTTTACAGTCTTTGCATACAATGTGTATCTGCAGCAAATACACACTATGTTACTTACCTTGTAAGCATCTATTTTTAAGGTGTAGTGCTGCAGATTCACATGCATCCTCCCTGGCAGGCATTTATTGGTGTCAGATGTCATGTGTAATACATTGTTTATTCAGCTATGTTCATATATGTTAGTCTTACACATATCATAATACCTGATCTTTTCTATAGCTTCAGTAGCTCCATCCTCTCTTGCCATAATGGAGGAAAAAAATTAACAATCTAACACTGGAGCCATTGATCATCATGAGTATTAACTCGACAAGGAGGAGTCTCAATGTCTTGTCAGCGACAAAATACTTTTTTGGGGGAAAATAAGTTGTAGAGTCTCAGACCAACGCTAGATTTCAGGAGTGTGCATAGCATGTGAATCTGCAGCACTACACGCTACAGTAAATGCTTACTCCTTTCTTTAGATTTATTTATTATCTAAAATTATCTGCGCTCCTGTCATGATTGGGAATGTTCAGTGTGGATGACAGAGAAGATTTTAATAAGGCATAACTAGGGTAACAAGTAACCTTTCCATTGCCAACTTGTGTCTGAAAACAGATATGGTACCAAGGGCAACCTTTTCATCCTTACTCCCGAATTCATGTGTTCGAGGAATATGAGCTGCAGAATTCATACTGTTGCATAGATCGCCATCTGGTGTTGGGCTCGGATGCTTGCACCTTGTTGTCTTGGAAAAAGTATTTTGTAGTCACGAGATAGGTGACTCCTCCATTGGACGATAGTACTCATGGGCATCGACTCCATCCTCATATAGTTTTTTTCTGCCATCGGGTTCGGATGTAACTTCAGCGCTCCGGTTCGGTACCTAGTTTTCCTAACCTTTTCGACATGCAAACCATCGCAAAGTTGACAGTATTGTTTTCGTTTGCGTGCCTTTCGACGCGCTAACTCTAAATACTCGATTCCGGTCGTCCACGCGGGCCGCTGGGCCTATCGATGCCATTCGGGCCTACGGCTAATAGAAAGGACTCCATTCAAAAAATGCCCCCAGTGTGAAGCTAAATTCCCACACAGCGACCAACACAAGGTCTGCAACCTTTGTCTCTCGCCTGAACACGAAGAAAAGGATTGCCAAGCCTGCGCCTCCTTCCGTGATCGCCGGGCTCGACGGCACATTATGGCGCAACAGGCTGCAGAGGTGCCCGAAGACATCTTCGATGAAGGCCCCGACGTTCCAGAGGCAGAAGATTCGGAGGATCTCGACATCTTATCTGAGGCAGATGACTCGGACTCCGATGACCACATCACTCCAGGTCAACGAGTGAGTACAACTGCCCCTGCCCCATCCCACCCTACAAAACATAGGCTCTGGTCAAGACTTTGACTGTAGGCCATAGTCGCAACTGAAAGAAAACTTCAGAAGCCCCTCCTCCGGGCCTGGCTCCGAAGACAAAAGAGAAGCCTTCGGCGGCTCTGGACCGAGCAAGCCGCACATCGGTGCCCCAAAAACACCGTCGATGCAGAGAGCGGAAACACATCCTACTCACGCTGTCCCCAAACAGGCCACGACACCGAGCAGTCCGGCACCGAAAGAACAAAAAGCCTTTGATCCGAAGGAACATCGACCTTCGGATCTGAAAGAGAATTCAGACTCGACACCGAAGCCGAAGGACTCAAAAACCCCTTCAAAGGCTCCAGATCCGAAATCGAAACCACGTTTGGAACCGAAAAGGTCGGCACCGAAGGGAGACGCTGAAGAGGAAGAACTGTTTCAACCGGATCCCATCGATCCGAAGCAAAAACCATTGCAGATGGACCCTAAAACAGATGACTTAGTCAATATCCCGCGCAACAAGAGGAAATTGGACACCCCAAATATCCCGGAGGTGCCTGTGAAGAAAGAAGGCAGTGCAACTTCACCATTAAGACCCTCTTCTCCTGTTCTTCCGACCTCCCTCTCCTTCAAAGTCTCCCATACCTCCTCCATACTTACCACCACCACAGGATGATGTTGACATGGGGGGTGGGGGTGGAAATAATGACCCTTACAATGATCCTGATGATGACACTACCATACCACAGGACATGGGACAACTACAATGACCCTGTAGATCCGCCAGACCTTTCACAGATACATACCCAACAAGGCCATCTCCCCCAGATGACAACATTGGGTTTAGCCAGCTCATTGATAGGGCTGCCCAATATCATGGCGTCCAAATGCATTCAGACCCCACGGAGGATGACTTCCTGGTAGACACTTTTGCACAGTTACAGAGGACAGTACAAACATTACCCATGCTCAAAGGTGTCATCAAACATGCTCCAGATGTCTTCAAAGTCCTTGTCAGGACCAGGATTCTCAATCCTCGGATTAAGAAAAATATAAACACGCCCCTAATGATCCCACCTACATTAAAGGCCACCTCCCCTTAGATTCTCTGGTGGTAACCAATGCTAGAAAGCATGCCAACTCTCAGACCTATGGTGATGCTCCACCTCCAGACAAGGAGTCTTAAGTTACTAGACGCTTCAGTCAAAAGAGTTGCCTCCCAGGCAGCTAATCACTGGAGGATAGCTAATGCACAAGCATTACTTGGCAGGTACGATAGGGCTCACTATGATGAGCTTGAGGGCCTAATGCAACATTTACCTGACCAATACAAGGCCAAAGCCAATGATTTGATTGTGCAGACAACTATCCTGAATCAGCCCTTTAATCAGGAGCAACTTTTTGGCCCAGCTGTAGACACAGCCTTAGAAAAAATAAAAAAAGATACTGCGACTGCAAAATCAATAGGAGCATCACAGTCTCCATCTACACAAGGCTCTTTTCGTCGCTTCTTTTATAGGGGCGCATCCAAAAACATCAGCACAGATACTGCTTCCCCCTCCTATAAAAGTCCCACGCAAACATCCCCCAACAAGGGATATTTCGGAGGCGGATACAGGGGAAATAATAACAAAGGGAGAGGCCGAGGTAACGACACTCGCACCTCCCCCACTAACAAACAATGACTTCCCTCCACTACATCCAGACCATTCCGGTTGTGTGTTCTGTGTGGTTGGTGTGCCTTCTTGACGATTGTCTTGGCGCAGCTTGCGTTGCGCCCAGGTCTGCCCTTCCCTGTGTTCGCTACGTCGCTAGACCAGTCTGGCCTGCTGTCTGCGGCATCGTGTTGTGGCGAATCCGCCCTTCTGTCCGGCGTTTTGGCCTGGTCCTCTGTCTGGTGTTCCAGAGGGACTGGCTTTCCTTGGCTTCTGTGTTCCTTCGTGGGTCACTGTGTGTGTTTCTGGAACGGCCCCTCCTTTGGGGTGTGTTCTGGCCCTCCCTGGCCTCTGCCTTGGGCTTGCGTCTGGCTTGTTTTTGGTGCGCTGCTCCATGGGGTTACCTGCTGCTGGCTGCGCATGCCCGCGCAGGCCTGCTTGTTCTGGTCCACCATCGTTGCCTTTGATGTGTTCCCTTGTACCCCTGCCTCTGGTTCCGCTGGGGCTTTGCGCAACTGTGCCTTTCTTCCTACGCCTGCGCTATTGGTGGTGGAGCCATTCCTGCCTTGTCCACTGCTTGCGGCCGAGGTGTGTTCAGCTGTTTCCTATCACTGTGTGTTTCTTACGGTGGGCCCTGCCTCCGGTTCTGCCTTTTCTCCCTGGGGTTTGAGGTGGTTCTTTTGTTCCTTGAGGCTTTTCGGGCGCTGTCTGCCCCTGCGGGGTGTTGGGCGGTTCTCCCTTGGTTGGGCTTAGGATATCCTGGCCTTCCCTTCTTGTCCCTATGACATGTCCCCTGCTGGGGCCCTGTGTCTCTCCTGGTGGGGAGGCTCTCGCAGGCCCTCTTCCCTTCTGGGTATGGCTAGGGTATCTATTCTACGTTAAGGAATCTGCGGCTTGTAGTCTCTATCAGATGAACAAGTTACTTACCTTCGGTAATGATGTATCTGGTAGAGACAATACTAGCCGCAGATTCCTTCACGACCCGCCCTTCCTCCCGGTTCTGCGAGGACCCTCAGCTTGGTTTTCTGCACTCGCCTCCCTCTGGGTGGCTTGTCTTCTGTGGGTGTCCGCTTTGTTTTCTTCCAGTCAGGTTGTCCGGTTCTGCTTGATTGTTCCACCCCCCTTTTTCTTTGATACAGGGTTGGTTGGTTTCTGCGTGCCTTTGCATTCCTCCAGCTGGTTTATCTCCAGTGTAGGGGCCTACCCTTGCTCTTTTTCCCTCTGTTGTTGGAGTTTCTGATCCCCTTGCGGTCTTCTATGTTGGGGATTATTTTGCCTGTGCTTTGGCCTCCTGCTCCTTTCAGGGGATATGGCCCTCCTTGACAGTATAGTCTGGGGGTGGATTGCTGTTGCTCCTCTGTTCCGGGCTTGTGGCCCTTCACTGTGTGGTTTGTGGTTGCAGACTTTCTTGCTGTTACGGCGCTTTCACGTGCTTGTGCCTCCAGGATGGCTTTCGCCTTGGCTTGCACGGTGGTTCCTCGGAGTGGTGCTCTGCTCTTTCCCTGCTCTGGCTTCGCTGCTATAGCCTTCTGGTACCTTGGTGCCAACTGGTGCTGTTCCTCACCTTTTGTTTCTCACTGTTTTGTTTCTCTGGTTTTTTCGCTCACTGTTGCCTTGCTCTTCTCAGTTTTGTTGTGATGGCTCCACGTTGTGGCGCAGAAAAGTTCTTCGAAGCAAACTGACGTCAGCGCGCCGGGGTGGGGCTTTTGTGACCTCGCTGATGTCACGCCCGCGGAAGACGTCAGGGCGGAGTCACGTGCAGAGATGCTGGGGCAAGAAAATTTTCCGGTCCAGTCTCACGCCTGGGAATAATTCTACGTTAAGGAATCTGCGGCTAGAATCGTCTCTACCAGATACATAGTTACCGAAGGTAAGTAACTTGTACTTTAGTTCGAGTAATCGTTGTAAGATAACGTAAAAGGACTGTGACTAAATATGACATTAAGACTGTTAAATTATTTAAAAGGCATTACTTGGGAATTTAAAAAGCACCGTTGTTCTGTGCACTGTCCACCTATTCAAGAACATTATTTTGTACCAACAGGGACCGATTACTTCAATGGGCACAAGAAGACCTTCCAGTTCTCCATTCTTTATCCTCTTTGGAATGCCAGAAAATGCCTTTTGACCGTCTGTGTACAGTCTGAAGTAAGGATAAAAGGATTGTGAGAACACCAACTATGGAAAATGATTCAGCACTAAACTACAGAAGCCATTTTCCATTGTATTCCACAGCTTTAGGGGAAGCATCTGCTTTTAGGATAAGTAAAGAAGGTGAAAAGTAGGGTCTTCAGTTAATGTTTTCGGACCAAGACAGCACTTTTGTAATACGAATTCTGACCATTACAATTTGACGAATGCTCTACTGATGGAACTGCAAAGAAGTGCAGCATAAGCTTTTGTAAAATCAACTCTTCAGTGCACTGAAAACATTATCAAACGAACCTTCTTCCACAAAGAGCTCCTTCTTAGACAATAGCTGCATCAGACACAGCAGATCTGTTGTTCGCTCCTTACCACACGGGAAGTCGGATATTTTGAAGAAAATGAGAAAATTGTGATATGTGACGAAAATAAACATAAAACTGCATAATGGTAAACATTGTTGGCAGAACAGATTTTGGTCTAGAAAACATTGTATATTTAACATATTGTTACCGTTTTAGAAGATCTGATAATTTTTATGTTTTAAATGCCACATTTATTTTTAATATAAATAGCTGCATTTCAAAACATCCCATTCAAAATTAGTTTAAATTTGTGTACAACGTTATGCTATATGAAGTAGCACTTTGTGGTTTGCTAACATCATGTTGTTTTTATCATATTTTTATCTTGATCACTGTAAGCCGTAACTTTGAATTTCTACATTAGAGCCTTTTCTTACGGGTACTCACAAACAGGGTAAGTCCCTCTGAGTTAAGAATATAGACAAAAATATGTTATAGGATTCCATCTCCATCGGATGAGTGCATAATGTATACGCTACAATGGAACGTTTAAAGTAAATGTTCATTTCTTTATGTACTGTACAATTATTTTACATCATTACAGATATCTTTGATATTGACCCACAACTATATACTGTAGCACAGCACATTGCAGTTTATTCTTGAACATAGCACATCTGGTAACCCAGACAAATTTCGTAATTACAGACCGCTAAATACCAGGGTCTTTTCTACATTTGTGCACAATGGCACTGTTGAGTCAGATTTACGAATATTACAATATATCACACTGATTTGCACAGGTAATAGCTGTAGTTTTATGAAAGCTTCAGCCAGCAATACCTCTGTTCTGAGGTGTGATATATTCTCGCAGTGTGATTATTTTTACCTAGTAACCTTCTAATGTGGCAGTCACTTGCCGGTAATTCTCATTTCTCCGATTATTCTTCCTCACTCCAGACCTTAAATGAGGCGAGCATATTTTCTCCAGAAACAATGCGTGCAGGCTTTTTAAAGATAAGTCTTCTCACCTAAAAACCTTCTTCTAAACTCTCCTTCTTCCACCTAAACTCTACCCACTTTCATGAAGCCAAAAGAGGAGGATACCTGTATCACTTCGTGTCATTCCAAAGCAAAAGGAAATGAAGGTCAAGATAACAAGATGGAAACTTGGTTGTGTTTATTAGTATGCAAACATAATCTGAGAATGAAGATTGCTGTAAGCAATCGATCGGTACATTATCTCCTCAGTCCTGAATCAGTCCATACTAAAATGAAAAAAACCCAAGCAAAAGTAACGCAACCTGAAATAACACCTTCCACTCCAATGTACTCCAGCCCGTCTGATCAGACAAAAACATTACAAATTAGAATAGATCAATTTACAGAGCAGTTTTCAGAACTTTAATTCTAAAGACCGAAGTGTTCTGATTCATTAAATCCAGATGCAAATGCATTACAAAGGTTTAAGGAACTGCCAGGTTGCTGCACAATAAATATCTTTAGTAGAAGTACCACCTAGTTTGGCCCAAGGGGCTGCCATTCCTCAAATATGACAACATTGAATCAAATCTGGCAAAGATGTCATGCCGGAGATTCATAAGCCAGATAAATAACTGCTTTAATCAAACTGTTTAGGGAAAAGGAGGAGGGCTTACAACATTAGTTAACAGCAATCCTTACGCTATGTGCAGCTAAATGAGAGAGCTAAATAGTCACTGCTCAGATGACATCCGGAAGATGCCATGCATCTAATCAATAGAGGATGGGATATAAAAGCAAGATGAGAGAACAGTCTCTTGGTCTGTATGGGAAGAGGAGGCTACTTTGGGACAAAACCTTGGGCCCATACTGTAGGGAAATAGACGCAGACAAGGGGGTCTAATAGAAAAAGATCCCAAGTCTCCCAACTTTGGAGATCAGAAACGTCTTGTAGAAGCTCAAAAGGATCTAGCTAGTTGTAAAGCTGTGAGAACCAAGGGTAAATCCCAGGAAGCTATCACAGGTCTGAGAGTTGGTCACTTAAGAGAAAGTAGATGATTCATCATAGGCTTGATATTGAAAAGACCTCTCTCCATTAAAAGCTATAACTTTATATTTCCACCCATTGCACTCTAAAAGTGGAGACAGATAAAACCAAAAGAAATCAATTCTGAAGAAATGTAAGAAATCATTTGGCTTGCGAGTACAGGGGTCTAGAGATATCCTCGGACCCCAGGACAGAAAATGTTACCTCTTAATTTGGGAGCCAATAAGGTTGAAATGTTTTGTTCCACCCAGGAACAAATCTGGACAGCTAACTGAGGGAGAGAGCAGGACCTTTTCCTTACTGTTTGTTTATGTATGACTTTGCCACTGTGGTGTTGGTCTGAATTTAAAACAGCTTACCTTAAAATATTTGGGGTAAACCATAGGAAGGCCTTTTGAATTTCTGGTAATTCTCAAATTTGGTGATCAACCATGATCCAAAAGAGGACACCTTCTCTGAGCAGGATGCTAGAGTTGTACCCCAGCATGTCTTGCTGGTATCTGTGGTGATAATTATTGGAGGAGGGAGGTACTCGCTCCTTGAGGTTCGCAAGATTTTGTTACCAATGCAGGTTGTCCCCGAATGAGGTCTACAGAAAATACTAAGGAAACCCAATCAGATTCCATCAACAAAAAGTCTCCCTTGCTAAAACACTTACAATCTTGGACTTACCATGCCTCCTTTTACCAGAAGAAATTCCTTGGCAGGAGGTCTGCACTGGGTTAGAAAATTGGATAATTGTAGTCTCAACTTGCAAGCCCTCAGTTTGGGAAAAAATAATAATCCTGTTTGTCTGAAATCTGGCCCAATGAATTTCAGAAGCTGGACTTCTTGATGTTGACCAGAAATCAAAATTTTACCAGGAAATGACACTCTATTTGTACTTGTATTGCAGATGTAGAGTGGATAAGGAAAAGCCAGTTGTCTAGGTAGGGTTGTAACATGATTCCTGAAGTGTTCAGGAGGGCTACTAGTGGAGCTAGTACATGAGTGAATCTTCTTGGAGCTGATGTTGGCTTGAAGGGTAGAACGTGGAACTATGAGTGAAAACCTTGAAAACAAAACCTAAAAAACTGCTGACAGTCCAGAGGAATCAGAATGTGGAGATAGCCCTTTTGAATATTTAGGACTGTCATCCAGTGCCCTGGAAATATCAGTGAAACGATTTGCTGCATTGTTTACTTCTTGAAATGAGTTTTATTTCTTTATAAACTGATTTAATGTTTTGTGAATCGAGAGTCCCCTGAAGGCTTTGCTACCAAGAACATTGTAGAATAAATTCATTTTCCTTGTTGTTTCAACATACTCTGAATAATGGCTTTTTTCTGGGCCAGATATGAAACTCCCTGCTTCAAAGCCTGCTGGTGAACATTATCCCTGGGCAATGTTTTTGAAACAGTTCCAGAATTTGAGGGGCTCTTTACAAAGTCCAGACAGGGGCCCTGATGTCTTACTTCCAACACCCAGGCTTCAGAGATAGATTGACCCCAAGCTTGATCGAATAGGGATTCATGTCCTTCTTCTGGAACATTGAGCAAAGGGGGTGGAATAGTCAGGACTGCTGCTTGGGTTTAGCAAGAGAGGATTGCAATATTTGATCGTTATGACCTCGAAAGGTGGATGACTGATAGTTCCATTTACCTCGATGTCGTTGAGGGTGGGAATGGATGCAAAAAAGTTTCAGTAGACGTGGTTCAAGTTGTGAAGGCTTGAGCGTGTTTTTGATTTTAAAAGATTTTCTCAGAAGGTCTTCTAATTGATTTAAAAAAATCTGGGAACCATCAAATGGCAGACTTAGTAACCCAGCTTTCTGAACTGCCTCTGCCTTGCAGTCTTTTAAGTATATTTGACATTGTGCTACAACATTTGCAGCTGATGAAAACGATGAAGCTTTCAGAATGTCACATCTGACACAAATTGTACTTGCAACTCCATTCATGCAAGCAGGCTACAAAAATCTGTCCAGGCCTGTGCAGCTGTCTTAACTGCTTGTACATCTTTAATCACTAACTGAGCAGGTGAGATTGCATAAATCCCTGCTCTCCATAGGTTAATCCCAACATAGCTCTTTTAAGGGCTGCCTCAAATCCACATGATCAGAGACCTGCTCAGAAAGTATAAATAACCTTCCAGCTAGACTGGACAATATGGAGTCTAGTTTTACTGCTGCAGGCAGTTTCACTTCACCTTTGGAAGTATTGTCTGGCATATGTTCCTCAACAGGAATCTTCCCTGTTTAAAAAAAAAAAGGTTTTAAAGGGTGCTCACCCGAGCCTGCAACTGATCTAATAATACTGAAAGAGGTGCTTCAGAATCACTGTTCTGCACTTGCTGAAAGAGCTTTCACCCTTTTCCAAACAACGCTTTCTAGCAGCATGCTTCTTGTGCTCCATGTTTCCTCTAACAGTGATGCAGATGATGAAGCAAACTGACAAAGGGTCATCTTAAATATAGTGCATTAGAGACTTTTGGGTATTTGCAGGGGTGCCTGCCTCCCTGAAAATAAAATCTATAGCTCCATGATTACGGCATCGAGCTCGTTTCTTCAAGCAGACACACATTCCTGGGAAGATTGAGGCTTGAAACCTGATTCTACAATCTGAATCTCTGAAGGCCTTAATCACTACTACTTGACTCTTTTCACCTTAAGCAATCGGCCCTTCACTCTTTCATATGGTGTCTTCTTTGCCTTTGACAAGAAAAGTGATAGGGTCACCTTCAGTCATTGACAAGAAGTGTATTCAACTATGATACTCAGCATAAAAAACTCAAGGCGCCTTACCACCTTGCTCTTATTACCAAAGCCAGATACCCTTCATCACTCCAGAGGCCAGACTGACGCTGAGAGCCCCACTCCCTGCACCAAAGCTGGAAGGAAGATGATTCCTTTTTGGATAAGCCACGCACCAGTAAATGCAATCTGCCCTGCTATGCAGCAAAGAGCTGCAGTGTCGCTAGAAATCTAGATGATGAAAAAGGGGTCACTTTTACCCACACAAATCCATACAGAAGCGACCAAATTCAGCTTGAAAGACAGAGCCCCATTCCCATCTACTAACCGCAGACTGGCTTGCTGGCGGTCACAATAACATGCAGTAAATACTGTGTGGAATAAAAGCATCTAAAATGGAAATACACTCTGGGGGTCCAGCTGCACTGGATTATATCATAAATAAGTGCGTTTTTAGGGAACAAGATGAAATAGTAACTGTTAGTGATAGCCTTCCCTTATGACTCAATGAAATTGGGTGGAGTTTAGTTGGAGAAAGGGGGGTTAGAAGGAGGTTTATAGGTGCGGAAACTACTTTCTTTAAAAAACTTGATTACGTAAAAAGGAGATATGTGCTCTCCTTTTTAAGTAAGGAGGAACATATTAGGATTGAGGAGGTAATGATAGATGCGTGAAACCGCCTTGCAAGTGGACACATCCAAGCAGATGTATCACTTAGAGCCCGTTTTCATTCTGCATAACCAAGTGACTGTTTATTGAATGTCTGTTAACAATGGGAAGATGGCGAACTTGCATAGAGATTAGAGAAGAAGGTGGCTTAGAGCTTATCAACTACAAATCACTGCTGCCAGCATGATCCATCCAGCTATACAAATCCTAACATTTGATGGCCTCCACTCTATCCCGCCTGTTTTTCACATCATACTTCTGATCACCATAAGTTACATACATATCCTTTCTGGCAGTGTCAACGAAGTGGTAAGTGATTAAGGCTGGGGTCGGCACTTGCGCCTGCTTTAGATCCGTTTTCACTGTTACAGTGGACTTGCACTTCTAGTGGTCTGTCTTAAACAGTCCTAAAAGTCAGCTAAGAGCCGACTTGCAGCTTAGCTTGTAGTGTTTGCTGCGCAACAAATGAATCCTCTCAGTAACATTGGCCTAAAAGGCCATTACAATAAAGTTGTCCAAAGATCAGATTGAGTAGAACTCATATTGGGCCTTGTCCCTTTTTTAATATTAGTGAAACATTTTAGTTTCCTTTATCCGATGGATGATCTTGTATTGGCCCTGCCCAACGTTGCAGGTGGTACAAAACAACTTAATTGTGTATTTTTTTAGGAGAAGGACATCTCCACTACATTCAAAACCCCAGCTGGTCTGGAGGGATTGGACAACCCATATCGATTTTTAAATATATTTACAATTAAATATAAGCGCTGTGATTATTTATCTTGAAATGAACTAATTCCAGGCGAATTAAAAACTGCCAGGAATAATATTTAGTTTTTGTGCCTTTAGTAAACTGATTTGTTTCCTGCTAAAACATATTCTGCTTTGTGGCCACTGAACAGTCACAGCTAAACTGCAGAAGTGTCATGGTAGGTTTAGTGCTGGTTGCCACTCTAGGATTTATCACATAGTGTTTACTTTGTTCGACCTCAAAGTATTATTGTGGTTTCGCTAAGTTAGTAAACCTGAAACTGTCCATTTGGGTGGGTTTCTTGTACTGAAGTAAATGAGCCTTACATGGTGTCCTGTACGACTTTACATTGACATTTGACAATATGTTAGGCTTTGTGCAAGAATAAAGTTAAAAATGATGTTATGCACATAGATTGACTTAAAGCCTAGTGGTGGTGTAACAGATATGTCTGTACACAAACCAAATTAACCAGTTTTCAGTAAACCACTATAGAATTTTTACTTTGAACACCAGATAAAAAAACACTGTAAGATTGTTTCCTTGTTAATGTATTTTAATGTATCATATGCTTCTGTTTCACCAGGAGGGGAGACCTCCACCAATTCTTTTAGTTTTTAAATGTATTTGTTAACCGTACTATATTTTTAAGTAATATTACTGACACTTAACAGTTTTTTATGATGGGTTACCTTTGACCGTGTAATGCTCTATCTACAATGTAGTGGAGGCGTGTGGTTGTAACACAAGCAGAGGTCAGGCACAGTAATGGGGTATGTCTTTTAATATTTAGCCAAATAGGATAATCAATTTTCAAGTATTTTCGCTCGGCCACACCCCCTCCATAGTTACATACGAGTATCTTAACATCACAGCCGATCAATATTCAGCAACAAGATCCTTAATACCACTGCTGCTGACCAGATTATTTACTATGATTTACACATTCCCAATCTTCCAACAGTAATAATGGGGAAATAGTGTTTTACAGCACAAACCTATTGCTGCTACTATGCCTTTTCATAATAGTTTACTCTGTCCATAGGAAGTAAAGACTGCTGAACATCGATATTGGTCGTAAATGTACATAAATTACATTACCTCATGATACAGGAGAACATATCACCACCAGGTACATGCAGGGTGCATATGTTTGAAATACGTTTTCAAATGTGTCTCAGTATCATGCAATATACAGTCACAAATCTTCTCATCTTGCGTGAAATTAACTTTTTACATTCTGCTTTTCATGTGGTTATTTTATTTATTTCGATCTATGGTACTGACTGTGTGACTGTTCTTGCCCCTATTTTCGTGTGACTTGAAAACGGCTACAGACAGCAATAGTATGATGCCTCGCTTATCCTGATCATCGTTGTTACAGTTATTATGCACTTGTTGTTTCACATTTTGCCACCTTCAAAATCATTATACATTATCTCTAACTTTCGCAATGTATTTTTTATCTGTTAAAGTATCATTTCCGAAATTTTTGACACACTTTAATCCTTGTTTTCTTTTTATATAGTCTGAGCTATTGAATTTTAGAGTATATTGCCTTTAATTAATTTATATTGAGTACTTTTGTGTGAATTTATAATCTACTGACAAGTACAGGTCTTTGTAAGCTTAAGACATTTGGTCTTTAGAGGTCTTATTCATTGTCCTTTCAATAAAGGTCTGGAATTCGGCATAATAACAAGAAACTCTTCAAAGGATAGTTTTGATTGAATTCTGGAAGTTCTCAATCCCAGCCTATAAATGAGCACAGAAAGGAGTGCTTATTGTTCACTTGTTCTCCCTGGTGTGCATGTATATACTCAAAGTTATAGTGTGAAGTTTTTAACTGTTCAAGGGAGCACGCTTTCTATTACAAAGTGAACTGCCATCGCATGGAAGCAACAGATTTATTGATTTTGAGTATTTTTTCCATTATGCAGAGTTCGAGTTCATTATTAACGCTTAACTGCCTTAGGTGCCCAGCACAGCCCATGACATAAAGAAAAATATTATGGTTGTTATTTTAGTGCTGTGTAAATCTGACAACTAAATGCAATTGTGTTGTGTGTGTTAAACATAACTTTATTTAATTTTGTCATAAAAGACATTTTAATGAAGGCTACATTGGTGTGTTAAAACACATTTGTTATTGCGAATAGGGTGAGGAAGGCGAGAATGGAATAGGAAAGTGGCAATATGCGGGCACTTTCCAAATTGTTTATCCTTTCTTTGCACTGCCCACGAGGTCCTTGAAGAATTTTAACACTGACATTGGTTAGCCTGCCTTTGTAAATGATACCTAGTGTAATGGAGCAATGACAGCCCCATCCACTAGCTTTGTGCAATACAATAGCGTTTCAACCATAAACATTTGCACATTGTGTGCTTGGCTTTAAAACAATATATATTTAATTAAACTTTTAAATGCACATTGTATTGTAAATGGAGATATTTGCAGATTTGCAATACATTCTAATGCTCAATTAATTATTCGGAAGTATTTATTACTTAACACAAGGAAACATTTTTTTTTAATGGAGTAAGCATTTATATAGCAATACGTGAAACATGTAAAAGAGTTTAATGGCCTTTATTCTGCCTTCCTTATGGCAACTTTTCCTTAGTGTATGCTTTTTATTTTCGTTTTTTAATATCATGACTTGAGTAAAAAAACATATACACAGATTAATAAAAATCACGTTTTATTTCTTGTACATTCATTGTAACAACATACACAGTTTTGGTGCTTACAAGTGTTCCTTTGTTTTATTTAATAAAGCATATTTATTTAAACTTTACTGCTTTCTGGGGTTAATATTTACCTGATAAATGCTACCACAAACAGATGTTCTCTCCCTTGACGTATGTATTTCCTTTAATTTATCTTCCAAACACACTGATAGTGCCGCTTAACTCTTTGGAACAGTACTCTGATAGAGACTTCTAGCTGCAGATTCCTTACCTTTGAATATTCCCAGATTTCAGACTGGATCCGGAAGATTTTTGAGCAGTACCACTGTGCACCAGTAGGTGGCGTTGTTCGGCTCCACATCAGCTGCGTCGTCCAACCCGGAAGTGACCTGCACGATACTTATATAGGTGCCACCTCGGCATGCTGACATCCGTTCTTTCCTTTCTGCACCAGATAGTGCTGATCGTGATTGAGCTACCCCATAGTCGCTTTTTGACTGATCTTTTTCAACTGTTCGTCAACTCATGAGATTAGCTCCTGCTGTGAGAATGTCAACAAAGAAAACGGCTGGTTTCAAATCATGTGGGGCCTCTCATAGGCAAACGTCGGTGACAGACCCTCATTTGGTGTGTTTGTGGTGCCTGGAGCCGGGACTCAACTCCAAGGCATATGAGGACTTCCACGCTGTGCACCCCATTTGTGGTGCCAGCACCCCAATGCACTGGGGGAGCGATGCCTCAAGCTCCTCACTGTCTGACATCGGTCGATTCAGCAACACTTGATGTCTCGTTTGCATTGGGAGGTCCTGGGACCATTCACGGTGCCACTCCCGATGTTCATCCCCTGTCCTGGGGGGTGTAGGAGGGCTCCTGCATGGATGATACCCAGCTCTTTTTAGCCTTCCATGAAAACACGCCTGCAACTTTGAGTTCCTTTAAGCTATACCTTAAGGCTCTGGTGGAATGAATGGAGGGTAGCTGTCTTAAACTGAACTCAGAAAAAAACAAAGATCCTTTGTTTTTGGCACCAAGTCCTTCCCCGATGCCAGTCTCTGGGGGCCTCCTGAACTGGGGTCTGACCCGCCCCGACTCTAATGGCCACTCATCTAACCTTTAAGCTCCAAATCCGGTAACTTTCGCTACTTGCTTTGCCACCCGTAAAGCTCTCAAAAGGATGTTTCATCTCATACCAGTGGACTCCCAAAAAATTGTGGTCAGTGTTCTGGTTACGGCAAAACTGGACTATGCTAATAGTCAGTACTTGGGCCTTCCAACTTTCCTTATCCATCGGCTCAAAATTATATAGAATTCTGCTGCACGCCTCATCTTGAAGATCCCTCTACGTTCACCAATTTCTCCTCGTCTGCATTATCTTCACTGGCTCCCTGTCATTAAGAAAATCAAGTTTACGACACTCACTTTGCTTTTCAGAGCCTTTTTGCATCAAGGCCCTCTAAATCTCAGGAGAAGCCTTAAGCCCTATTCTCAGTCTAGATCTCTGAGGTCTAACAACCTCAGTTACTGTATGTTCCCCACATCTTTAAAGCCTGATGAGGCAGGCGCTACTTCTCGTATCTGGCCTACAAATTGTGGAACACTCTGCCGTGCAGTCTGCACTGCAGTCCCTCGGAATCTGTCTTCAGATTTACTCTTAAAACCTTTTTGTTTGATACCTCTCTTGTGGCCATGTAATCATTGTTCCTCCCTTACTCTCTCGAGCTTTTCTCTAGCACCGGGCACCTCCTTGGAGGTATCTGTGCACTCTATAAATGCCATGAATTCAATTGAATCATCCTACTCAGTCATCAGGGAAGTCCCACATACACAAGAAGTCAAAAACACCCAAACACTCTTCAGCTTCCCTGCATCTGTCAGTCATCACTGCACACATTCACAAAACATTACTGCCTGTACAGTTCAGTCCTTCATTACCGGCACTTTGCCCATTCGGTCCTGCAGGACTTTTCGGTGTAGTCATGTTCACAGGCCCACCTCCAGGAGGTATTGCTTGGGTGTCTATTCAAAGGTAAGGAGTCTGCAGCTAGAAGTCGATATCAGATGAACAACCTACTTACCTTCAGTATCGCCTTATCTGGTAGACACTATCCAGCCACAGATTCCTTACTGACCATCCCATCCTCCCTGCTCTGCGAACCGGTTCAGGTTGAAGGGACACCCTTTTCAGGGCCTTAGTCTTTTCCACACCGGTGGTCAGTTCTCATCATGGCTCTGCACTCCTAGCGTGGAAAGTCATGAAAGTAATGGCCTTCAGCGCACTGAGGTGGCGCCTATATAGGTACCGTGCACATCACTTTTGGTGCTGCCGATGCAGAACCAAATTACTCCACCTACCGGCACGCAGAGCTACTGCTTTAAAATCTTCCGGATCCAGTCTGATTCCTGGGGATATTCAAAGATAAGGACTCTGCGACTAGATAGTCTATACCAGATAAGGCAGTAACACAGGTTAGTAACTTGTTCTTTAAGCCAGTTGGCAGCATTACTTGTGCATGCATTCTCTCCAGAAGGGATCTCGCATCATGCACTGTACCTCAGCATCTTAATGACAATATCTCTGAACATGGCATGTTTATCAGTTGTCCCCTTTGGCAAGGGGACAGGTTACACTGGGAGTTAATCCCAGCTCCTGATGCCAGGAGATTCATTTATCAATTCCGCTTGAATATCTGCAATCTGTTATCATTGTGCTTCAGCTTCTTGATCAAATGATGCTGGTGTATGCTCACTAATCCTGCTTTCATAGCTCTCTCTGGCTGCTTTATTCAGTTTTGTGATGCAGACCTATGCAGTTGTGAATCCACTGACTTGTTCAAATGGACTTCTCTTCATATACCAGGCCAGAGTGACCAAATCTGCAGGGCCAGCTACTGAATTGCCAGAACTGAGCCAAGAGGTTATATTTATACTGTGATTTTAAAATCTCACTGCACAATTCAAAAATAACTTTGCTCAGATGTCCCTGTTTGAATGCTAAAATTGGTAGCTGCTACTTTAACAGTCATTAGAGAGTACTGTCTGTAAGCAACATAGGTGCTAGGTAACTCTTCCTCTTCATTAGTACATTTTCAGACTACTGTAGAGTCATATAACTCAATTTAACACCACATTTCATATACAGGTGCTTGGCACTAATTTGTCTTATTGTTCAGGTAATGCCTATATCCTTTGCAGTTCACCAGCTGCCTTATTGACCCACTACTATGACACGCACCCAAGATTCTGCCTGCTATTTGTCCTCCGATTGATTTCACCTGAGGGAGCAGCTGAAAAGTTAGTGTAATTTTATGTGCAGTACCACCAATACTACGCCTTGAGAAATCTACTTGCCTACTCGCTATAGCTAGTCAGATTTGATTACGGCAAGAGCAGTTTAGGGCCTACTGGTCTGGTCTGGTGAGAGATCTCATACTGGCAAAGAACAGGTGCTCTGCTCATTCAGAAAGTGGATGAGCAATAAAGATGCATTTAAATCTTGTGTTGATCTTGTCACATTTGCTGTGAGTAAGAAATTAGGTTAATGGCTAAGGGAAGTGAAACCCAACCCAATTAGTAACCACATTCCTTCTAAGGGTGAAGTCAAATGCAAACCCCAGATTAACCTGGGCTCAGCCCTCTGGTAGCTCGGGACAGAGCAGTCCAGCTTAAATAAAAGGTAATGTGTAAAGTATTTATGTAGCACTTCAAACAGTAATAAAATAAAAACACAGCACAAGAAAACTCACACATCTATGTAGAAAAATAGAGTAGAATGTAATAAATAATTTATCATAAAAACGAAAAAATTACAATCAGTTGAGCCGGAGATACTGTAATTTTAAAGATTTAAGTAAAACAGCATCAAAAAGCACAAAGAGCTACTCGCGGCCATTTGGTCATATGAGACAGAGTGAAAGTCACAGGTTTAGACCGACTGCGATGGAGTGTGAGCCAGATTGCGGGACCAGGTTAGTCCTGCTGAAAGATTTCCCTTCAAAGTCCAGCGCAACAAATTTCATTCACGGTGAAGTGCGTGAGGAACATGGAGAGTGTCATGGATGGTCGCCTATGTAGACGAAGAGCAAGCTGGGCTTCGCAGACAGTCGTCACTGTAGCATGAAGTTCCTGTCTACATGCCAGATGGTCCTTGCTGGAGCTTTGCATTGGTGGTTCCCTCTGACCTGTTGATGCTGTAGAGGAAAGTGCAGATCTTGCACTGCTGGGTGTCGTTGGTAGTCACTGTAGTGCAAAGTGACGCGTTTGCCATAACTTCGCATTGGCGGGCAGCAAGATCTTGGTGCAAACGGGCCGGTTTGCATTCGTGAAGAACCCAAAAACTTCAGTGGAGCTCAACTGAGCCACGCCAAGGGTCTAGGACCTGAGAGGTCAGGAACTCACTCCAGCTGAAGCCAGCAGGGCCCAGGCAGGTCTAGCCAGCAGGTCTGCTGGGCAGTTGCAGGGAGCCTCTGGTGCTTGTTACATCCCTGTATCTCAGAACAGGTAGTCAGCTAGCTGACCCTTGGAGCCACTTCAGCTTGGTATGAAGGTTGAATATTTTTTTTTATCAGCAAGCAGTACAGCAGAGTCAGCAGTCCTCCTTCTGTATTATCCACAGGTCCAGAGTTGTACTGAAGAGTTGGTGTCTGAGGTCCAATATTTATACCAGGTTCCTTCTTTGTGGTGGAAGAGACTTCTAAAGGATTCCCTTTCAAGTGCCCAGGTTTCCTGCCTCCCCTGCCCTGGCTCCAGACTAACTACATGGGGTATACAGTCATTTGTGTGTAGGCAGCACACAGACTATTCAGGTGTAAGTGGGGCTGTGCCTAACTCTGCTCTCCCATCCTACCAGTGATGGCCCCTCTAGTCAAACATATAACCTCTCTATTGTGTGTGGCTGTCTAGGAGGACACAAAGACCAACTGCCAAAGTCAGTCATGTGACACAGAGACAGGCTGCAAGCACTAAATGGCTAGGGCAGAAAAATGGCAATTTTCTAAAAGTAGTATTTTTTCGAAATATAAGAGAAAATGAAGACCAGCACCATTTATATATAATAACAATCATTAGCAGTGTAAATAGGTTTGGCTTTATATGAATGCCCTGCTAGGTCGCTCCCCAGCCACTGCGCTGCCCCCCTGAGTGCCGCTCTGGTTCGCCCGCTGCCAGATTTATGATTCCCGCTCCCGATCGCAGATTCCCGCCTGTTTTTTTTTCCCACTCCCCTTCCCCTCGCTGCCTTTGTTCCCGCCCCCCTCCCCTCGTTGCCTGGTTTCCCGACGCTGCTCCCCTGCGGCCCGCTCCCCGAGCAGCCCATTCGCCACCCCGCTCCCGCCTCCCAGCTGCCCCTCCCTCCCTCAGCCCCTCTTATGGAGGCCGCGCAGCGGGCGCGCCGCTGGCACGCCAAAGGCAAGCCCGTCTGCGCCCATCCGCGCCTGGACCATGCCCAGCGCCAGAACCCCTGGACCCCACGCTCGCCACGACACCAGACACAGATACGATGCTCGACACCTCCGACCCAGACGTGACCTTCCTCACGAGACCTGGTGGAACGACTCCTCGGCACTAGACATCGCCATAGCCATCCCGGACGGCTACGAGATCACCCGCAGGGACCGCACCAATGGAATCGGAGGAGGAATAGCCATCGTCTACAAGTCCACCCTCAAGGTCACCACCCACGCAGACAACACCGCCGAACACCTGCACTTCCGGATCCACACCGTCCCCAACACCACCCTCAGAGGACCCCGGGCTCAGTTCAGCGACTCCATCGCCGACCTCGCCAGCACCCACGCACTCGCCTCCACGGACTACATCCTCCTCGGGGACCTGATTTTCCACCTCGAGAACGACGCCGCCGCCAACTCCTCCACTCTGAACGAAAACCTCGCCAAACTCGTCACCGCACCCACCCACGCCGCAGGCCACGCGCTGGACACCGTCTTCTCCACAAGCACCCATGTTGCCTTCGACCATGCCTCCAAACCCCACTGGACCGACCACCGCTGCATCCACTTCACCTTCAAAAAACCAAACACACACACCATCGCACCCAACAGCTGCCGCGCCGCTGCTGGAACAAAGTCACCGAAGACCAGCTGACCACCACCCTCGCCCAGAGCCCACCTATCAACCCCACCTGCCCTGACGCCGCAGCCCGCAACCTCAGACAGTGGATCGACGACTGTGCCAACACCCTCGCCCCACTCAAGAGACCATCCAACAGCCACGCCAGCAGGAGAGCCACCTGGTTCACCGACGAGCTCCTGACCTCCAAACGCGCCTGCCGCAAGCTGGAGAAGAAATGGCTCCACAAACGAATGCCAGAAAACCACGCAGCCCACAAGGACGCCACCCGCAGACATCACCACCTCATCAGACTTGCCAAGAGATCCTCCTTCAAAGACCGCCTGGATAACAACGCACATGACAGCAAGGAGCTCTTCCGCATCGTGAAAGAACTCTCCAATCCCGACGCCAACGACATCCCGCCCTCACAAAAACTGTGCGACTCACTGGCCATCTTCTTCCACCGCAAGATCGCTGACATCCACGACAGCTTCAACTCCACGACTGCACCAACGACGCATGACTCCACCCGCCCCGCGATCACCAACAGCGCCAACCGCCTGACCTCCTGGGCCATCACCAACGACGATGAGACACGCAAGATCATGAACTCCATCCACTCAGGATCTCTGTCAGACTCATGCCCACACCACGTATTCAACAAAGCAGACGCGGCCATCGCACCCCAGCTACAGAAGGTCATCCACATCTCCTTCGAAAAAGCGACATTTCCGGAAAGCTGGAAGCACGCCGAAATCAACACCCTCCTCAAAAAGCCCAAGGCGGACCCCAAAGACCTCAAGAACTTCCGACCCATCTCCCTGCTTCCGTTCCTGGCAAAGGTCATCAAGAAAATCGTCAACATTCAACTGACCTGCCACCTCGAAGACAACAACTTCCTGGACCCGTCCCAACCCGGATTCAGACGTAACCACAGCACCGAGACAGCCCTCATCGCCGCCACAGACGACATCAGACGCCAACTGGACAAAGGCGAAACATCAGCCCTCATCCTCCTGGACCTGTCAGCCGAATCTGACACGGTCTGCCACCGCACCCTAAAGACACGCTTCCAAGAAGCCAGAATCCAAGAGAAGGCCCTTGACTGGACCTCGTCCTTCCTCTCTGGCAGTAGCCAGAGCGTCCGCCTCCCACCTTTCCGGTCAGAAGCCACCGACATCATCTGCGGCGTCCCCCAGGGCTCATCCCTCAGCCCGACACTGTTCAACATCTACATGGCCCCCCTCGCACAAGTGGCCTGCCACCACAACCTCAACATCATCTCCTACGCCGACGACACCCAGCTCATCCTCTCCCTCACCAAGGACCCTCACACCGCCAAAACCAACATTCACGAGGGCATGAATGCCATCGCCGACTGGATGAGGAGCAACCGTCTGAAACTGAACTCGAACAAGACGGAGGTCCTCATCCTCGGACCCACCCCCTCAGCCTGGGACGACTCCTGGTGGCCGACCGCTCTGGGGACAGCACCGACACCAACCGACCACGCATGCAACCTAGGATTCATCCTCGACTCCTCCCTCTTCATGTCCAAGCAAGTCAACGCCATCTCCTCCTCCTGCTACAACACCCTACGCATGCTCCGCCGGATCTACAAATGGATCCCGACCGAAACAAGAAGAACAGTGACACAGGCCCTCGTCAGCAGCAGACTGGACTACGGCAGCGCATTCTATGCAGGAATCCCAGCCAAACACCAACGGCGGCTACAACGCATCCAAAACGCCTCCGCCGGACTGATCGTCAACGCCCCCCGCTGCAGCCACATCACCCCCGTCCTGAGAGACCTGCACTGGCTCCCCATCGACAAGAGGATCACCTTCAAGCTCCTCACCCACGCACACAAAGCACTCCACAACGCCGGACCAGCCTACCTGAACAGCAGACTCGGCTTTTACACCCCCACCCGCCAGCTCCGCTCCGCCAACCTCGCCCTCGCAGATGTCCCCCGCATCCAACATACGACCGGCAGATCCTTCTCTTACCTCGCTGCCAAAACCTGGAACACCCTCCCAACCCACCTACGACAGACCCAAGACCTACTCGCCTACAGAAGACTCCTCAAGACCTGGCTCTTCGAGCAGTAGCGGCACCCCCCCCCCCCCACCCCTCAGCGCCTTGAGACCCTCACGGGTAAGTAGCGTGCTGTACAAGTACCCTGATTGATTGATTGATTGATTGATTGAATGTGAAGCATTACAAGTAGATAGCATAGGAATGGATATGCATTTGTGTGGAAGCAAAGAACTGTAGGATATTATTAGCGTAGGTTAAAAGGTCAGGTGAAAATTGCAAGGTCAAGCAAGACCAAAAATTTCATTTAGGTTAATGACTGCCCTCCTTCCATCCATGCTACTGCCAGAGAAAAACACCATAAATTATCTCTGTATCTAAGACACTTCAGTAGCATTGCAGTGTTGTGTGTGCCCGTGAAAGTTCAACCTCAGGCAGCTGGATAAAAAAGTAAAACAATAGCCGCTGTGTGGAAGGCAAGCACTTTTTTGTGGCGCACATATCTTCCACCCAATCAAAACAAGTAATCCTGGTTCCCAATATGTGGGTGGAGCCAAAGCCCCTCTCTGAGGATTTTCGCGCTATTGTTTGATGACACAGCTGTGCTGTCAAGCCAGACCATAGAAACGAAAAAGAAACCAGGATACACCCTTGGCAACTCCACATTTAGATCTAATTTGTTAGATACACTCGCCCTATGGACCATGAAGGGCATTAACAGAAGTTCCACAATGCAGACGTCTTATCAGAGTGATCAGTTCTTTCTCTTCCCCTATATGCTCCATGTGGGCCTAAAGTTTGAAGCAGTTGACCAGGTCAAAGGCACAGGAGTGGTCCATAAAAGCTAAATGTAAGGCACCTCCCCTGGCTTTGGCATATTTCCCGACTAGAGATTAAAATACTGCTCCACAGTTCTGTTTTCAGTTTGGAAGTCATATTGTACTCCAGATATAATGTTCCATTCTTCAGTTTATGTTTCTAGTCTTGATAGAAGAACTCAGCCCACATTTTTTGGCCTTAGAGGCTAAAGTGATTGAGAAAATCATCAACGCTCAACTCACCACCGCCCTGGAAATCAACGACTCACTCGACCCCTCACAGTTCGGCTTCAGAGCTAACCACAGCACCGAGACCGCCCTCATCGCAGCCACGGACGACATCAGATCCCTGACCGACAAAGGAGAAACCGTGGCCCTCATACTCCTGGACCTCTCTGCAGCCTTCGACACGGTATGCCACCATACCCTGATACGTCGCCTCAGCAACGCCGGCATCAGAGGGAAGGCCCTGGAATGGATCATCTCCTTCCTCTCCGGAAGAACCCAGAGAGTCCGCCTCCCCTCTTCAGATCCACAGCCACAGAGATCATCTGCGGCGTCCCCCAAGGATCCTCCCTCAGCCCCACCCTCTTCAACATCTACATGACCCCCCTGGCGAACATCGCACGAAAACACGGACTCGACCTCATATCCTACGCCGACGACACCCAGCTCATCTTATCCCTCACCAACAACCCCACCTCAGCTAGAACCAGACTACACGAAGGCATGAAGGAAGTAGCGAACTGGATGACAGACAGCCGGCTTAAACTGAACACAGAGAAGCCGGAGGTCCTCATACTCGGCCCTACACCCTCCGCCTGGGACGACTCCTGGTGGCCTCCCACCCTGGGCAGCACTCCCCAACCCACCGACCACGCACGCAACCTCGGCTTCATCCTGGACTCATCCCTCTCCATGACCAGACAGGTCAACTCTGTGACCTCGGCATGCTTCAACACCCTCCGCATGCTCCGCAAGATCTTCCGCTGGATCCCCACCGACACCAGGAAGACCGTCACCCACGCCCTCGTCACCAGTCGCTTGGACTATGGGAACACTCTGTACGCCGGCATCACCATCAAGCTGCAGAGGAAACTGCAACAAATCCAGAACGCTGCCGCACGACTCATCCTGAACATACCCCGCCACCACCACATCTCCGGACACCTGAAGAAACTTCACTGGCTCCCAGTCAACAAGAGGATCACCTTCAGACTCCTCACCCACGCACACAAAGCCCTGCACAACCTCGGACCAAAACTCATCAACCCCGCGTCTCCTTCTACACTCCTCCGCGCACCCTACGCTCGACCGGACAAGCCCTGGCAGCCGTACCCCGCATCCGCAAAGCCACCGCCGGAGGAAGATCTTTCTCTTTTCTGGCAGCGAAGACCTGGAACTCCCTTCCCAGCCACCTTCGCGCCATACAGGACCACCTCTCCTTCAGAAGGCAGCTCAAGACCTGGCTCTACGAGCACTGACCCCCCCCTGCCCCCCCGCCCTGAGACCCTTACGGGTGAGTAGCGCGCTTTATAAATGTAACTGATTGATTGATTGAGTAAGAATATGCGGCAACAGCAACCGGGAGAGCTCTTTTCTTCTTTCTTAAAAAATGGACACTGTGGTTGATATTCTCATTCTAGTAGTTGGCCTGTCACCACAGCTCTCAAAACATTTTATTAATGGAGGCCATATTGGGGTGTTTGCTTTACAAATATCTCACGGCCTTTGTATTGCTGTGGACACTTCCTGAACTCCATTGGTGTTTTAAAAAGCTCATAGTTAACCAATGGGACATCGATATTATTATCATCCTGAGTATCTGGATGATATTAATTGAACATTTTGCAAAGTGGTCCACCCACAACTCAGATGCTATTAGACATTTGACCTTGTATACAAACTGGAGATTTACAATTTGCTAGAATCTTGTGCTATCCTTAACGTTCCCTGCCTCTATTAAATCCTTCCTTGCCTTATGCCTAATCTTTTCTTTCCCTGGCTCATGGATGCTTTTATATATCTGCCGCACATTTATCACTCCTTGGGGGCATCTGGGGTGGTATTGCAGTGCTGCTTTCAATTGTTCATGTGCGGCTGAACCAGCTGCATTTAACCATTTACAAGGTTTCGCCTTAGAAAGCGTTGTTGAGAATGAACATACTTGAAATAGAAGAACATAGTATTTGGAACTTATTTTCAATAGAAATACTATCAGCCTAGTAGGATAAATAGGATAGGATGGCAGCCTCGTTTGTAGTTATTACTTTATGAATAAAGGATTCTGGGTCGATCCTATCAAATTTTTTCTCAAGCCCTATTTATCGGGAACCTAACCCTGCATGCCTTTTTTTTGTTTCTTTTTTTTTTGTAACAGTTTTTATTGGAAACAAACTGCAGCATTAATGACATATTACAGACATTTGAGGCAAAGTTGTACAAAGCTCACAGCACTACTGTACGACCTGAAAGCCATCGGGTGCACATAGGATTACGCCTTATTAACATCTGAACAATCACTGTGAGAGTTGCAACTATATCCCCGGGCCAGGAGATACTACTTATACTCCCAAGTTATCTTCCCCTAATTGTCTTGAGGCTGGACAATTAGCTACTCATCGTCCCCCTCCAGCACCAGGAGCCTCTCCCTCCTCAGTTCCACTGTTGGAGAAACCCAAATCTCACCTCTGTATTTATTCCAGCGTCCCGACTTATGATCCCATTTGTGTGGACATCCCCTCCCCATATACACTGTTTTCTCCGCAATCATGGCATGATCCATGTCTTTTGCACAGTCCCTTAAATGCGGGATATTGTCCGCACCCCACTTCTGTGCAATGTTTAGTTTTGCTACGCACCACCCGATAGTGGCCCACGATTGTTCTGCCTGTGTGAGGTCCGTTGCTTCCCAGATATTGAGGAGACAGAGTGCGGGAGATGGCTGTATAGGTGTGTCACAAGTCTTAGTTAATTGTTGGGTTGCGTCTTTCCAGTATTGTTGTATGTGGGGGCAATCCCACAGGATATGTAGGAATGTGCCTATTTGAATACAGTGTTGAAGGGAGAGCGTATCTGGTCTCCTACCCAGCTTGAAATACAGTGGGGCATCAAAATATATACGATGGAGAATCTTGAGCTGTACCAGACAAAAGTCACATCGTGATGGCCACCTCTCGGGTGGAGGCTAGTGCCTCCACCCAGTCCTCGTCGGTCAGTTCCCCCAGGTCTATCTCCCAGGTCGCCCGTTGTTTCTGCATTGGGTCAGTCCGGTATATGTGAGGGAAATGGCCTTACGGTCCATTGGGTCCATCAATAGGCGGTCCTCAAGAGGAGAGGAATCCGCGAGGGGGGTCTCCTTCGGGAGGGCAGAGTCAATGGCATGGTTGATCTGAAGGTAGCGGAAGTACTCCGACTGTGCTAGTTGGTATTGACTTTGGAGCTCCTCGAACGAGGCCTTTTTACCCTTAACCCACATCGCCCACAGCGGAAATCCCGATCATGTCCCATTTATCAAATCCCGCACAGGCACTGAGTCGTCCCAAAATTTCTGGTTCCTAGAGAGGGGTAGCCATCGTTAGGCGCCCCTGCCAACCCATCCGCCTCTGGACCCCATGCCACACTTCTACTGTTCTCGCCGTGGGGCCTGTCAGGTGTAGTTTTTTATGGTTTGTGTAAAGTACTCTACTGTAACCGCCCTTCCCCATTAGCCAATGATCGGTTCTGAAGCAGGGATCGTCGCGTGGCCCAAACACCCATTTGTTGATGGCCATGAGTTGCGAATCCCGATAGTAGAGGCGCATGTCTAGCAGCCCTATCCCCCCGTCGTACCACCCCATAATGAGTTTAGTCATTGCTATCCGAGGTGGCCTATTGTCCCAAAGTAAGTCCCTTACCGCTGCCTCGATTTGAAAAAAAATAGGAATTGGGAACTGGATAGGGAGTATTCTGCAGAGCATAGAGGAGGCGTGGTAGGGCGAGCATTTTGAATAAAGACGCCCGCCCTAAAAGAGTAAGGGGGAGCATCTTCCAATGGGTGACATCAGATTTAAACCTCCGTAGTGGCTCCAACAGATTTTTTTCATAAAACCGTGTTGCATCAGTTGTTATAAAAATGCCTAGATATCGAAAACCCTGAGATGCCACTGGGATCTCATATCCTCGAGGACTTTTCGGGGGTCTCCCCAGAGAGAAAACATCTGGTATTTGGACCAGTTAATCTGGTAACCAGAATGTGCCCCAAAGATATGAAAAATGTGTAATGCTCGGCGGAGTGAGCGGGCTGGTGAGGCAAGATAAAGCAGAATATCATCCGCATAAAGTGATATACGGTCTTCGTGGTCGTCTGTCCATTTAAGGCCTCTGATGCCGGGGTCTCCCCTTATCCACACCGCCAATGGTTCGAGAACCAAGGCAAAAAGGAGCGGCAACAACGGGCATCCTTGCCTCGTGCCTCGACAGAGGGGGAAAGAAGTGGAGCGATGATTGTTCACTGAGACATGCGCCTCTGGCTGTGTGTATAATAGTTTGATCCATCTCATCAACTTGGGGCCGATGCGGGCAAGAACCGCAAACAAATACTCCCACTCTATGGTGTCAAAAGCCATTGTCGCGTCGAGAGCAACCAGGATCGCATCTTCTTCTATCGTATCAACACGGCCAAGTGCGCCGTAGACTCGACGCAAGTTTCACGCTGTATTTCGACCAGGCATGAATCCTGACTGGTCTGGATGAACCAGATCGGTAAGATAAGGAAGCAGGCGATTAGCCAACAGTTTGGCCAGAATTTTGGCTTCCACCGTTATCAGAGATATGGGTCGGTACGATGAGCACTCATCCACCGGTTTATCAGGTTTACGATATTGGCCTCACGGATATCAGCAGGAAGGAGACCCGTCTCATAGCTTTCATTATATAGATTTAGCAAATGGGGCGCTAACTGCAGAGCCATGGGTTTTGGCGGCTCAATAGGAAGCCCATTCGGGCCCATCGCTTTACCTGCACGGATGTCCTGAATTGCTTTCTGGATTTCGTCTACAGAGATATCCACATCTAAAGCCTCATTGTCTTGTTGGGAGATATTTCCTCTATAGTGGCGAGGAGGTCTGTCGCCATCGGAGCTTGAGAGTTTTGTGGAATTCTGTTTATACTTTTGTAGTGGCCCGCAAAAGTATTAGCAATACCCTGGGGGTTGGTAATCAATTAGTTGCCGTGCCCCTTAATTGCACGCACCCACCTCGCTGACTTTTCCTTGCGTTCCAGCCATGCTAACAGTTTGCCAGTTCGTTCGCCCTGCTCATAAACCCGGTGACGGGTAGCAAGGGCACGTCTATTGGCGTCTTTTAAGAGCAATTGCCTGTAGTCCTGTCATTTTTTTTTTTTTTTTTTTTTTTTTTAGAACTCTTTTTATTAACAAACATCGGCAAAGCATACATTACAGAGGATCTGGCGAGTAGGTTATCACATGACACATGATAGAAGGATATACATATATTGTAGTAGCTGGGAACGTTATGGGGAGATGGGGTCTTCGTGATCATTTTTACAAGGTGGGGCACAAATTTCCCCTCTGTAGCTATTCCACGGACCCCAGATTCGTGACCATTTCTTAGGGCATCCCCTCGCCAGAAATGCGTTTTTTTCTCTAAACATGCACCAGTCCAGGTTTCCCTCCCAATCCGCTATGGTGGGAGGACGTGTCGCTCCCCATAGCTGAGCAATATTGCGTTTGGCCACCATGAAGCCCAAAGAATCTGTAGGCTCCCATATGTTTAGCAGGCATCTCTGCGCCTCCGGTCGGAGAGTGGTGCGCAATACCCTGCTGATGGTGTCATGTATTTGGCGCCAATACAAACGTATGTGTGTACACTCCCAGATAATGTGCATATATGTGCCAACCTGTCCGCATTGTCTCCTACAGTCCCCCGTGTCAGTCCATCCCATGTGCACCAGTTTGGGACCCGTTAAGTATGTTCTATGAAGGATTTTTAATTGAACCAGCCGCAGATGTGCTGGAATAGCCACCACTCTGGGGGAGGATACCGCCAACTGCCAGTCCTCATCATCCATCTCTATCCAGTCTTGCACCCATTTGTCCCTTAGTGACTGGAGAGGATCCGCCATATGGTTGTCAACTTTTTATATATTAGAGAGATAGTTTTCTCGGGGAGGTAACCATCGAGGACCCTGTCTTCCAGTAGAGAAGCCTCTGGGGAGGGGCGTCTCCTTTGGTAGCGAGGACTGGAGCGAGTGATGAACCTGCATATAACGGAAGTATTCCGCGTTCGCCAGCTCGTATTCCGTTTGAAGTTCTTTGAACGACATAATCTTACCCTTCCCCCACATATCCTTAACAGCTGAAATTCCGATAAGGTCCCACCTGTCGAAGCCCTTAGTTTTCCGAAGATCGCCCAGTTTCTCTGAATCCCACAAGTGGGTGGCTAAGGTCAACTTGTTTCTCCAGCCCAGAAAGCTTGTGGCGTTGTGCCAAATTTGGACTGAGTGTTTCGTGGGGCCCGTTAATCGAAATCTCTGGGGACGGGAATAAAGAGCTCTGTTGTAGTTCCCGCCTGGTAGGATCCACTTATCCATGGCATAGCCCGGATCATCGACGCGACCGAAGGTACCATGGTTTATGGCCGCTAACTGGGAGGCCCAGTAATATTTCCTAATATCCGGGAGCCTGATGCCTCCATCTTACCAGTGTAGTGTTAGTTTGTTTAGTGCAATTCAAGGTTTCCTGTCCCTTTGCAAGCCCTCAATGTCCCTGAAGTAGGACGCTGGAATGACATCTAATGTGTTTTGCATAACATATATGAATCGTGGCAGGGCCATCATTTTAAAAAGGGCGGCCTTGCCCAGGAGTGAAATGGGAAGTTTCTTCCAATTTGCAATGTCACTTTTGAGCCTCTGAAGGGGGGGGGGAAGGTTACGAGCATACCGAACTGAGGGGTCGAGGGAAATAAAGATCCCCATATATTTGAACCCAACACTGTTAATTTGTATCTTGCAATCTCTGGGAGGAACAGGAGGGTGCCCACTCAAAGTAAAAATCAGGGATTTCCCCCAATTAATGGAGAGTCCTGAGTACCTCCCGAAGACTGCCAGTATGTCCAGCACCACAATCAAGGATTTCCAGGGGGAGGCCAAATAAAGTAAGATATCGTCGGCGTATAGAGATATACGATCCTCCCACCCGGGGTACCACTTCAGCTCACGTATCATCGGGTCGCCTCAAATCCATGCAGCAAGGGGCTCTAAGGCCAGGGAAAAGAGGCGGGGGGATAGTGGGCAGCCCTGACGCGTTCCACGACTAAGCGGGAATTAGGCTGACACCCTCCTGTTCACCACTACCTGCGCTAGTGGTGCGGAGTAAAGCAGGCGCACCCACTGGATAAACTCAGTCCCGAACCCAAACTTAGCCAGAACAGCCCACAGGTAAGGCCACTCCACCGTATCGGATGCCATTGTAGCGTCCAAAGATACAATGACCGCCGGTTCCTGAAGAGTGGGGGCTCTATCTATTACCCCGTGGAGTCTGCGAAGGTTAAGGGCGGTGTTTCTATGTGGCATAAAGCCCGATTGATCGGGGTGTATTAGGGTGGTGATCACTTTTATCAATCGATTCGCTAAAAGCTTGGCCAGAATTTTGGGCTCTGCGTTTAAAAGCGAGATAGGCCTATAGGAGGCACAATCCGCTGCGACCTTTCCCTCTTTATGGATGGTGACGATGGTGGCCAGCCTCTGTTCCCAGGGCAGCATCCCTGTCTCTCTAGATTCCTCAAACATTGATTTTAAGTAGGAGGCCAGCTTATCCGGCCTGAGTTTATATAGCTCAATGGGGAGCCCGTTTGGGCCTAACGCTTTTCCGGGGTTTAGGGAGCGAATCGCCTGGGCAATCTCATCCATTGTGAGGGGACTATCCATACATTTTCGGTTGTCAGGGGAGAGTCCAGGAAGGTGAATGTCACGAAGCAGGTCCTGCGAATCTGCCTCGGAGTGAGGGGATGTTGAAGTATATACTGCTTGGAAGTGCTTGGCAAATCTGTCCACTATCTCCTGCGGCTCTGTAATTAGGGTGTCTCCCTCTACCCTAAGCTCTGGGACAAGGCGGCTCGCCCACTCCTTTTTTGTCCAGCCAAGCGATCAGTTTTCCAGCTTTATCTCCCAGATCGTAAAGCCTGCCCTGTTGCTCCCTGCCAAGGGCCTTGGCCCGGTCTGTGACCAGCGCTTTGTAGTCTTGTTGCTTTAGGCTTAATAGATGTAGCTTATCAGGTGTCACCCCTGCCTCCAGTTCGCCCTCGAGACTATTAATTTCTGCCTCAAGTTCAATAACTGCTTTCTGCTTGTCCTTCTTGGAGCCAGATATAAGAGATAACGCTTGCCCACGGATAACAGTCTTAAAAGCCTCCCATAAGGATTGGGGGAGGTCACTGAACCTACGTTATTAGTGAAGTATTCGTCTATAGTC
The DNA here is from genome assembly GCF_964204655.1 of Triturus cristatus. Classification (NCBI taxonomy): domain Eukaryota; kingdom Metazoa; phylum Chordata; class Amphibia; order Caudata; family Salamandridae; genus Triturus; species Triturus cristatus. The sequence goes on along the minus strand of NC_140581.1, from coordinate 443,930,540 downwards.
TTAAGGAGGTCCTTACGGATCTTAGGATTCCGCAGGTACCAGGGGTTAATCGGGGCCAGTCTCCCTGTCGATCCTGGGCCCAGGAGAATTTGTATCCAGAGCGGGGAGTGATCAGAGGTGCCTCTAGCTAAATGACTAATGGCCTGTATGTATGTGGCCTGTGCGGCGGCATAAGGCAGTAGTCTAGCCTGGAGAGGCTGTTGTGGGCTCCAGAGTGAAAGGTGTATTGCATCTGATCTGGATGATGAAGCCTCCAGCCATCAACCAGGCCCATGGCTTCCAGGAAGGCTGATAACCAGCAGGCCGCCCGCCCCAATTCCCGGGGAGGAAATCTATCCAACTCACCGGAGACAACTGCGTTAAAATCACCTCCGAGCATCAGAAGCCCCTCAGGCACCGTGAGCAGAACCGCGCCCAAGTCAGCAAACGTGGTGCACTGAAGGTCTGGGGGAACATAGATGGATATAAGAGTGAGTACTCGGCCCTCCCACAGCCCAGTAACACCGACATACCTGCCCCGATCGTCCAACCAGGTGGAGCTCACTGCTAGCGGGAATGGGGATTTTATCATTATGCCCACCCCCCTGGACCCCGATGTGAATCCCGCATGCGCAATCATTCTTTAGCCCCCCCGTGCATTACTTTGCAAATGTTGCCAACTAAGTGCGTTTCCTGCAATAGGACCACGTCCGGGGAGTGCCTCTTTATATATTGAATAACAACACTTCGCTTAATTTTGTCCCCTAATCCGTTCACATTCCAATTTAAGACTTTAACATCCTTATCACCCATAATCGTTGGTGTGGAGATATTCACGTCGGTAGTTCTCTGACTTTACATGTATATATTGGAGCGTGACACTTTGTTTGGTTGCAGCCCCCCAACCCCCAATGTTTCTCATCCGCATCCCTGCCATTCTATCCCCATCTTCATCTGCGCGACTTTGGGCCCGTCCACAGCTCTCCGCAATTACTGATGTAGTAACTCTGTCGCCCTCATGATCATGCATTGTGCCGACTATACACAAAAAATAAAAAACAAACCAACTCAACACCCCATCCCAACAACCCCCCTCCCTGCTGTCCTGCATTTGGGGCTTAAAACTGCCCATCAAAAGAAAAATTGCAGAGTGCCTATCGCCCTAACAAAGTTTAAAGGTAGAAAAAAATTGGGGGGAAAAGCAGCGTGCTCCTCACCCCAGCCCCAACTCGTTATTGCGTTACACCATCTATTGCCATCATAACTGAAAAAGCATGAGAAAGTTACCAGGCCCCTAAATGCGAAGCCCAGGCGCCCCTTCCTCCTCCCCGCCCGACCGCTCCACTGTACTCAATGAAAAGTTGCCTGCATGGAGATTCCATCAGCAATGCGGCCGAGTGTCCGCTGTGTCCCCTGTTCCACCATCCGCTGGGGTCTTTGTACCCCTATGTTCAATCCACTCAGCGACTGCCTCCGGCTGGTCGAAGAACCACGCCTTTCCATCTGCCTCGACCCGGAGGCGCGCCGGGAATAGCATGGAATATTTTAGACCACTAGCTCTCAGGTCGTGCTTCACCGAAAGGATGACCGCCTTTGCCTCTGCACTCTTCGAGTAAAGTCCGGGAAGAAAGAAATGTCCGCATTTTCATATCGGAGGGGGGCACCAGACCTGAGGTTTTGTAGAATAACGTCCCTGTCTCGGAAGTTTAAGGACCCGAGCCAACATGGGCCGCGGAGGAGCGCCCGGTTTGGGACGGCCGCCCGGGACCCTGTGAGTCCGCTCAATCACAAAAAATCTACTGAGGCCTTTAGGTTTCAAGTGGTTGAGAATCAAGTCCTCCACAAACAGGTCCGGTGTTTGCCCCTCCGATTTCTCCGGAACACCTAGGATGCGGAGGTTATTTTGGTGAAGCCTGCCTTCATAATCGTCCAGCTTAAGGTCTGTGGTGTGGCGAGAGTCTTGGAGGTCACGGACCTCCCTTTGAAGCTGCGTGACGTCCCCCACCAGGCTGGCAGCTGTAATTTCCACTTGCCTGACTTTTTCATTAAGTTTCCCCATATCTGCCCTGATGAGGTTAATGTCAACGGCCATGGTGTCCATTTTGTGTTCCAGAGGGGTCTTAACACTGGTGATTGCCGCCATGATGTCTTTGAGGGAAGGGTCCTGTTTCTCTTCCACCGGGCCCCCCAGTCCAGGTAAGCGTCAGGTCTGGGGGGGGGGGGGGCACCACAGCACGACACCGCTTCCCGCCCCAGCACAACCCCCGGTGTGCAATTCAATCGACTGTCCAGAGTTCAGAGCTCAGATCTATTCCCCCCTCAGCACCAGGGGCCCCACCGCTGCCTCCGTTATTACCTCATCTGAGGGCCGCGGCAGAGAGGACAAGCCAGCAAGCTACTCCCACAGGGCAGGTGCAGACTTCAGGAGGCAAGATGTGTCAGGCCCCAGGGTTACAGAACATCACTCCTGGCCCCAGGTCTTCTAATTTGCGACACTTCATGGGGGGGGCACCAAGCGCCCGCAGGTGAGGGACGTCTCAGAGCCCTAGAGACTCTGTGCTTCTCCGTTTTTATTGCCTCCCGCCGTTGGCAGGAGTGCAGATCTGTATGGGGCACTACAGGATATAGGGGCAGTGCCAGCAGTAAATCGGGCCTCCCTGCTGGCGAGCAATGGCAGGAGCAAAGCAGGGGGGGGAGACCTCACCTTTCAGGGACGCGCTGCCGCCCGTGTCCTCTCCGCGGCTGGCGTGCCCCCCGCGATTCTGTGTGCAGAGATGTGCCCCCGGCTCCTGCACACCGCTATGAGATGTAAATGCGGTGGCTGCCAGTGCGATGATGGGCGAGGGCCGTCAGTGGGGCATAACGTCACAGCGGAGATAATCCGCCGGCATTGCGGTACGGCGCATCCAGAGCAGTCAGCCGGTTCCAATACAGGGCACAGAGGGGGCGGGGGCACACGGGGACATACGCCGGTTAATTAGGCAGCCGCCTCCTCCTGAACAAAGATGCCTCGCGGGGCACCTCAGCCGCAAGGCAAGTCGCTGCGATATCCCCGTCACTGCTGAGCCACTCCCCCGCACTCTCCGGGCCGGCCCACAGACTGTGGGTCCCGTCTCCAGGCGTCAATGAAGGCCGCAACCTTCGGAGGGCAGGATCCCAGGCAGCCGGTACACACTCGGCGCCGGAGCGGGCGGATTCAGTTCCACCGGAATTCCGATGGAGAGAACTGGTGTTTGGTGTGACGGATGGTCACTACAGGATAGACAGGGGCAATTAAGGGTGACGGAGCGTTCCCACTACGCGGCCATCTTCTTCCCATACTTGGCCACGCCCCCAGTCCTGTCTTTTTATATTAAGACGATGTTGCGTATCCCGATCAGGGTTTTGGGAGACGGTGCCCTCAAGTCGCAAGATCTCCGTTTCCAGTTCAATCACCCTACGGTGCCGCTCTGCCCTATGACCCACCATCATAGATAGTGCCCTTCCCTTGATCACAGCACCGTACACACCCCACAGTGTGCTTGCCGACTTAACAGAGCCTGTATTCTCCTCGAAATAATAGGTAGTATCCTTCCGCAAATTTTCCCTTATGTGTGGAATCTTGAGCGCCCATGGCTGAATCATAATGGGTGACCAGGACAGCAATCTGCACTGCCAGTGAGTTTTTTTCAACATTTAATGCAATTTATTACTCAATTGACATTAGAATATTAACATTATAAACTAGATCAACATTCAATGTTTGTGAATCAGGCATATACTTTTCTATGACAATTTTTCACATTATTGGTATTTTACATTGTACAATTCATTTTTTATCGTAACAATTGCTGTGGTACCAGAACCCTGGTGCCAGAACCCAATGCATTTCGGGACACGAAGTCCCTTCGTCAGGGGTATTTCTAGAAAAACAGAAAGAAAAGGAGACCATTCTCAGTTGGTGCACATTTGCAGTTACTTTTTCTAGTATCGTGTTCCCTTCACCATCGTGTTGTGTCACCATGTATATGTGTGGCTTTCACTTACTATCTCACTTCCACGAGATAATCCTTCACTACATGAAAATAGAAAAAGACCAGAGTTTTATTGAACCAGACCGTCAATCAAAGAATAATGAATAATAAATTCAACATTTTCTTAGATACCAAACTCATACCTGATAGCAATATGTATGAGTAATCAATATTTCAAAATCCCGTCCCCTCTCAGGAACATCTGAAAACATAAAGTATCATTTTATGTACCAACATTATGGTGCATAATTCTCGCAACAAAAATACAGAACAACAGGGCTAAAAATAATAAACTCACCTCGTTAAGAGCATGAATATTAGTTAAACGCGACCGTTTGAAAAATACGAGCTGTATGCTTCACTGAATAAACTTATTTCCTCCAGTAACCCGATTTTTTGTGTCACCTAGAACATATAAAGACCCAAATGAAAAAATACATCCAAATATTTACATTTGCTACCACCATCTATCTCTGTGAAGTCGCAGACCGCTTACCGAGTATCTAAATGAGCAAGCTTCAGTGTCAATCTAGCGCTCCCGAAAGGTGAAAAACGCGTTTGCGTCCATTATCCAAGGACGACTTCCTAAATTGCATTTAAACGTCATCACGCGTTTAAACATGAAAAGCGGACTCGATGACAGCTTCGTGAGGCATACACGGATCATTCAGCTTAAACGATCAACACAGAAAGCGGACTTCAACTAGGTTTCTGAATCGAGGCATCCGATATGTAATAAACTGACTCATGAGCAAAATCTCAAACAGAATTAACAAGAAATATATCAAAATGCTCAAAAACCCGATATTTTTGCAAACAGCTGACTTAACTCTCAGTATTTCACAGAATTCTAGAATGTAATTGGTAGTCAACGTGGTTTGTGCCCACCACCAAAGTGCAGCTAAATATGTATGGTTACTGTGTGTGAATGTTATTTCAAATGGTCATTGCTCATTAGGCGCTGTTTTAACGCATGATTTTCAAGGTATTTCAACCATTGGAAATGCAAACAACATAAAAACATTAAAAACGATCTATCACAAAATAATACTGTATTTGTGCATTTCAAATCGATCAATAAATTGAATGCAGAATAGCACTAAATTATGCATTTCAGATCGATCAATGAATTATGTGTGTTTAATAGGTCTGGTGTCAATATTTCTATTGTTTAAATGTAAGTAAATGACTTTTTCACTGAAATAACGCGTATGGATCTTTTAGTGATTGCTCAGATTATGAATACGTATGTTAATAAAAAACAAGCCATTTCCAGTTTATCATTAAGACCGTATGGTGACATGGTCTGTAATTTTTTGATCCAGAAAACTTCCCTCTGTAGAAGATATTTCGAGTTATCCGTATCAGGATATTTTGGCACTTCCTCTATGATTTGAAATTTAAGTTGTGCTATTTGATGGTGCTGTTCCCAATGTGTTGCTAAACTCGATGTAGAATTCTTAGTTCGAATTTTGCTTTTGTGTTCTGTCAATCTTATTTTCATTTTTTTTTCAGTTTTACCCACATATATTAGTCCGCACGGGCATTTTATGGTGTACACCACATTTTCAGAATTGCATGTCGTCCTATTGAGAATCTTGATTTTAGCGCCGGTACGGGGGTGCAGCAAAGTATCCCCTGGAATTGCATTATTGCAATGGATGCAATTCCAACATTTAAATGTGCCTCCTTTCAGGGTTGTAGATTCCATGGTTGTAGTAGATTTTCTCTTTTTAGATAGTATTTCTTTGAGATTGTGTGCCCGGGTATATGCAAACAATGGTTTCTCACTAAATACTCCGTTAAAATCCGTTTCAGACTCCAGTAGATCCCACCTTTTGCATATAATTCTTTTAATAGCGGGCGATGTTGTGGAATATTTCGACACAAACACAGTGCGAGTGTTTTTTGATATGATCTTCTTTTTAAAAAGTTTCTCGCAAGGTATATTCTTCACTTTGTTTTATTGTTCTTGTAAAAGATCTGTAGGATATCCTCTTTGCACATAGTTCCTTGTTTGTTGCTCCCATGTTTCCTTACAAGTTCCTTCTGTAGATGAAATACGGCGAGTTCTCAAGAATTGGGACATGGGTACATTTTTGATTATAGACGGTGGATGAAAACTGTTGAACAGTAAAGCGTTGTTTTTATCTGTGGGCTTCTTAAAAACGCTGGTGTTAATTTGCCCCATTTCAATATCAATCCAGACATCCAAAAAAGAGAGTGCCTTTTTGCTAATCGTGTGAGTAAATTGTATTCTAGGCGAGTACCATTTTTCCATGAATTGTTGATTATTCTGAAGTCTGAATAGCATTGGTCGTATTGCTAATCTGAGACCACGAGGGATCCTTTTTATGCGATGGTATTGAATGAGCGTCGAAGCGTGTAAACGTTGATTCAACTCTCTCCTGGTGAGGTATTCAAGTTGACGCAACTGTTGGGTGATTGATCCACTTTGTGCATCAAATGATTTTGTCTCGCGATTTTCTGTGATGTTTGCTATTGATTCGAAAGACACTTTTTCGAATCAATAGCAAACATCACAGAAAATCGCGCATCTACCAAGGTTTATACTACTGAGGATGCCAATGAAATCTACAATCTCATTAAGGAGACAAAATCATTTGATGCACAAAGTGGATAAATCACCCAACAGTTGCGTCAACTTGAAAACCTCACCAGGAGAGAGTTGAATCAACGTTTACACGCTTCGACGCTCATTCAATTCCATCGCGTAAAAAGGATCCCTCGTGGTCTCACATTAGAAATACGAACAATGCTACTCAGGCTTCAGAATAATCAACAATTCATGGAAAAATGGTACTCGCCTAGAATACAATTTACTCACACGATTAGCAAAAAGGCACTCTCTTTTTCGGATGTCTGGATTGATATTGAAATGGGGCAAATTAACACCAGCGTTTTTAAGAATCCCACAGATAAAAACAACGCTTTACTGTTCAACAGTTTTCATCTACTCCACTGTCTTTAATCAAAAATGTACCCGTGTCCCAATTCTTGAGAACTCGCCGTTTTTCATCTACAGAAGGAACTTGTAAGGAAACATGGGAGCAACAAACAAGGAACTATGTGCAAAGAGGATATCCTACAGCTCTTTTACAAGAACAATTAAACAAAGTGAAGAATATACCTCGCGAGAAACTTTTGAAAAAGAAGATCATATCAAAAAACACTCGCACTGTGTTTGTGTAGAAATATTCCACAACATCGCCCGCTATTAAAAGAATTATATGCAAAAGGTGGGATCTACTGGAGTCTGAACTGGATTTTAACTGAGTATTTAGTGAGAAACCATTGTTTGCATATACCCGGGCACACAATCTCAAAGAAATACTATCTAAAAAGAAAAAATGTACTACAACCATGGAATCTACAACCCTGAAAGGAGGCACATTTAAATGTTGGAATTGCATCCATTGCAATAATGCAATTCCAGGGGATACTTTGCTGCACCCACGTACCGGCGCTAAAATCAAGATTCTCAATAGGACGACGTGCAAGTCTGAAAATGTGGTGTACACCATAAAATGCCCGTGCGGACTATTATATGTGGGTAAAACTGAAAGAAAAATGAAAATAAGATTGACAGAACACAAAAGCAAAATTCGAACTAAGAATTCTACATCGAGCTTAGCAACACATTGGGAAGAACAGCACCATTAAATAGCACAACTTAAATTTCAAATCATATAGCAAGTGCCAAAATATCCTGATAGGGATAACTCGAAATATCTTCTACAGAGGGAAGTTTTCTGGATCAAAAAATTACAGACCATGTCACCATACGGTCTTAATGATAAACTGGAAATGGCTTGTTTTTTATTAACATACGTATTCATAATCTGAGCAATCACTAAAAGATCCATACGCGTTATTTCAGTGAAAAAGTCATTTACTTACATTTAAACAATAGAAATATTGACACCAGACCTATTAAACACACATAATTCATTGATCAATCTGAAATGCATAATTTAGTGCTATTCTGCATACAATTTATTGATCGATTTGAAATGCACAAATACAGTATTATTTTGTGATAGATCGTTTTTTATGTTTTTATGTTGTTTGCATTTCCAATGGTTGAAATACCTTGAAAATCATGTGTTAAAACAGCGCCTAATGAGCAATGACCATTTGAAATAACATTCACACACAGTAACCATACATATTTAGCTGCACTTTGGTGGTGGGCACAAACCACGTTGACTACCAATTACATTCTAGAATTCTGTGAAATACTGAGAGATAAGTCAGCTGTTTGCAAAAATATCTGGTTTTTGAGCATTCTGATATATTTCTTGTTAATTCTGTTTGAGTTTTTGCTCATGAGTCAGTTTATTACATATCGGATGCCTCGATTCAGAAACCTAGTTGAAGTCCGCTTTCTGTGTTGATCGTTTAAGCTGAATGATCCGTGTATGCCTCACGAAGCTGTCATCGAGTCCGCTTTTCATGTTTAAACGCGTGATGACGTTTAAATGCAATTTAGGAAGTCGTCCTTGGATAATGGACGCAAACACGGTTTTCACCTTTCGGGAACGCTAGATTGATACTGAAGCTTGCTCATTTAGATACTCGGTAAGCGGTCTGCGACTTCACGGAGATAGATGGTGGTAGCAAATGTAAATATTTGGATGTATTTTTTCATTCGGGTCTTTATATGTTCTAGGTGACACAAAAAATCGGGTTACTGGAGGAAATAAGTTTATTCAGTGAAGCATACAGCTCGTATTTTTCAAACGGTCGCGTTTAACTAATATTCATGCTCTTAACGAGGTGAGTTTATTATTTTTAGCCCTGTTGTTCTGTCTTTTTGTTGCGAGATTTATGCGCCATAATGTTGGTACATAAAATGATACTTTATGTTTTCAGATGTTTCTGAGAGGGGACGGGATTTTGAAATATTGATTACTCATACATATTGCTATCAGGTATGAGTTTGGTATCTAAGAAAATGTTGAATTTATTATTCATTATTCTTTGATTGACGGTCTGGTTCAATAGAACTCTGGTCTTTTTCTATTTTCATGTAGTGAAGGATTATCTCGTGAAAGTGAAATTGTAAGTGAAAGCCACACATATATATGGTGACACAACACGATGGTGAAGGGAACACGATACTAGAAAAAGTAACTGCATATGTGCACCAACTGAGAACGGTCTCCTTTTCTTTCTTTTTTTCTAGAAATACCCCTGACGAAGGGACTTCGTGTCCCGAAATGCATTGGGTTCTGGCACCAGGGTTCTGGTATCACAGCAATTGTTATGATATAAAATGAATTGTACAATGTAAAATACCAATAATGTGAAAAATTGTCATAGAAAAGTATATGCCTGATTCACAAACATTGAATGTTGATCTAGTTTATAAAGTTAATATTCCAATGTCAATTGAGTAATAAATTGCATTGAATGTTGAAAAAAACTCACTAGCAGTGCAGATTGCTGTCCTGGTCACCACGTAGGGTCTAGGCCACTTTATTTGTTTGCCAATATGTCTGCAATACATATGTGTGATAATCTAGCACGCATATCGCTCTAAACTATTTTTAAACTTTAAAAATTCAAACAGAGTGCGCTCTCCACCCACATTGTTTTGAATCATAATGGGGCCAGATTGTTTGGTGCGTTGAGCACCAAGAACCGGCAGAACCGGGGAGTGATCTGACACTCCTCACGCCAAACATATAGGATCAGTGAATTTGTGAATGTGTTGTGCATGGGTAAACATATAGTCAATTCGTGACTGACTACCGTGTATGCCGGACTGAAACGTCAAGTGGGTGTCATGGGGGTGCGACCATCTCCAAATATCCATCATTCCCAAAGCGTCTGTAAAATCACGTAATTGGGAACTGTGCGTCGAGTCACCTCTGGGCGGGGATCGGTCCAATAGGTCATCCATCGCCAGATTAAAGTCTCCACCCATGACCAGAGTACCCACCGGCAAGTTCAATAATAGTGCTCCAATCTCCTTTAGCGTCAGTCGTTGCAGACCTGGTGGCGCGTACACAGAAACAACATTAAGAACTCTGCCCTCCCAGATACCTGTGCAAGCTACATATCTACCCTGCGGGTCCGTCCAAGTATTTTGTATTACATAAGGGCAGCCTCTACGAAGGAGCACCCCCACCCCTCTGGACTTGGAGGTAAAGCCAGAGTGCGCCACCATGTAATACCCTTTCCTGTTGAGGGCCATACAAGAATTACCTATCAGATGAGTTTCTTGAAACAACACTATATCAAGCCCTTGACAATGGATATATTGCAGTACAATGCCTCTTTTAATTTTGTCGCCCAACCCGTTAACATTCCATGTAATTAGCTTAATTCCCTGACCTCGTGCCATTGGCATCAAATAGTAAGACTATGGAAGGTACGGAGGATGGATAGCGTAGTAGACCCACTGCCACCCCCCGTAGAGCGCTCCCAGTTCGTTACTGCGCAAAGCAGTGCCGTAATACTTAGCCTCAGTGACCTGAAGATTAATGCCAACTAATATGTGCATATACAAAATGCCGTTTTGTCCTGCTGCAAAAACCCAATTACAATAACCCCCCCAACAAATCAAACTCAAATGTACCCATACCTGTAGGAACACCCCCCCCCCCCCTCCTCCCTGCTGAACGGGACTAGAACCCCCAGAAAGAAACAACAATTGTCATAGTCTGCTATTATGAAAAACATTCTAATCAATGAATTAAGTAGGTCCATTGAGCGCAGGGCCAATCCCTTGAGCAACGACAGGGTGTATCATACCTCAGGTAGGGGACCCCCCCTGCCCACTCCACCCAAGTCCATAGCCAATTATCCCACAGTTAGAAGGCAGTGACATCGTGTCCACGTCCTAGCGCACTTCTGGAGGGCCTCCAGGGATCTGGATTGATATCAAATAGTCTTACCAGCCACCAGGATCAGTGCCCCCCTGTAAGTCCCTGGGAATCAGAGTCAGAATGTGGAGGAGAGCGTCTCTGCTTACGCCAGTCTTCAGTGTCATCAGCAGCTGAGAATCCCTTCTTGGCCTTCTTGTCGACCGTGCGCCAGCCCTCTAGCCAGTCTTCCGGTCGAGTGAAAAACCATGATTTCCCATTGGCTTCGACTCTCAGCTTGGCGGGAAACATCATAGCATATTTGACCTCTTGATCTCGGAGGGCCCGTTTCACCTCTAGGAAGCTACAACGCTGTTTCTGTACTCTTAGAGTGAAGTCTGGAAAGAACATGACTGTGCTGTTCTCTAGGGTTAGTGGCAGGCCCCCCGCCCCGTCTGAAGAATGACATCATGGTCGCGCAAGAAGCGGTCTAAGGGGTGCACCCGGTTTCGGCCGGCCTCCCGGCACACGGTGGGCTCTTTCAATCGAGAAGCATTTAGATAGTCCTCGGAGTTGTAAATGTTTAAGGACCAGACCTTCAACGAAAAGATCAGCCGCCTGCCCCTCTGTGCGTTCCGGAACACCTATAATGCGGACGACGTTCCACCTCATTCTACCTTCATAATCGTCCAATTGCAGGGCCATCGCCTCGTGGGAAGTACGCAGTTCGGCAACTTGTCGCTTGAGCAGGGCCGTGTCAGTAACCAATTCTTTTGTGGTGTTTTCTACTGCCCCCACTCGCTCCACCATTTTCTTCATATCTTCTCGGATCAGTGCCACATCCGTGGCCACCGTATCAATCAAGTCAAGTCAAGTCAAGTCAAAAAGCTTTTATTCGGTTAGTATAAATACAACCACATAAGCTGAACACACATAATAATATATATTGAAAAATTTATGACATATATTTGACTTAATTACAACTAATGATAAATCACTGAACCAGGACCAGTATCTTGCGCGGACTGAAAAAAGAACCATACATAAATACACATCAATAAAAATCCGACAAATGTCATTTTAAAAATTGTTACATGTTGCACAGTGGACTAGGAATCGAACAAATTATAAAATCCACTTACAGATAAAGTGATATGTGCATAGTACAAAATTTAGGTATGAAAAATTGTTAATCAAGAAACAAAAATTCACTAATCTAAGAAACATTCCATACCAAGAATAAAGTGACATGTGCCTAGGTATGGAATCCATAACATGATAAAGGCACCCCCATGCCAAGGTAAAACTAATGCACAAGTTCAAATGTAGCAGAATAACCTTGCACTAGTTTATTACAAATATAAGTAAATTAACATGGGTGGACATGAGTCTATCTATGGCACCACAAAATAGTCATAATAATAACTTATACACGTATACATGATAGCCATTGTAGAACACGTTGCACAATTCATAAAATTATGGATTTCCTGGCAGCTCTACACTTCAGAATAAAAGATGCAACATAGAAGCAGACGTCAGGGCTTTGGAGGGAACATAATAAGTTCATTGCGTCTGCTGTAGAACGAATATTGTATTTTAAAAGGATAGGTTTCAAATAAAACTTCCTTAAAAAAACATAAAATTTACAAAATAGCAGGAAATGGCAGCAACTTTGTTTAGAAACGTTGTCACATGGGCAGTTTAAATTAGAACCTGCCCCTATAACAGGGAAGGATACAAGATGGTGTACAATGCCTAGTCTTAAACGTACTAAAACAAAACGGTGCGATTTAATAGTCACATCCACCAAATACGACTGTAGCCCACTCTTAAGACTAAGCTGCCTATAAAAGACAGAGGTTTTTTGGGACCGAAGTAGCTGACTTCTTTCTTCCATCTTATACAGTATGAACGTGTCTTTAATTTCCTTCTTCGAAAGGGGTATTATATACTCTGAATGAATGTTAATTCCAAACAGAGTATTAAACCAAGAAGTAATGTAATTTATCCACGGAATACGATGACATAAATCTAGCTTAAGGCAGTCTTTAATTACAGACTGTGTGAATGCAGTTTCCTTCTTGTGCCATATTGCACGCCATAATAGTAGAGGGCGTACTGCAGCCAGGTCAGAAATATAATTGAGGCCAGTTTCCTGGTGAATCAAGTCTGTGGAAGCTGCAGCCGGGACACATAACAGGCGTTTGAGGAAGCTGTTTTCATTTATCTGGAGTTGGGCAGTGGAGGAGTAACCCCATAAACCAGCTCCATATAGAGCTGAAGAAACGCATCTCGCATTATATATGGTGACCATGTCCTTTATTCTATAGTCCCCTATTTTCGTTGCAAAACGAAAAATACCATTAGAATTCCTATTTACTTTATGTCCAATATTTATTTGCTCATTGGTCCATTTACCGTTGCCATCAAAATTAATACCTAAATAACAGAATGTTTTAACAGCTTGGATCTTTGAGCCTTCTAGGAAAAAGGAACATGGTGACTTTGATTTTTTACCACAAGTCATTGTAAAAGTCTTGGATTTATTAATCAGCAATTTCCTGCCATTTATAAAATGAGTAAAAGCGTCAATAAGACGTTGTAAGCCCAAAGGGGTGCGGGAAATTAGGACCGCGTCGTCCGCGTATAACAATACTGAGACGACCATATTGTCAATTTTGGGAGCATCAGCTGAAATATTGTTTAAAGTTGATGCAATTTGATTAATAAAGAGAGAGAATAAAAAAGGTGCCATAACACATCCTTGCCTTATACCTCTACGCACGGTAAAGAAGGGAGTTCGCTCGCCAGTGGGCCCATATCGTACACTGCAAGAGAGTTTTTCATAAAGTCTTGCTAAAAAGAATACTATCTCCTCCGATGCACCAAGGTCAAGCAATACTGGCCAAAGGAGCGAGTGGTCCACCAAATCAAATGCACTGCTCAAATCAGCGAAACATAAAAACAAGTTACCTCCTTTCACTGTGGTATATTTATTAATAAGCAAATCCAGATTAAGGCATTGCTCGATAGTCCCAATGCCTTTCCTGAACCCATATTGAACTGGGGTTAGAATGTCTGAATCTGCAGCCCAGTCTTCCAATCTTTTTAATAGTACCCTACTTAGTACTTTAATTGAAGAATCTAACAATGAAATAGGACGGTAATTACATGCTTCGGATCGAGAACCCTTCTTGTATAGAGGGACAATCAATGATTCTGCCCAAGATTTTGGAAAATCCCCCTCAGATGCAGCATTAAAAATTCTTGTCAGGATTGGTGCCCATAGATCTATTTCGGCTTTATATAAGTCGATCGGGACACCATCCGGGCCTGGTGCCTTGCCCCCTTTACTATTTGCCATCCCTTCCCGCACCTCATCGACGCCAATCATCAGTGGCACAAATGGCCAAATAGAATTATTTAATAAAAACTGATCTAAAAAAACCTTATCTAGATTAAAAATATTAGAAAAATGTTCTATCCATTCTGTGCAATTAACATGGGACGTCAGCTCAGGGATATGATCATCCTTTAAAAAGGGACTATTTATAATTTCCCAGAATAATTTTATATTTCCGGTTTCACTTGCGAAGCCTAGCTTATCCCAGGCATCTGATCTCATGGCCTTTTTATGGGCAAGGACAGCTTGTTTATAAGCATATCGTAATTTACGGACTAAAGTTTTGTCACGAGGTTTGGACTTTAAAGCTAACTTTAAGTTAGTTAATATCTCCGTGCATTCAGAATTGAACCACTTCTTACCAGCGTGTTTTAGGCCTTTGGATTTCCGAGTTAAAACATCGCTTATCACCTTATTAATATTAGTGAATTCCATACAAAGTTTACCAGAGGTAACCTCATCCCCTAGACAGTAATTAATGCTGTCCCTACAGCTATTTACCACAACCGATTGGATCTTATGTGGGTCTACACCATCCCATTTGATTCTCATTCCATTCGGCCTGATGGGTAGAATATCAGTAATAGTGTAATCAGTATTAGTCAATTTGTTACCCCATGCCAACAGGACTATGGAAATACTATTGTGGTCACTAACCGCCTGTTCAGTTATCCAAAGGTCCATATAGGGACTATTCCTAGTTAATAAGATGTGATCAATATTGCTGTTTGCATCTCGGCCAGTGAATGATGGACATTTAATATGGCCCTTTCTCTCGGTGCAATCCAGTAGCTCAAGGTCAAGTTTGGCCATTAGAGCATTAAGGGACATGCCATAGTCACAATGAGGGATATGTATCATATCATCCTTAATCCCTACAGTGGTTGAATAAGAGTTCATATAACCACATGAGTTAGTAAATGTGGTGGGACAAGCTTGGATATTAAAATCACCCACCCACACAACAACAGTCAACTTAGGTGAGATATTTAATACATTATCCAATTCTTTTTCCAGTGAAACTAAGCAAGCTCCCCTATCCCTGCGAAAGTTATTATTATAAAAATTGATTAGAACCAGATCCTTTCCAACAGGGAATGTTAGGCGCAAAACTTGACTAAAACTGTCAATTATAGAGTAAGAGATAACTTTACATCCAATCAGTTTAGTTGAGATAAGCAACAATAGTCCTCCCTTAGCTCTTCCCATGGGAGAAGGTATCGCATCAACACAATATGAGGTGTAACCTTCCACAGTGACACAATCTGTACACCATGTTTCTTGGAAACAAATTATGTCACTTCCACGGTTGATAAAATCCAGCCAAAAGGGAGTACCTAATTTGCTTCCAAGACCTGCGATGTTCCAGGTTGTTAATGAATACCCTTCTGGGATCTTGGCGATCTTTTCATTATGCCTGTTTGTTGGTACTTCTAAATTCACGATGGGCTCACTGAGTATGCTAGCTGTTAAAATATCAGGCACACTAGAGTCATTTATAACCAGTGACCCATTCGTTATAATAGGTTCCTGACAATTGATAATGACTTCACTTTGCCTCATAAATATGTTTTGGTTCACCATAGTCCCCTTATCTGAATTTCCCACTATGTTATCTAGTGAAGTTCCGTGTCAATCATTATCCTCCAATTGTGACAGACATTGAAACCTATTATAGAGTGGTAAAGGGGAAAACACAGAACTACCCACAGGTCCCATAGGCAGCCACTTGTTCCTAACGTGAGGTGCCCTATGGCCAAAAACTGAATTGTTAAAGACAGGGGATTTATAAAAATAGGCAAGTGGCAAGAGGGTAGTATTATATTCCCAACTAGAGGGCGGAGGGGCTCTGGATAAAACTTTATGAACCCAAAAAGGTGATCCAAAATTAATAATAACGCAGTCCCCTTCAAAACCTTTAGATGTAGGGCCTATCCAACCCACTCTTTGAGTAAGCAAGATCTGATCAGCATCTAGGATTGAGAACCCACAATTTTTGCTTAACCAATAAAGGGTTTTGTTTTTAAGAGAAGCATTTGTTTCCAATTGCCCTTTCCGTAATCTGGGGATGTTACACAAAACTGCGACATATGCTCCGCACTCAGGTGGCAGGTTCATAACAGGAGGGACATTATTATTATTCAAATCATCACATTGACGATTGCCCCTTAACCGATCTGTTGCTAAACCTCCATGTTTCTCGGTGCCTTCCATAAAGGTGACAGCTTTTTCCTGCGGAGCTATACCATTCTCTTCATGATTCCCCTGAGCGGTCAAATTACAACTGTTGTTGTTAGTGCTATGGGGTAAAGTACTAGGGGCTGAATGATGGATAACTGGGCCTCTTGGTTTGTCCTTAACACCCACAGTCACACGTGGAGCAGCTTCAGATACAGGGTTATTTATAGTAGGTTCCATTTGCGGGGTAACCAATAACGATTGGGTAGACTTACATAAGTGGGGGATTTGTGTTAAATGTTGTTCGATGGAATCCATCCGTACTTCTAAATCACATATTTTGTCTAAAATGGGCCCTATGCGTGTCGAAAATAAAGATTCCATCTTCTCCCAAAAACCCTCCTTGCCAACCATGTGTACAATATCATTACACTGGACAACAGGAGCATTTGGCTGAGTTACAGGTAATGCCCCCTTACGGCCAAATAGGTTACCTGCCTTTTTAGAATAATTCCTGCAGGTTTTACCCCTTTGTTTATATGCGGGCTGAATTTTCTCTATGTGCTTTAACTTGCTTTTGGCCTTTTGCCCTCTAGTTCTAACCGGTGAAGTAGCAGCATTGGTTGTTGCTGAGTCTGAAACATTAGGTGACAAATGGGTAATACTACCATCTAGAACAATAATGTCATTAGGTGGTTGAAAATCTGTACTTAAGTCCTGTCTCTGAAGATCCGGGGTAGTCGAAAGTCTGCTTACCCTGGGTGACAACTCAGGTTGTACAATATGAGTCACTGTAGAAGATTCAGTACTTTTACGAGGGCCTGGTAATCCAATATAGGAGGTCAACAACATAGAATCGCAGGAATTAGCCACGATAGTAGATGAATCAACCGGCAATACAGGAGGGGCACATCCAATAGGGAGTGAGAGGCGTCTTTCAGTGGTCTCTATTGCTGATACAACAACCCCAATGGTTTTCTGTAACATGCGGTCTATGGCTGTTAGACTTGGGAGAGGGGTATTAATAGATGTATTCTGTCTGGTATTAGGCCGGATGGGTCCACTAGTGGGCACCGTTTTCCCCATCCTCATAAACAAACCAGAACTCTCAGGCACAAGCGCGAGTAGATGTTTTCCACCCAATCTTACCTAAAAAGCAAGTCCATGTAATAGGAAGACCAAAGGGGGTGGCCCAGCCCGGCCTCCGTCGGCCCCGGACGGCCACAGACGGCCCGCCCTTTGCCCGGGCTTAGCCCGGCGCCGCCCGCGCGCGGTCCCGCGACGCGGAGGATGTCACCGCTTTTGTGCGCCTCCGGGCGCGTGATTGTTGTCAGCTGGTGCAGAGGCTGACGGTAGTTGTGGTCTCCCCCTCCTCACAGCGGCCGCAGGGTGTTCTACTGCAGCGGCGGGAGGGAGAGCAGGACAGCTATGGAGGGTCGAGGGAAACAGAAAGGCAGGTGAGGGTCCTCCAATTCCCCCAGCAGCAGCAAGCGTCCAGGAAAGCCCCGTATCAATCCTCACCTCGAGGGAGGTCCTTACTGCAGTGATTGCCTCCAGGAGATCCTTGTTTGTGGGCTCCGCCGTACCGCTCGAGGCCGCCATCTCACCCCGGTCCTCGCTCTGTTGTTTTTGCCAAGCAAATTTCTCTAGCTTGGTCTAAGTCGTCGTACGGTTGTTGCGTCGGTCGTCCTGGATCCCGTATCAATGTCACCTCCCAATGTCTGGGTGCGACCGCTACTCCCCGCCGCCTGCAGTGGAATCGTCCACTCTGCCTGTCGGTTTTCAGGGAGCACCCCAAACAGAGGGGTATACAACTGGAGACACTGTGCTGATGTAGTGCCCTTAAGCCCACTCACACCAGGCACGCAGCAATGGAGGACCGGGGCTGGATTAGGCCTCACACCCCTCGGCGATCAAAATGCCGTCGTCGTCAATTCTCCCACTGTCTTCCTGGTGGGTCAGAACAGTACATGTAGGGGGTTAGAGGTCTCGGGAGTCCACAGGGCCAGATCGCATCCGCAAGGTGCCCAAAGCCTTTGTTATGCGCCAACACAGCTTTTATTCTCCCAGCCCTCCAGTGTCAAAAGTTCTTAATCCACTGGGGACAAATGGTCTTTAGGCCACCAGGGACCTACCCGCAGTTGCAGCCAGGCCTCCGGTACCTAGTGAGGATCTGCAGTCCAAGGGCATCCAGTCCTGGGTCACTCAGTCGACTGTGGGACCACACGTTCTGCACATCAGACCATTAAAAATCACTTAACAGCCTCCAGGCTGCCTGCCGCGATCTCTGGGGACACCCTGCTCAGCTCACGAGGATCCGGGCCGCGGAGCTCCCTTCAGTCGAATCCACCGATCAGCACCAAAATCGGCCGATATGCCGCCGGAGTCCACCGCACTGTAAGGAGGGCACAGGGGCTCAAATCTGGGCAGCGGGACCCAGGGAACACAGGATTATTCGGGAGTGGCGCTCCGGAGCCGAGCTACCGAGCTGCCATTCCCATTGGCGGTAAGCCACGCCCCCCCCTGTCTTTGATGGTTCATCTTTCTTTATGTCCAGGAGGCAACGATAGGATTGTGATCACTGATACAATGACTTATAACCTCATATTTGTTTAGCGGGGAAACGGATCTGTAGAAACCAGCTTAAATCATTCACACTTCCATTTGCTTGTTCATTAAAGGCTGTGATATGATTACCCTTCTTTGTGCCCAAATCGCTTGCAAAAACTAGTGAGTGTGTCAAAATTATCCGGTTTAGTGTCTCCACAGAGGTTGTGTGCCTAAAATGGGTTACATCAACAGTACTCAAATCTTTAAAACCACAGTCAAAAAGGTAATACGTTTACTTTTCATATAAACATTTTCTAAAAAAGCATTGGAGTATCTAATACACTGCAGGTATTAGTAAAAATATTTAAATAAAAATAGACCAATAATATGTTATAAGCTTCTGAGAATGGGAGTAATGTCACCAAAGACTATGTGGAAGACCAGACTTTTTCAACTTTGATAGACTGTTTACAGAGATTAATGTAGCCAAACCCCCTACTGCCCTACCAGCGATTGAAGGGGAAGCCTGTTGATAAAAAGTATAAAAGCAATGAATGTAAAACTCCTCCATCATCCTGGTCTCTTGACAACCATTAATACCATATGAACTAACAAATGACAACCAATCTATGTTCAGTACTTTAGTGCGAGCACCAGTTATGTTCCAAGAAATAAGATTCAAATTCCTCATGTTTATAAAAGCTAATTCCCCTGCGGGAAACTCTATTCATAATAGATTGACTGGTCATAAGCGGGTATGGTCCTCTAAATCTGGGTGAGAGAAGACACATTCATTACTCACAGGGAGCTGGAGTCATTCGTTATTGGTGTAAGCATTAAGGGGCTCAAAACGGCTCCTGGTAGACGCATTATAGATGCCGTGGTTTCCATATTTATTTATTTGTTTATCGAACTTATAGCGCGCATAGCTGCCCCAGCAATGGGGCGTCCCAGCGCGATCAGAGACACAGGAGGGTGGCATGTCAAAAAGCTGTTATGCAACAGAGGGGTTAAGCCAGGTCTTGATCGCTTTACGAAAGGTCAGATGAGTCTGGATCTCTCTAATTGAAAGCGGAAGCCGGTTCCAAAGTTGCGCCGCACAGCAGCGAAATGAACGACCCCCGGCTTTTGCTCTCACAACCCGAGGGACATTTGCCAGGATCTGATTGGCCGATCTGAGGGGCCGCTGAGGCATATACGGTTGAAGCAGCTTAGCCAGGCCCAAAGGGGCCTGTTGGTTGAGAATTTTATGAGCGACACAAAGAGTTTTAAATTGAATTTGTTTCTCAACAGGCAGCCAGTGTAGTTTGGGTAGGACATGAGAGACCGACACAGATCTCGGGAGTGCCACCAGAATGCGTGCTGCAGCATTCTGGGTCCCTTGCAGGCGCTGGACACAGGATTTGTTTGCCCCAAGATACAATGAATTTCCATAATCCAGTCTGGATAGTATTGTCGCCTGGATGATGGTCTGACGAGCTCTAGGGGGAAAGAAGCCAAGTATCGGCTTCAGGCCGCGCAGTAGGCCAAAACAGGTCCCAGCCACAGCTTTGGCTTGAGTGTCAAACGCCAGTCTGCTATCAATCCAAAACCCAAGGTTCTTAACTGCCTCTTTGGGCACAGGGGCTGGCTTAAGGCTGTCTGGCCAGCATTGTTCAGACCACAGGTCACGGTCTTTTCCAAATAACAACACCTCAGATTTGCTGGCGTTTATTTGCAGGCAGTTGTTGGCCATCCAGTCTGCCACCTCTACCAGATCTTCCTTGAACCTGCCTAAATTAGTGTTATTCTTTTTCGAGAAGGCGATCGCTAGTTGGGTGTCATCAGCGTATGACACCATTGACAATCCTCTCTTCCGAGCCACCTGGGCCAGAGGTTGCATATAGATGTTGAACAGAAGGGGGCTCAGGATGGAGCCTTGAGGCACTCCCTGTTGTAAGGCACACCTCTGGGATTGAAATGGTGGCATCCAGATCTGAAAAGATCTTCCCGTCAGAAAGGCACGGCACCAGTCTAGAGCCAGATCCCTCACTCCGATGTTATATAAACGCTTCAACAGAATTTCATGGGAGACCGTGTTGAAGGCGGCGGTGGTGAAAGCTCTCATCTGAGGGCACATTCAAAACAGTTCATTGGTGTTTGTGTTAGCTTAGGCAAGGTTTAGAAAAGAGGGTTATAGATCTCAAGACGAACATAATAGAAACTGTTCACTGAGAATGCATTGGGCGCTCTGAGTGGCGAGGGGTGAACCCAAAGGTCTCTTAATGAAAGATGAAGCCCATAAATTCCTTATGTCAAGTATTAGTACTATTATGAAAAGGGTGATAAATGTCATACGATTAGCTGATGGTGACTTATTTGTCTATCAATAGCTCTCAGACGGTTGACACCCAGGCACAGGAGACATACTTGTCTAGGGTACCCTTTCCCAGCTAAGACCCCATTGAAATAGAATCCCTTGTAGAGCAGATTAGTTGGCATGATAAGTGCAATGCTTTTCTGCCCTTTTGTTTTTACAAGGTGACAGGCTCTTTGTTGACCATGTACTTTTAAAAGTCTTTAACTACTTCCTCATGTCTGGGGCATTCACTGCCTGTATGGTGTAGTTGATCCTGATGCTTATTTTGGAACTTAGCAAAGACCCAGCTGAGTGCAGTTCTCATAGGCCCATAGCACTCCTTAACTGTAACCACAGAGTCAAGTTCTTTGCTAAGAACTTGGGGCCAGATTTATCATACTTTCTCGCAACACAACACAGAAGATACCTTGCTGCGGTGGATGAAAGGGATAGGCAGGAAGGTGCCATATTTAACCATATATGGCTCATTCCTGTCCTCTCCCTGCACTGGCGCACAGTGTGCTGCCTTGTGCCAACGCAGGCACCCTTGCGACGTGGTGCTCGTGTTGTAAGTAGGAATGTTTTTGTGCAAAAAGGGGAACCCTCCTGCACAATAACAATCCTTTGAGGCATTTTCCTCTTTCGAAGTGTGCTGAAGAATGCATTGTGACGCAGGTTTTCCTGTCTTAGTAAATTTGGGACGCACCAGAATCCATGGGTGGATGCATGGGAACACCCACACTCCACCCATAGATCGTCCTCCCAGGGCAGAGTAAGTAATTCAAGGCAGTAACTTGCACCGCCTTGTGTTATTCCAGATTTACCAAGCCTTGCAGAGCCATTCAAGGTGGCCTTTTATGGCTTGATAAATCTCATTCTAGGTTTTGTGTCGCCCTGCGTTCCCTTGTGCGGCACGAGGGCAACACAAGACCTTGATAAATTTGGCCTATGGTGTTAAGATTACATTGATGTTGGCTGTACCTAATATCACCATATCAATTGGATTAATTAAAGATAGGAACACAGAGAATAATGTCTGGTCTTTTACTTGATATTACTGAGGATAATAATCTCCCTGGGGTGGTCTTCTGTCATGATGCCGAAAAGTCTTTTAAAATGGCAGAATGGAGCTACCTGGTCTGAGTTCTGGATAGAACTGGACTGGGTCGAAATTTATAAACCTGCATCAAATTGAATATTGTAAATCCCTAAACAAAGATTAAGGTCAATCGTAAACTATACCCAACTATGATGCTAACTCCTACACTAGACAAGGATGACCAGTGGCCTATTACTTTTTGGCCTCTCTTTAGAGCCACTAATGCAAAAGATGAATGCTTCTGATGAGACAGCTAAAACCTCCATATGTATGATACACAAGTAAGAAACGATGTTACTGGTTCCACAATGCTAAAAATCCAATCAGTTGAAACGGAGATATGCAATTTTAAAGATTTAAGTGAAAATAGCACCAAAAAGCACAAAGTGCCTACTGTGGTTATCTGGTCATGCCGGACTAGGGCAAATTCACAAATTCAGGCTAACCCTGATAAAGCGTATGCCGGCTACAGGCACCCAGTTAGGCCCGCTGAACAAGAGTACCTTAAATCCTGGTTGCGGAGCATTGAGAGGTCCCGCCTCTAGGATGCGTCTACAGCTGTGGGGGTACAAGGTCCAGGTCGGACATGCATTGCTCAGCATCTGTTCCAAGGAGCTGTGAGGCTGTAATGCAATGTCCTGCATCATCGTCAAGGAGGCCGTGGACGAGGGGACTTGTGATAAGAACTCCTGTGTCGAGGATGCACCGTCTGGTCCCGAAAAAGCTACGGAGCTTGTGATGCGATGTCCTGCATCATTGTTGAGGCTGTCATCAATGAGGAGCTTGCGATGTGAGGGCCTGCATCTAAGTTCTTCCTTGCAGCGGCGGGTCTAATGAGGCTGTGGGCTGTGATGCAAATTCCTAGTGCCGGAAAGTTCACACAGCAAAGACGATGCGTTTGGTCTGCTGCTTCCACAGAGCACCCTCAGGCCCACTTTCAAGGTCCAGGACTAGGGTGGACCCACTTGGCAGGGTAGGTCTCAGTTGCAGAGTGCAGGTGCTGGTTACAAGATACTGGGCCTTGGAGTCACTCTGGTCGTCCTGGGTAGTGGTTGCAGGTTCAGTCCTCACCAAGGCAGCAAGTCAGCACAGCAGGCAGCAGTCCTTCAGGGTAGCAGTCCAGTAGAGTGGCAGTCCTTTCAGCAGCACAGCAGTCCTTCTTCCTGGAAGAGTCTTCCATAGGTTCAGAAGTGGATTGAGGAGTTGGTGTCTGAGGTCCAATATTTATACCAGGCGCCTTCTTTGAGAAACTTCTAGAGGATGCTCATGTTTCCTGCCTCCCCTTACTGGGCTCCAGAGTAACCGCAGGGGGTATGTAATCCTTTGTGTGAAGGAAGGACACAGCCTATTCAGGTGTAAGGAGGGCTGTGCCTAACACCGCCTTACCATCCTGCCGGTGATGGCCCATCCAGGCCCACCTCAAGCTCTCTATTGTGTGTGGTTGTCTGGGAAGAACACACAAAGACCCACTGCCAACTGCACCTAGTCATGTGACCCAGAGATAGGCTACAAGCACTAAATGGCTTCTAAAAGTGTTTTTTTAACAATTGTAATTTAAAATCTGAACCTTACAATCAAAGATAACTTTTCATTACAATTCCAAAATCACCAAACATGAGGGGGGATATTCTCAAGAACGTGTGATAACTACCGCAAAAGTAGCTTAACGCAACTCTTCACATCGCAGTCTTATCGCGGGAAAATAACTCTGTGTTAACATGGTATTCTCAACACGGCGGCACCATGCGATAGACCCACATAACGCGTCAAATGAATGTGTTAAAATCAACGCAATGCCGCAAAAATGCAAAACACCAACGCGAAAAAAGCGGCGATGACGCCAATCGTGATACAAAAATCAGCGAAAACCAGCCACAGGCCTGCAATCCCCATGCGTTATGCGGGAAAATGCATCAATACATACAAAAGCCAAACAACAGCGAAGCACAATGTAGTCAGCCGGAGCAAGTGCAGAGGACAACCAGAACACCACAAGCCCCCCGTATGACCAGCCCGGGACCTCGGTGTCAGGGAAGGGCAAGGACAAGAAGAGTAGGAAGAAAAGGTTCAGTCTCCATGAAAACAGGATCCTGATAACCGAGGTGATAAAACATCATCAACTACTGTTCGTCACCTCCACTGTGTCACTGGCAACTAAAAATGGAATATGGCTGACCATCGTGGACAAGGTGAATGCAGTCGGAGTGCTGAAGAGGAAAATGGAAGAGGTCAAGAGGCACTGGAATGATGTGAAGCGCAAAACCAAGCAGAAACTCGCAAACAACCAAAGGCAGCAATGCAGACTGGAGGTGGGAGTCCAGCACCACAGGAGGAGCTGGACGAGATGGAGGAAAGGGTGTCCACAGTCATCAGTGGGGAGACGGTGGCAGGAGTTGGGGGACCGGACTCTGCTCAGCATGACCGGACACAACAGCAACCTGGTGAGTAACGACCAGGGCCTGGGGAGACGGGGGAGATGGGCACAGTGGCACACATGCACAATTAAGCATAGCACATCTGCGGACACACCATGCCCCAGACCCCCAACTCCTACCAAGAGACCAATGTACCCAAGTCCGCAACATCCCAGCACTGTATAAGCACAGAAATCAAAGGCACACCGCATTAAATGGAAAATGGGCATCCAAATTAGAGTTGCAGGGGCGACTCTCCCAAAATGCAGCACACACAGATAACATGCAGAGCACAGCAACATTGACAACAATGTGGTTCACACCGCAACACATCCACAACAGAACAGAGGACAAAACTGGTGCTGCTTGTGTGCAGAAACTGGCCTATCACATTTGGCATAGCAGGGAAATGTGAGATGATGATGTACAAGTACAAACACACATCCGTGATGTTGTCGAAATGTCCACTGTCCCGCATCAAATAGGCAGCTCCCCCCAAAAACTCACAATGTACACTGTCATGCAGTCTGAATGTAAACATGTACAATGTGTCAACACACATGTCACCACAGTGTTAAACTGCATCTTCCCTTCACATTGCAGGGGGAAATGCAGCACCTCCCTCAGAGCAGTCCGAACCTCTCTTCTCTGATGACGAAGAAGACCACAACACCTTCGACTCCGACGCCCTCCAACAGCTCGTGGAGAGCCTCCGCTGCCCACTTCCAGGAGCAGGGCAGCCCAGCTGCTAGGAGCAGAACCCACCCCCTGCACAGAACACACAGCAGGCAGCACCTACCACCGCGGCTGCCTCCCAGGACCCCCACGACAAACACATGGCCTTCCAACGCCGTGTGTTGGGGTGCCAGGAGAAGCTGGCTGAACAGGTGCAGGTGGGGTTTGATCGCATGGCAGACAAACTAGACGCCATACATGTCTAAGTCCCATCAGGGACCACTCGCAGTCCCTAACGGACACCCACAGTCCGCTCCATGCTCCCCAACGAACCATGGCTGACATCGCCAGAGTCCTGACTCTGAGACAAGAATGATGGTCCAGTCAGAGTGGCTCCAGCAAGCTCGCCCGGGAGTTGGGACTCATGCCGAGGCTCATGGAGAATATGGAGTGGACCCGGGCGGAAAGAGCGGCTGCCACGGCTGCACACCAGCGAGAGGTAGCTGGGTCCCTCAATGCCCTACAGACCATCCTCATGGCATTGCTGCCACAAGGCCTGGCGCTGATGCATACTGCTGCTACCACTCTATCCACATCTCCGGCCCCTGATGGTTCAGTGCCACACAGTGCGGCGGACATTCCACCTCCGGCACCTGAGGTGTCACTGCCACACAGTGCTGGAGACCAAACACCACCACCCACATGTGAGGCACATGCAACAGCCGAGGACGAACATGGGGATGAATGTGCCTCCGTGGTCAGAAGGATGCAGTAGCATGCATCTCTGCCATATGGCCTGTTTCTGCTTGGTTCTGCCCTCTGCATCATCACCTTCCACTGTCCCCCGATGCACTCTGCAACACTAACCTTGGACTTCGACGTGGACTGCCATATTCTGTTTGGTCACCAATGACACAGCTATCAGACTCCGGACTGAACTCCTCCTCTTCTGATGTACTTTTCATTCCCTGAAGGACTCTGACTGGCCCTCCACGGGTCAACAATGCAAGGTGGGGTTTGCAAGGCCCTGTTTTGCTCCAGCTACAACACTCCACTGAATGTGCATTAAACATTCATTTTCACACCGATGTGTCCTGTCTAGACTCTTGCAAGTTTGGAGGTATGTATGAATGTAGGGCCAATGATTCCCCCTTACGTCCATGTTGCTCATATTGTGGGACTTTGGTCACAGAGTGACACATCGCTGATTGCGGTCCAGGTGGCGCAGACACTAGAACGGAGACACATGCATTAGTTACTTCCTTGTCCAGCCCAGAACGGAACCACGCCCAGAGCCCGGGGGTCATTGTTCACACCCTTACGCTGGACTGGCATACGCCAGGCCAGCCCACTCCGCTTACACTCACAGGGGGAACAACAACGGTACATGTCCCAGGTCTGCACTGTAGGGATCTGCTGCACACAGGTCTAGTTGTCAGCATGCCACAGCCACTCCCTCACAGCTGGTTTACACCCACACCACACCCATCCAGCACAGCCGTCACAGGACATGTGACCCTGCCAATAAATAGGGCCTGGTGCACGAGCTGGACGCCATTTCCACTCAGTAACTGGGTGTCTCCGTGTGGTTATCATTTATGCCTCAGGGCCTAGGGCCCGGGCACAGCCCAGTGCAGGGGGTGACATGATGGCGTCCACACCACGTGACTCAATCATAAAGGGTCCATGGCTTGCGGTGCACAGACTTGGTGGCACGGGATACACTGCGGAAGGCACAGGCACACCGCCACGGGATGGTGTCTTTCGGTGCTCTGAGGTAGGGGCACCTTAAGTGCTGAGCGGGTGTGCAGGCTGCGATGATGCGCCGTTATGGCAGTCCGGACTGGTAGGATTAGTGTGAGCCCTGCTGGACCGCAGTGTAGGCCTGAGCCAGCGGGCATTGCGAGCCTACCGACACGTGGTGTCGCCTCGCGGTTCACAGAGTTAGTAGCACCTCAAGAGCTGAGCGGGTGTGCAGCCTGTGATGATGCTGTGTGCACTGATATGTTCTCTGCCATAGAGAAATCAAGACCCAGAATCAAGTGTGTGACCTGGTGGCCTGTGGTGCGGGGCTGCATGACGTGGAGGCCGCCAAGGTCGTGGGCCCCGGGCTTGGAGCTCCCACCGGCACGTGGTGGGCCCTCTTGGAGACACGCCGGTGGCGGTAGGTGAACAGTGAGGCCTGGTTGCGTAGGGGCGGGCAATCTCCGCTGGGTGGCGGGAGGGGCTGGGGTGCATCAGCCTGTGTGCGCAGGGGCGGGAAAGTGATGATGGCGTGTGCCACTGTTTGGACTCTGCCATTCATGTCTCTGGAAACTGTGTCAGATGTGGGACCTGGGGGACTGCAGTGTGTACCGGCACGTGGTTGGAGACACACCGGTGGCAGCAGGTGAGCAGTGAGGCCTGGATCCGCAGGTCGGCACTCTCTCCCTCACTCTTTCTCTCTTTCTCTCTCTCTCTCTCTCTCTCTCTCCCTCTCCCTCTCTCTCTCTCTCCCTCCCCCTCTCTTTCTCTCTTTATCTCTCTCTCTCTTTCGCTCTCTCTCTTCTGTACTTTGATGAGCGCATGACACGCCTTCTTATCTAGGTTTTTGTCTTGCAGACTGGGACTTGCAGAATGTCCTGAGAAGACCCGACATGACTCTTCCGAATTGTTGTTTTGGGTTTATTCTATAATAAACTGATTATTTGGATATTCTAAGATGAATGTATGATTCTCCTTACTACAGGCGAATTGTGTGGTTCATGATTTTGTGGAGTAGATGTGCAATATCTTTGTCCAAAGGGGACGGGGGTGCCCGGGGGGGTAGTGGGGGGGGGGGTCCTGGGGTGGGTGGCTGTGGGTGTTGTTGCACTATTGGGGCTCCGGATGCGTGTTCAGTTGCTCCTGGGCATCTGTTCTTCATGTGTGGCTCTGGGCTGTGCTCCCCTGTCTGGTGCCGGTTGTTATCCGACTTTACACCAGGTCAGAGCAGGTGTCTTTACACCAGGTCAGAGCAAGTGTTAGTTTCCTGCTGCTAATGCGCCTTATCGCATGTTTTGGGATCTTATCACCGATCTGGCTGGTCATTGAGAATGTTGCGAAGTGGTGTTGGCGCGAGTTCTTGCTCAGGAATGCCTACTCTGCATCTCATTAGCGTTAGTTGCCGGGGTCATCTGCGGTGATGTTTTTTGCGGCTGCTATCGCAGGTAAACTGGTGATATGCGCTGTTAGCACCAGCTTGTGACTGGGGCGATGAATTTATCACGACTGGCTGTGCTAAAGTGCCAATAACTCTGCGATAGTTCCTTGAGAATATGCCCAAGGTATTTATGTTTTCCCATTTGGAAGATATCCTTATTATAACGCCAATGTTATCCTATGGGAGAGGTAGTCCTTGCAATAGTGAAAAGCGAATGTAAGAATTTTTCACTAACAGGACAAGTACAACTTGAGGACATGCCCTATATTTTAAATACATTGCAGCCTGCCCTGTGGACTGTTTAGGGCCTACCTTATGGATGACTTATATCTATTAAAAAGGAAGGGTTAGGCCTGGCAAAAGGTTTATTTTACCAGGTCAAAATGGCAGTTTAAAACTTCACACACATGCTGCATTTGCAAGCCTGAGACAGGTTTGCAAACCTACTTAAGTGGGTGGCACAACAAATGCCGCTGGTCCACTAGTAGCATTTAATTTACAGGCCCTGGGTACATATAGTACCACTTTGCTAGGGACATATGGGTAAATTAAATGTGCCAATTGGGGATAATCCAACATTACCATGTTTTATGGCGTGAGCACAAACACTTTATCACTGGTTAGCAGTCCTAAGACCAACCAAAACAAGATCAGAAAAATATGGAGGAGTAACGCAAAACATTTGGGGAGGGCCAACCCAAGGCTGACAGGTCTAACAACAAAGATAGCACTTCTATGGTTATCATGCATTGATATATTATTGAGGGTGATAAATGGTGGATCGGATGACCTTTAGAGTTGTGATGGACACAAAGGAATTATTGCACTATAAAGTGCATTTGTCCACTAGTTCAGCCAATCTGGAGTTCAGATATTGTCATCACCAGTGAGATAACTGAATTGTCTATACCCCTTGATTTTACTGTTGGGATACATTGGAGACCCCAGGTACCTCCTGTTGTCGCCACCGTGCCACGGGGTGACATTTATATGTATCTAGGTGCGATGCTCACAACTGCAGAAGCCTCTGGCTACTCCCTATATGTCTCTATTGTGATCCAAGATGTGGCGTATTATAGCATGGGAGAACTGTCCAAATTAGTTCATGTAGCTTAATATGATCAGATATGATCCCCATTTAGGGCTTACAGCCAAAGCTATCAACAAGCCCACCCTTTTCAGCCAGATGAGATGAGAAGGGCAAGGTCATACAGATCTGTTTCCTTAGGAGACTTCACCTGGTCCACGCTTTTGTTTCTAGCTGCTTGCGATGTTCTGCATGACTCACAGGTTACACTGACTCTGTCCTCCCCAGGGTTTTCCCCACCAGATTCAATGAAATATGTATCATGTCCTCTGTGTGCTCATTTGCTCAATGACCATTATTCTCCATATGCTGTACTTTCTAAATAGGCTATTGGAGAACCTTTGCCTATCACAGCAACATTGATACAGTATATGAGTTCATCATACTTTCCGCCTCTTCATTCTCCACTTCACTTGCTGAAACTGCCTTCACCACCTACTTCCTCGTATTACCTGTATGTATAGCCTGCTTTTGTAACGAGCAAATATCCTTATGGTGTCACAAGCCAGTTTGTGCCGTTTACAATTATTGTAACTAGCAACTGTTTGTAACTTTGTATCTCTTGTAATAAAACCAGTTTTATTGTAAATAGCTTTAACACGCTTGGTTAATGTCCGCGCTATAAAAAAATACATAAATAAATACTCGTATGACATGCAACTGATTTTCCAACTTGCAGGAGGTCTCTGCTCGTCAATTTGGTCAGGTTTACATTATAGCCTGCCGAAGCGGGCTATTAAAGGCCCGCTGCAGCGTTAAAGGCCCGAGCCGAAGGCGAGGGACTTTAACAAAGCAGAGGGACTTTAAAAGCCGGTATAGCCCTGCTATGAAGGGCTATAAGGCTATTAGAACATTCTGCCACTAGAGGGCAGAATGTTCTAACAAATAAAACAAAGACTTCAGGGAGCGCGAGGGGATTGTAATCCCCTCAGGCTCCCTGAAGCTCATTGGAATGTTGAAGCTCCAGGCTTATACCTGCCATTATAAGCCCGGAGCACTCCATTGTGTTCAATGGAGCTACCAACATTTCAATGTTCTAAAATACTATATACAGGTACAATATACAGGTACAGTATACCTATAAAAAGATCTAATCTTCGATTAAAGTTTTTTGGCTCACTGTCAACAAAGTCAAACTGATTATCTTTTTGTGCCATGCCACACAAATGATCAACTATATAAAAGTGGTATTCCTCAATCTTGGTTCATAAAACTTCTCTACAAACCACTGCGAAGGTGAAAAATGTAGATATTTAGGAGCAGATTTTCAAGAAACTGACGCATCTGTAGAAATGCGTCAGTTTCCCTGCGCCAGCCTGCGATACCCTTGCGCCACCATGGATGCGCCATAATTACAATACGGCGCATAGAAATTCTGACGCATCTATTGGCCCAAATGTCACGCATTACTGGAGTCGTGTCGCAAGTATGACGCAACTCCAGCAATTCATGCGGAGGCCTATACTTATTCTATTGTGTCACTCCTTAAGCCTGCTTCTAGCAAGTGTAAGGTTTTGACGCAGTGGCGTCCTAGAAGTGGCACAGTGAAATCTTGTAGATTTCACTCAGTCGTTTCTACGAGTCTTCCCTGCGTGGGAACACCCCACCCAGCATACATTATACCTGACGCAGGTATAATGTGAAGCAGGGCTTTACAACGTGATGCATCTCCCTAGATGCGTTACGTTGTAAATTGGCTGCATTGTTTACGCCGCCGCTGCGTCACAAAAGTGAAGCAACGGCAGCACAAAAGTGTTGCAAGGGGCTTGTAAATCTGTCCCTTGGATTCTTTTAGGACCATGGCAGGCCAAGCTAATATGGGCGTGAGCTAGATGATATACCATCTGAAATGTATTCGGTGTCTTACCATTTTATTTGAATGTAATCATTCCGCTCTAATTACTTTACTTTATTTCAAAGGTTAAGTATGTTACAAAACCAAGCAGCACACATTGTTCTGAATGTGGTGAGAGCCAAGCACATGAGCCATTCATCAGCAGCCTGCATTGTTTTATGGTGAGACACAGGATTAAAGTTAATATAGATTTGTCCGTGTCTCATCAGGTGCTGTATGGAGCCATTCCATCTTATTTTAAATACTGGAGTTTAGTTTGTAAGCCGAAAACATTGATGAGCTCAGGAGCGGCTCCTCCATGTGGGCGGAGGAGCGTCACCCCACTGCTTTTTCGCAGTGTGAGAAGCAGAAACATAAAATGGTATTATGAATAACATTTTATGTTTCTGCTTCTCACACTGCGAGAAAGCAGAAAGAAGGATCTGGTTGGGGGTGGGCGGGCGGTCCTGCTGCAGGGGAGGAGTGGCTTGCTCACTGTTGTGGGCGCTGACTGTGTGGTCGGCCCCAGGGCCGACCAAACCAGTCCAACGCACTCTCCCGTTTTTTTCCATGTAGGCTGCATGCAGCCTGCATGGAGAAAATGGCCTCCCCATAGACGACTGTGCCGTCGGCGTCCCAGCCAATCACAACGCTGCTATTGCAGCATTGTGATTGGCTTAGGGGAGGAGAAGGAGGCTGCCTTCTTCCTGGGACTTGGAGCAGAGAGAGGAGATGCGATGTGGGACCGGAGGCGAAGGTAAGTGTAAATTTTTTATTTTTTTATTAACCCCCCCCTCCCCTCGTCCCCCCATCCTGGTGCGACCCCCCGCGAGTCATGCCTGCCGTGACTGATGAGCTGTGAGAACCCATTCATGAGCCAGTGGACACTCAGAGGTTATTAGGCCTCAGTTGAGGCAATCGCGTTTCTTTGCCTCTGTCCTGGGGCTGACATATTAGATTTTGATTTGTAGAGTGGGACAGTTACCCAAAGGCATTAAGGCGATATAGCCAGCCACCCAGGGCTAAACCCTAACTGTAAATCCACCTGAAAATAGCTGTCTTTAAAGCATAAAGTCAGGTTTTAAGCCCTTTCCTGAAAGGCAGCAGCTGCAGGATAGACCTCGGGTCCTGAAAGTTGAGCACCAAATACATCTGTTAGCACTTGACTACCCGGGAAGCGAGGTTAGTAGCCCAAGGCTTACTCAGGAAGGTGGTGTAAGGCGTGAAACTCAATACTCCCTAGCTCAGAAAATAGGGCCTAATACATCGATAGTCCAGCCATTGCTTTCTCTTTATTACAAAATGTACTTTCAGTTACACCTAGCACAATACCTCACAAATGTGAGACTAGCAAAACAAGAATATCTGAATCATTAAGGGAAACTGAAGTCCCTTATCACAGTGATCACGCGGTTTGGCTGTGTCCATAGGAGCTGTCCTTACACTTCTGTTAATTAATGTGCCTCTTCCTCCAATGTGAGAAGTCAAACGCCAGTTCAACAGAAACCCATTTCAGTATTGTCACTGGAGCAGCGGACACAGGCCCGAGTTAAAACCCCACCCAAACGAGGTGAGGGCCCACCCAGTCGTTTTGTAGAAGGTGAGGCCGGAGTCTGTCCGATGGGAGAATACAGCTGACCCTGGAACTCGTGCTCCTTGATCCCAGGTCACTGTGATGATGACGGGGGCAAAGGTCATGGGACACAGCATCACAACACCGTGCACACACTCGCTACGACAGCGCGGACCGTAGAGTGTGGTTAAGGGTAGTTTACACGTCACACTTCACAGAGTTACCGGTCCCTCAGAATTCCAAGGGGTCCGCTGGCAGCAGGGGTACAGTACTGGTTAGGAGCTCCTTCAGTTTCAGTCCACAGTGGTAACCACTGCGACTCCCCGGGCTAGGAAGGAGAGCGTGGCAATCTTCATGCACCAAGTGGGCAGGTGTGCGGGGATTCGCTGTGATCTCTTGCAGCTCCGCTCTCCACCAAGTGCTCTACAATGGAGATAGCGCCTGTGACATGGTCAGTGCTTCTATGGGCGCAGCCCCTCCCCCAGGGATCTACTACTGGGTTCCTTCCCTGCCAGGGTAAACCCAGTGCGCCTCTCTTAGAAGCAAGACATGCCTGCTCTTTAAACAAGTCAGGTCTGAGGACTCCAACAGAAAATTGCAGACTTCTCTGGTGGTGTGCCCTCGGCTGACTGGGAGGCTATCTGTCCAAGACGTCAACTCTCAGAAGGTTCTGCCCCTCGTTTTGGGACGTCACGTAACATCGGACAGAACAAAATCCTGAAATATTGACTTGGAGTTTCAGTATCCTTTTGATGCCATGTTCATATACAGAGTGTCATTCCTGGCACAGTTCTGTGACTGGTTTGAAGTGGTTCTGCCACTTTGTTTATCCATCGCCATATAGGCCACCTACCACATTTGTATCCAAGTATCAGCAGGAAGAACGGGTGGAGCTGGGAGTTTCTTATTCAGATAACCGCAAACGGTGGGGATTAAGCCTACACACTTATCACTTGTCAGTTTTTTTAGAGTAGCACCTCCAAAGGGACACGTAGGCAGCTCTTGGTCAAAGATTAACATTGTACTTCTAAAGAGACCTTCTGTCCTCCCAGACTACCTGGCGACCTGTTGGAGTGGACACCTGAAGCAAACAAAACGGCAGGCCTGGACCTGAAGCAAACAAAATGGCAGGCCCAGACCTGAAGCAAACAAAATAGCAGTCCCGGACCTGCAGCAAACAAAACAGCAGGCATGGACCCGCAGCCAACTAAACGGCAGGCCCAGACCTGAAGCAAACAAAACGGCAGGCCTGGACCTGAAGCGAACAAAACAGCAGGCATGGACCCGCAGCAAACGAAACAGCAGGCCCGGACCTGCAGCAAACTAAACGGCAGGCCCGACCTGAAGCAAACAAAGCGGCAGGCCCGGACCTAAAGCAAACTAAACGGCAGGCCCAGACCTGAAGCAAACAAAACAGCAGTCCCGGAACTGCAGCAAACAAAACAGCAGGTTCGGACTCGAAGCAAACAAAACGGCAGGCCTGGACCTGCAGCAAACTAAATAGCAGGCCCAGACCTGCAGCAAACTAAACTTCAGGCCCGGACCTGAAGCAAACAAAATGGCAGGCCCGGACCTGAAGCAAACTAAACGGCAGGCCCGGACCTGAAGCAAACTAAACGGCAGGCCCGGACCTGCAGCAAACAAATCAGCAGGCCCGTACCTGAAGCAAACAAAACGGCAGGCCCGGACCTGCAGCAAACTAAACGGCAGGCCCGTACCTGAAGCAAACAAAACGGCAGGCCCGGACCTGAAGCAAACTAAACGGCAGGCCCGGACCTGAAACCAACAAAACGGCAGGCCCAGACCTGAAGCAAACTAAACGGCAGGCCCGGACCGGCAGCAAACTAAACGGCAGGCCCGGACCTGCAACAAACAAAATGGCAGGCCCGGACCTGAAGCAAATAAAACGGCAGGCCCGGACCTGAAGCAAACAAAACGGCAGGCCCGGACCTGCAGCAAACTAAACATCAAGCCTGGCTAAATGCCACCTCTGGGCCTCTAAAGATACCAGGAGCTCCAGTTATCCCAACCCTCTAATCGGGAGACCCCATACGCTTAATGAATGTCAGCAATGAACATCGCTTGTCTGGCTGGCAAGCAGGCTACCCCCAACCTCCATTCTGTACTCCATACTTTCACTGGAAATCCGCATTCGATTCCACTGTGCACACAGATGTCCATGACGCACACTCCTGACGCATCCTGCTATGCACACATTATCCATACGCACTGGATGCAATGACACACCCTGTTGCAGAATAATGCACGGACAGGAGGCAACAGGTAAAAGGCTTTTCGTGTCACTACAAATCAAAACACTGCCATAGAATGTGTCCTTGTGCAATGTAACTGGTGCTCATGTAAAGCGCCCCAATACCTTAGTGTCGAGTTCGCGCTATATGAAACTGCTAAAAAAAAAAACTATCGGCCTAGAATAATCCGGAGAGGCTTGTGATGTGATGGTTTCTATTGTGCACCCTTGAATGTCATTGGTTTATCTTATTTGAAGCCAATAAAGCCAACTTGTTTCCGTCTCCTAGTTCTCCGATAGATGGATATAATGGCAGCACGTCCTTTTGTGACCCTGTTGGTAGGGATATTTTTTCATCATGGTACAGTAGACCATTGGCTTCTAATCATAAGCTAGAGAAGTTTTGGAGAAGTAAACAACACATCTTTCAGCATAGTAAAAGCGTAGTGTTTGAGGCCCATAGAGACAGTTGGTGTTTTCTAGTTATATCACAGAGAGGCCTCAGCAAATCAATATAGTGCGGTGTAAAACAGAAACAACTTCAGAAAACGTTGGACTCCCTTTATTTTTATAAAGATGTTCAGTTTTGAATGGCTTGGTATTTATGGTCATCACAAGACCATCTGAAGCTAGAATGTATCCAGGACTGTTAATTTCTGCCTGGAAGGGAGCATTTATGCCATGCACCATATTGTCCATGCTTCTGAAAATATGAAAGGAAGTTCTTTAAGGGAATACAAATATATATGTATATTCAATTAAGCCCTACCATATGGTAAATACAAATTATGTCCTGTAAGTGGATGTGGCCTAACGGCTAGAGCCGGTGACCTGGAAGCTGGGGAAGAAGGTTCAAGTCTCAGCAGGGACGCTCAACATCCTGTTATTCTGGGCACATCACTTAATCTCCCCTTGCCTAACAAAACAAGCAATAGGTCTCGCATTCATGCAAGTTTCAGCTATTGCCATTGTAAATAACAATTAATTTTAGTTATGTTTTGGGTTTTAAAACATAAATAAAAGGCAATACTAATAGCTAATAGCAATACTAGCAATACTAATAGCGTAAACTCTCGCAAATACAAGACCTATGGCATTGCAATAAAGGAAATCAAAAGATGGTGGGAGATAGAGGTTGAGGTTAGGTTCCCCTCCTAACTGAATGAAGTTGAACAAAATCTGGAATACCAGAATAAAAACCTAACCGTGGGGAAGAACAGGGTTTTCACTGAACATGTATGAAAATTTATTCCAGAAAGAAAAATTATTTTCTAGAGTCCCCTCACCCACCAGGGTTTCTCCTAGGTGGAATGCTTCATCATTGGGGTCCTCTAAAACTGCTGTGGATTGAGGCGTGCTGCGACTTGCAGAACTACGTAGGAGCACTAAGTTGTGGAAAATGTGTAGTGCAGTGTAAGTGGAGTGGAAAAACAAAAAGTTAAAAATACCTATTTAGTGGGCTAATATTTTATTCCTGCCCCTAGTTGGTATGACTAAAATCAGGGGTTAATAATAGGGAAAGTCTAACTATGAGTATAGAGTCCCTAGTAATGTGTCGATATGTTTCGAGCTGTCCCATCAAAGCTCTTCTTCAGAACCACACAAGGACAAGCCCCGTGCATGCCACGCCTAAGCAAACCTATAATTAGGAATTAATGAGGTGCACACCTACTGTGTATACACCTAACACGTAATACATACGGTGAATCGCTGACACGTAGTATCTGAGGAAATAAAGCAAAGAAAGAATTAAAAACGCGCCCGCCTCCCAGCCAGGCTGGTAGATCCTTGACACATGCGGCGTCTTAACTTAATCAATGTACTCCTCTATAGTGGGTGGGTGTAATTAAAAGAAATAATTAGTGCAAACATCCAGCGTGGTACGAAACTCACACTCGCGACACCTAGTGATAAATAAGTGGTTAAATACATACCGAAAAAGCACTCGTGTAGAGACACCACATGACATACAACTTATAACACTTAGGTGGATATTCTGAAGAACGTGTGATAATTATCGCAAAATTAGCTTAACGCAACTTAGCATATCACAGACTATTGCGTGAAAACAACGCCATGTTAACGTAGTATTCTCAACCCGCCGGCACCATGCGATAGTCTCAGGATAACGGGTCAAATGACCACGTTAAAATCAACGCGAGCCCAAAAAAACGCGAAAAAAGTTGCGATGAGGCTAATCGTGATACATAAATCAGCGATAACCAGTGACAGGCCTGCGATTCCCACGCCTCATGTGGGAAAATGCACCATCAAAGCGGAACAAGAAAAAAAATTAACTGCGTAGCGCCATGGATGCACCCGGACCGAGTGCAGAGGACGACCTGAACCTCACAAGCCCCACGGAGGACCAGCCAGGAACTCCGTGTTCGGGGAAGGGCAAGGAGAAGAGGAAGACGAGGTTCAGTCCGCTGGAAAACCGGATCATCGTCACAGAGGTGACAGAACACTACCAACAACTGTTCGTCACCTCCACTGTGCCATTGGCAACACAAACGGAAATATGGCATTCCATCGTGAACAACGTGAATGCAGTCGGAGTGTCGAGGAGGTCAATGGAGGAGGTCAAGAGGCGCTGGCATGATGTGAAAAGCCAAACCAAGCAGAAACCCACTGCCAACAGGAAAGCAGAAACGGCGACTGGAGGTGGGAGTCCTGCGCCACAGGAGGAGCTGGAGGAAATGGTGGCCAGATTCATCAGCGTGGAGACGGTGCAAGGAGTTGGGAGTCCGGACACAGCTCGATCTGACCTGACACAACATCAACAGGGTGAGTAACGAGCATGGACTGGGGGGATGGGGAGAGGGGCACAATGGCACACATGCACAATGATGTGTAGCACACTGCACACCCACAATGACCATGGATCATGTCCCTGATCCCCGTGATACACTGCAGCACACATACAAACACCAAGTATGCCCCTGTCCAACATGTGCCCAAAGTAGTCCTACCCCACACTTCACCAATCTCACAGCCAACACATGCACACGTGCAAAACCCAGCAAAGATGCGTATTTGTGAGCTATAATGACAATGCAACTGGCCGGTGTTAGACTGCCAGAAGGAGGTGGCCGAACAGGTGCGTGTGGGGTTCGACCTTATGGAAGCCGAACCAGATCACATACGTGGGTGTCTAAGTACCATCAGGGACCACTTACAATCCCCAACGGAGACCCACACTGCGACAGAAACACATGCATTTGCACATTTCCAGCACTGAACCACGCCCAGAGCCCTGGGATAATCTTTCACACTCCCACGCTGGACTTGCGTACGCCGGCCCAGTCCACTCCTCTTACATATTGAGTTGGGGACGACAAAGCTACATGTCCAAGGTCTTACCCGCTGCGGTGACATGGTTACGCCCACTGTACACAGCACAATGTAATGTTGTAGGACCCGGGGCCCTCATGCATACATTATGACCACACGGACACACTTAGATAGTTTGTGGAATGGCCTACAGGCACGTGCGCCCGGCACCTTTATTGCCAGGGTCCCATGTACAGTGACGCCTGTACTGGATGTGTGTGGGGTGAGTGTAAGCCAGCCCGCACAGAGTGGTTGGTGCTTGCATCAACTTGAACAGTGATCACTATTAAAGCAGAAACAGAAAACACCAGCATTACAGAAACAACGGCGAAGCATCATGGTGGTAGCCGGAGCAAGTACAGAGGTCACCCAATATGCAATCAGAAGTGTCCATGAGTTGCAGTGCACTGAGATTGGGGCACCAGAGCTGCACTTGCTCATGTGAAAAAATTCTTGTGTCCCTTCGGGATATTTCTGCTGCAGCTGCAGTGGGCTGTGCTACACCTTCATCATCGTTCCAGGTCTTCCACTCTGCCTGAGGTGACATTGCTGCGCGAGCTGTCCACAACACAAAACTCAATCAGAAATGGTCCATGAGTTGTGGTGCACTGAGTCAGTGGCATCTGAAGAGCTGAGCATGGTATCAAGCAGAGAATGGCATCCACGACAGGTGTGAGCAACTCTGATAGTCTGGTAGTAAGACTCTTTCGACTGAGAGATGTTGGTTGGCGGTGGTCCTGGCGGTGGTGGCGTGTTCATCCTGCGGTGATGCGACGTCCAGGCAGGTCAGGATTTGATTTGATGTGTGAGCCCTGGTGGGCCCCAGTTGAGGCCGGAGGCAGCCGACAGCGCAGGGCCACAGACACATGGTGTTGATGACCCCAAGGCCATCAACCCAGAGACCACCCAATATTCTATCAGACAGGGTCCATGACTTGAGCTGCACAGAGTTAGTGTCCCGGGATGCACTGCGGCCGGCACAGGCACACTGCCACGGGACGGTGACTTGCAGTGCACTGAGGTAGGGCCAAGCAAGCTGAGCGGGTCCTCATCCATGTCGAAGGTGAATGTTGCGGGGGACAGTGGAAGGTGTCCTTCCAGGGCATATTGCAGAGGGCAGAAGCCGGCAGAAACAGGCAAATGAAGGAGTGGAATGCTACAGCCTCACTTTTTACCACCAAGTCAGTATCACCTACATGATGATGAAGACAACCCCCAGGCCATGGACTCAGACGCCACCAAAGTTCAACCAGAGACTGTCCAAGAATGTCGGGGCAAAGACTTAGTGGCACCGGAGCTGAAAGGGGATGCAGTCTGTGATGAGGCCGGTACAATGATGTAAACTCTGCCATAAATAAATCAAGACTCCATTCCAAATGTGTGACCTACTTGGCCGCAGTGGAGGCTGGAGGCAGCGCTCAGCAGGGGCCCACAGCCACGCATCGTTGGCTTGCGAAACACAGAGTTCGTTGCACCAGAGCAGTTCTTGGTAGTGTTCGATCACCTCCGTAACGGTGATCCTTTTTCCCTTCGGACTGAAACGCGTCTTCCTCTTACTCCTCTCCTTGCGTTCAATGAAATGTACTCTGCCATTGAGAAATCAAGACTCAGTTCCAAATGTGTGACCTATTTAGCCGCAGTGTAGGCCGGAGGCAGTGCTCCGCAAGGGACCACAGACCGGTGCGGTTGGAATGCTATGAACAGAGTTGGTGGCACCACATCGAAGGGAGTATAGTGATATAAATCCGGCCATTGACATATGAACTCAGCCATAATGATATCAAGACTCAGTCCCAAATGTGTGACCTACTAGACGGCAGTGTAGGCCGGAGGCAGCGGTGGAGTACGTCAACGAGAAAGGAGTACTGCGGGCCTGTGTAGCAGAGGCCATGATGGTCGGAGGAGGCTGCCAAGGTTGCGGGACTCGGGCTTGGAGCTTGCACCGGCACATGCTGGGCCCTCTTTGACACATGCCGGTGTCGGCAGTTGAGCAGTGAGGCCGGGGTGCGCAGGGGCGGGCAAGACGGGTCTGGGGACCAGCGGCCCGGGGTGCAGCAGGCGCACAGGAGTGCAGGCAACACCCCTCACGGCGTCTGCCTCGTGGCGGGGTGAGAGGCACCGCCCTGGCAGACACATTGGCCATCCCGGAAGAGAACCATGCCCAGAGCTACGTGCTTTTTATTCACACCCCTACGCTAGCCTGGCGTACGGTGGGCCAGCCCACTCCGCTCACGCTTATAGGGGGGGGGGACGTGACAAGCTACTTTTCCACATTCTTGTTCACTGGCTGAGGTAACATGGTTGCATCCACTGTCCACTGCACTCCAAACACCAGCAGTATAACTCGACATGGACATGTCTGTGGTCTGCATGCTGCAATCTGTCCAGCACATCCACGCCACACTTGGCATTGTGTACATTCTCATTCATGGGTCACTTGCCTCCTTCGCACATGCCTAGTTCCCACCTCTCCCCACAATCTGCTATTGTGTGGCTGAGGTGCCATGCCGTTGATGGCCTATGTACATGGCTAGCCCAGGTTACCACACTAAGTTGTGCTGTCGTGTCTGGTAGGTGGGCATGTTGTATGCGAGTTTGTAACGTGTGCATCCCCAGAGTTGTGAGTTGCATGATTGTGGAGTTGAGGTGTGTGGTGTGTTCATTTGGGTCTTACCAACGAGCAGTGCATTTCCATAGGTGCCATCCTGGAAGCACTGGTTGATGATGGACTGTCTGAAGATGTAGGAATCATGCACACTGCCTGGGCAGTTGACGACGACGTTGGTGAAGAGTCCCCGGTGGTCCACTATTGCCTGCACATTGATGGAATGCGTGTGCTTTCTGTTGCGGCAATTGTGTGTAGTGTCTGCAGTGGGCACAAGTAGGGCATGTGTGCAGTCAATTGCCCCCAACACGTGCGGGAAGCCAGCTATGGTGTACAAGTCTTGATTGGTCTCCAGCTGTTCCTGCGCAGTGTGGGGGAAGTGAAGGTGCTGGGGTACCATGCTGATGGCATCCAGAACAGTTGTGATGAACTTAGATAGGGCTGGCTGTGAGACTCCTCCGACTCTGGCGGTTGTTGGTTGTAAGGTACAAGAGACCAACAAGTGCAGCACGGCCAGCAGCTTTGTCTGAGGTGGGATGTTGGTTGTCCGCTGTGTTGGTACCGTCAGCCTGTGGGCAATGTGGGTCAGGATGCGGAGGATGTTTTTCCTTTTGAACCTGTAGTGGGCCATGTCATCCTCTTGTGTTGAGTCTGTGAGGCTGGTGCGTTTCCTGAAGGTCTGCTGTCTTGGTCTGCGCTGCCTCTGTGGTAGTCCAGAGAGGGGAGGGGCAAGGGGGGTACGGGGGTGGGTGTTGTGGCTCTCTTGGGTGTCTGAGATGCATGATCAGTGGCTCCATGGCATCTGTTAATCGTCCGGCGTGGCTCTGGGTGGGGCTCTCTTTTCTGGTGCAGGTTATTGTCTGACTTTACACCAGGTAAGAGCAGGTGTTAAATCCCTGCTGCTTACGCGCCTTATCGTCTGTTTTGTGATCTTATCTCCGCTCTGGCTGGTCATTGAGAATGCTGCGAAGTGGTGTTGTCGTGGCTTTTTGCACGGGAACGCCTACTCTCATTAGCATTAGTTACCTGTGTCATCCGTGGCGATATTTTCTGCAGCTGCTATCGCAGGAAAACTGGTGATGTGGGCTGTTGGCACCTGCTTGTGAATAAGGAAATACATTTATCGCCACTTTGGCTGCGATAAAGTGCCGATAATGCGGCGATAAGTCCTTGAGAATATGCCTCTTAATTGTCAGCATATTAGTGACACATACTTTAGTTTAGGCAGAATTTTGCCTCATGATCTGCAGGGGTAGTGGGGCTTGTAGTCACACCCTAAGGAAATAATGGGGACACAGAGTAGTAATTAGCGAAGAAAAAAACGGAGGGGAATTCTGCCGATGTCTCACATTGATCTAAAATGGGGTGGTGAACATGATCACAAGCACATGCAACCTACATTATGTAGGTATGACCACTAGAAAGGTCAGCACCGGGTGTGGTTTTATGTTGTTGTGTTGTAGAAAACGAAACCGTATTGTGGGTTCAGAGTTATGTGGCCCACGTTGTTGATACCTCCTGCTTTATCGTCTATGCAAAGCCAAGTGCCTTATTAGTATGTATGTCATGTGCTT
The DNA here is from genome assembly GCF_964204655.1 of Triturus cristatus. Lineage (NCBI taxonomy): Eukaryota > Metazoa > Chordata > Amphibia > Caudata > Salamandridae > Triturus > Triturus cristatus. The sequence goes on along the minus strand of NC_140581.1, from coordinate 443,887,617 downwards.
CTGTCACTTTAGCGGCCGGCCGGAAGGTTGTAGGCCCATACTTGTATATATTTGAGATTGCAATAAACGGTTTCAAAAAAAAAAAAAAAAGAAAGGTCAGCACCAGGATATGCGAGCACCGAAGCAACATCAGGTGCATTAGGATCACAAAAATGACATCACATTTTAAAGAAATGCAACATACCCCAAACAATCTGCATTGGGTGGTGTTAGAACACATCAAACACACTGACAATCTAGAACACAGGTTTCTAGAGAAAGAACAAAGATGGATGTACAAATTACACACAGACACTGAAGGGTTGAATGACAACATTCCGTGGGGGTAATTTGTAAAATGATTCTGGCACGCACGATCTACAATTTAGATACAGTGTTCTAGGAACAATACTTCGCTACCAGTATCACTCAGGGGAATGATCAATCCCTTTAGGATACCCACACTGGCACTATATAATATCATTTTCGGTGGTCTTCTTGTCATCAACCTGATCACCACCGACATCCCACATTAAGAATGTATAAGCTATGTCTAACACCTGTGCTGCGGTGGTCCACTTGTTTAGAGCCCCCGTACCATTACATTATTCTTAGACATCCTAAGATGGCCCCCGCTGTTTTTAGACATTTTAAGATGGCTTCCTTCCATATTATCTCCAGTCTAGCCGACCTCTCTTTTCGAGCATTCAGTTTGCGCTCAATAACCAGACCCTTGAGAATTTTGCTTTTGGGTTGGTTTCATATCTTCAGTTCCCATTTCATTTATGAAATATGCCACTCTGAGGTCTCAACGAAAGGCATCTGAGTCACTTGCGCAAGATGGCCCCCGGCATTGCCATATGGAGCAGCCATTTTGGAGGATTACAGTGTAGTTGTCAAAGCAATCATGACTGGATTGTTCTGGCAGTATTTAATGGACTCCAGGAGACAGACGCTGTAAGATGCGGTCTCCGAGAGTGCCATTAGGTGATTTGCCAGAAGTGTGCTTTGACGAAGGAAGTCTTGCTAACCCTTTTCTCCTTAAGTTCCTTTCCTAGGAACTAATGAGTTTTCAACCTCCCATTTTAGATCAATGTGAGACACCGGGAGAATTCCCCTCCGGTTTCTTCCTCGCTAATTACCACTCTATGTCCCCATTATTTCTTTAGGGTGTGACTACAAGCCCCTCCACCCCTGCAGATCATGAGGCAAAATTCTGCCTAAACTAAAGTATGTGTCACTAATATGCTGACAATTAAGTGTTATATGTTGTATGTCACGTGGTGTCTCTACACAAGTGCTTTTTCGTTATGTATTTAACCACTTATTTTTTACCAGGCGTCGCGAGTGTGAGTTTCTTACCATGCTGGATGTTCGCACTAATTACTACTGTTAATTACACCCACCCACTATAGAGGAGTACATTGATTAAGTTAAGACGCCACATGTGACAAGGACCTACCAGCCTGGCTTGGAGGCCGGCGCGTTTTTAATTCTTTCTTTGCTTTATTTCCTCAGATACTATGTGTCAGTGATTAACTGTTTGTATTATGTGTTAGGTGTATACACAGTAGGTGTGCACTTCAATAATTCCTAATTATAGGTTTGCTTAGGAGTGGCACTCACTGGGCTGGTCCTCTTGTGGTCCTGAAAAAGAGCTTTGAGGGGACAGCTCGAAACAGGTCGACCCAATACTAGGGATTTTATACTCATTTTAGTTAGACTTTCCCTATTTTTAACCCCTGATTTTAGTCATACCAACTAAGGGCAGGAATAAAATATGAGCCCACTAATTAGGTATTTTTAACTTTTTGTTTTTCCACTCCACTTTCACTGCACATTTTCCACAATTTAGTGCTCCTACGTAGTTCCGCAAGTCGCAGCACGCCTCAATCCGCAGCGGATTGAGAGGACCCCAATGACATTGCAATAAAGGGCCTTCTCAACCGCTTGTTAGATTGTAAATATCAGAGGAAGAAACCGGCCTGCGACGTCTTCAAAGTAGTGATAAATAGTGCAGTGAAGATGTGTAAGTGTTGTAAATTACACAGACACAAAGTGAGAAGTGAGAGTTACATATGATCCGAGCTATAAACATATAAACACCAACAAAGCACTCCAACACCTTTCGCACTGTGATTACACTGTCATGGCTCAGGAGGAAGAGCCATGACAGTGATTTGTCCTCTCCTTGATTTGAGTGTGCAGTGTGGCATTGCGTAATGTCATTACTATCTTTGGCCTAATAAGCACTTCAGCTGCACTAGGGCCCTGGCTTCACCTCCTGGTGCAGGCGGGCTGTGCTTTATGGCAGGCATGGAGGGAGGGATCGTCTCGACTGAAGCTCCAGTCTCGTACAGTACCCTTGCTATTACTAGTGAGCGAGAGGCGCTGAGGTGGTGGTAGTGGTGGTATTGGAGGTGGTGGTGGCAGTGGTGGTAGTGGTACTGGTGGTAGTGGTACTGGTGGTAGTGGTACTGGTAGTGATGGTATTGGTGATATTTGTGATGGTACTGGTGGTGTTCGTCGTGGTACTGAAGGTGGTACTGGTGGTATTGGTGGTGGTACTGGTGGTGGTAAAGATGGTACCGGTACTACTAGTGGTGGTACTGATGGTCGTTGTAGTATTGGTAGGGTTGGTGGTTCTGGTGGTGATACTGGTGGTGGTGGTACTGGTGGTGGTAGTACTGGTAGTGGTAGTACATGTAACACAGATGTGCTGTTGTCAGCTTCAGCCCATTAGCACACGATTATGTGCTACCTGGAACTCACATGACTTAATTTGCTAATCCTTTCTAATTCTATTTTACTTTGGGGGATGGATTGAAAAAGAGACACGATAATGCCGGGTTAAAGTGATTGAAAGCAGGCACCCGTGTTACAAGGCGGCCGTGCTGCTTAAATAAACACCAGCATTTGCAACGCAATAGGTCTGGCATTTATGCAAGTTTAAGCTATTGCCATTGTAAATGACAATGCCTTTTATTTCTGTTTTAAAAACGAAAACAAAAATAAAAGGCATTGTTATTTGCAATGTCATTAGCTCAAACTCTCGTAAATGCGAGACCTTTTGCATTGCAAATCCTTGTTAGATTAGTGAGTAGAAACACTCCCTTTCGGCCCGCGCTGCAAATTAATTAAATAAACAAGCGTGGCCACTAAAGTTAAAGCGGACAGCGCTGCAAATAAAAAAATATAGTGCTTACCCACTTATGAAGGAGACCGTGTAACGCTACAAGTAAAAGATCCAGTCCTCATGGAAGGTAACAAATGGCGACAGGATGGTAACAAGGAGGGACTCACTAAAATGAATGTGTTGCTCGGAGACACAGCTGGTGCACATGTAAAGCGCTCTGATACCCTCGGGTCTAATTTGCGCTATATAAAACTCCCCCACCCCCCAAAAAATGAAATGTAATTCAGGAAGCATTGGAAAGGTGATGGCGAGCTAAGCACTGCAAATCACATTACTCAACATTCACAGTGCCTGTTTTGATTTTAAAAGCCATTTAACGTTCATCGCAGGGAGTGCAGAGACGTTTGTAAGCATCTCTTAAGTCTAGTTCAGGGAAGATAGAGATGTCTTCTACTTGGTCATTACGATCAGCTATTAAAGGAAGAAAGGTTTCAATAGGTTGTTTTTACAATGGTCCTGGAGTGCCAAGGCATCAAGTGACTGGCAGATTATCTTCCAATATGGAGAGTTTTTACCAGGAACAAGATCAGTGGTGCAGTTGCAGGGATGATGAGGCAGATGTGATCTGGCCTCAGTATTGTGGGCTGTTCTTTGGATGTTCCCTCGACCCATGTTATGCCTCCATAACTGTCATGTTTGCTTTGCAAACTTGCGCTGAGCCAGCAAGTGACAATGTCATGATGACCGTTTACCCTTCCATGGCTGAGAACATTCCTTATTAGAGAGACGTTTTGGTCTGACTATTTAGTGTGGTTGCCATTCTTCTACACACAATTACACCCGATAGACAGTTGCACACACTTGAAGTCAATCACAATACCAAGCGGTTGGTGTTGAGACTTATCTTGAAACCAGTGAATGTTCTGTCATTTTTCCTGAGTGTCCCGGAGTCCTGTGGACTACACGCCTCTGATGCTTCCTCCAGTCCTGCTTAGTGTTTGGATGGATTGAGGACAGAATCAACTGACTTGCTGCAGGCATTTAACAAACCAAAGGCTTAGAAAACCAACCCAATGCCTACCTTTGGTGATGATCAAATGCCCCGCTCCTCCATAGACCTACAGGAGCCATCGACAAAGGGAGACATATAGCTTCTCATACACGCATTAAAAAAAGGATATCACGTCACTCTGGCAAGACTGCAAAATCATTCAAGGACTTTAATCACTCAATGCAAAAACCGGAAAGGACCATGTTGGATGTCGACTAGCCAAACAGGTGCACAAACATGATGAACTGTCTGAACGAGCAGCGACTCTTGAACACCAGCTTAGAGCAATACTTGAGAGAATTAATTTGGGGAGAATCTCTCCCACCATAATAGCATCAGTCTTCGAGGGATAAACAGCAAAATCTTCAAAGCTGAGCTTGAAAAGGATATGCAGGCTCTATTCAGGCAAGTATTAAAAACACCTGATGATTCTAAGATGATCCTGGATTGAAGCCACCAGGTGTTCACTGCTATGACAATGTGCACCTGGCTGTGGATCTCTTGAGAATGAATGATTCTGCTGCTTGCAGAAAATGGACTTTACAGAGGAGAATGGTTATTCATGGACACATTCAAGAAGACTATGTAGATCTCCTTTGTCAGGCCTAGAGCAAAGACTGAGATTAACGCAACATTCCCTCCTACTGTATCCCTCACAATCGGGACAAGACTGGATTGTCTATTTCACTCCTTTTTGCCTTCTCAATGGAGCCGCTGGCCAATCCTGATCTCCGGGTTGCTAGTAAGCATGATCACCACAAGTTAGCACTCTTTGCTGCTGATGTCTTGTGTGCTATTTATTACTAGTCCTGAACGTTCACTACCGGCTTTAGTTTGTGATTTGAAAGTCTCAGGGGCATATTCACGAGAAAGTGCGGTAACTATCGCCAATGTTAGTCATCGCCAGAAAAGTTAACGTCGCCTAACCCTGTTTGTCATCGCCATGTTAGCGTGGTATTCTCAAGCCCAAGCTACATGGCGATGAAAACAGTAAACAGCGGAGAAAACCGGCGACAACACTATCGCAATGGTGATAGTTATTCCAGCGTTAGCAGGCGATACCTGTGGATCGCCACATCGGTGCCCGAAAACTCCCATCTCAAGCCAGGCGATATCACATTGCTGTGTAAACAGAGGCCCTTAACCCGACCTCTGTACCCTCGCTCCATTGAACGGCCATGCCAGCCAGCACCTACAAGTGATAGTTGAAAATGCATTCACAGGTAAATGCTAAGGGGTCGGCAGGTTATTAGAATAAGATCAATATTCCGTTTTCCTGAAAAGAAATATATAAAGCAGCTGTTTCTGAAACGTGGACTAGTTATGCACCAACGAGCACGGCATGGTTTGTTTACTCCTTCTGGGTCTGCCCTGGCTGGCATTGTGTATTCGGTTGGCAACAGAAGGCAAATATGGCCGGTGGGGGGTGGGGTCTGGGGGTTGTAGTGGTGGGTGTTGTGACCCTCATGGATATTGGAGCTGCATGATCATTGCCTCCATGGCATCTGTGAGTCTTCGGGTGTGGCTCTTGGCTGGGCTTCCTTTCATGCTGTGGGTAGTCGTCCTGCTTAGCACCAGCAAAAGGCAGGTGTAAAATCCCTGGTGCTACCGCGGGTTATCCCCAGTTTTTGCTTCGCAGATTTGGCAGTTAGTTGTGAATGTGGTGTTGTGGTTTTCTCGTGTTTTTTGCACGGGAACGCCTAATATGCATCTCATTAGTGTTAGTTGGTGGTGTCCACAGTGGAGATAAATTTGGAGGCAGTTATTGCGGGAATACTGGTGTTGTCTGCGGTTTGCACCAGCTTGTGAATGGGGTGTTAAATTTATCTCCACTTTTGCTCCATTAAGGTGGAGATAAATCGGAGTTAACTCCTTGTGAATATGCCCCTCAGGCTTCACAATGAATTGTTAAAACAGACAGAATGGGAGTCTCTGAGCTCTCTGGCTCTGCTGGCTGTTTGTGTCAGTTGGACTAGAGGCCTAAACAAATATTTTGGTACACACCCTCTGAATTTGATCACTAGATATTACGGCTGTAATGCCCCCTTACCTTACATACACTCTATTAAGACTTATATAGAAGGCCAGGGGAGAGGATCTTGGTTCAGTAGGATTGCTTGTATTGAGATGGCTTCTCCTGAGGCTGTTGTACATAATCCATATGTTGCCCAACAACATACAACAAACGCATACAATAACAATTATTAGCCTTCACTTTGAACTGTGAATCACCCAGCATGGCTAGGGGCACTCTTTACAAGATACCATCTGGGGAAGACATTGGGTGGCTTAGCATACCTTTATGACATAAATTTGCAATCAGGTAAAATCTGCTACTTCCTGACAGGGATATCAATTTCAATTTTCAAAATACTTTATTCGGTTTTAAAATAAAACCATAAAAGTTGCACACGCCATATAAAAATATAAAATCATACATTTCATGACAAAAAAGGAAGTTTTAACCAATCTAATAAAAACAGAGAAATATATATACATCATGATCAATAATAAAAAAAAGAAAGAGATGGGGGGGGAAAAGAGGACAACCAATAACCGGGCACACGTCTTCATAGATGGTAATTGGTGGGATGCCAACTGATATTAGGGGTTTGTTAGTTCTCCATACAATTTCTTGATCTCAATGAGGATTTCAAAAAACCTACTACAAATGGAATACATTCTGGTTTCAACAATTGTAGATAAAACCGAGCTGGGCGGACCTGGATAAAATTCAACTTTTTTAAAAGGGGTATTAAAATAATCTGCGAGGTACTTCATAGAAGTTACAAAAAAACAAAGTGCAGCAAATCCTGAGGAGACACTCCGTCGCAGCCACAGGATGCTAACACCTGACCTCTACAGCTCCCTTTTGGTACAGCAAGTAAAAAGTGAAAATAATCCAAAGGGAACCTGATCAATAAAAAACGCTTGTGGGTCGACAGGGGCCACAAAAGATATGGCTCAATAGATGGAGTAGTTTTAAGCATCACAAATTTGCGGACGCTGGGTTTACACAATTCTACCCCATCTCTGCCAAGCTTTTTCAAGGAAATAAAAGTCTTCTTTACAAATTCCACATCCACTGCGGTAATAAGTTAAGGCTTTAAAAAAAGATCCGGTCGCCCCAGCTCCTCAAAACTACCCTTTATATATTTTAACCAAGGAATGCGTAACATGTGATCAAGGCTCAAAACTTCTTTCAGAATCTGGTGATTAAGAACTAAGTCTTTGTTTAACCAGCAGTTGAGCCAAAACAGCAAAGGGCGCATGGCCAAAATATCGCAAATAAATGGCAACCCTGTTTCTTCGTGTACCACCAGGTTTGGTGTTCCTCTAGGCACCCCAAGAAGTTGTTTTAGGAAGGTGTTCTCCACCACCTGTAAAACATATGTTGCTGCATAGCTCCATAATTCACTCCCATAACTGGCGATAGCGACACTTTTGGCTCTGTATATTTTCAACATTGCTGCGATAGGGCGCTTACCCATCTTTGCGGCAAAGTTGAAAATAGCTGTGTTTGCCCTTATAACCTCCCCCTTCTTTCTCTGGATAAGGGCCCCCCAGTCCAAGTGATGGTCTAATCAAACACCCAGGTATGAGAATGTCGCGGTCAAAGGCACTTTCTCACCACCCACTTTGAAGGGGTACTTCTTCATTGGTCGTGTCCCGACCTGCATAATATAAGATTTAGAGTTATTAATAGCTAGGTCACGATCGGCCATGAAGCTCCGAAAGGCATCGAGCAGGGTCTGGAGGCCCCTTGCCGTCCTAGTAATGAGGACCCCGTCGTCCGCATATAGCAGGACGGGCAATCCTCGTCGCCCCACATAAGGGAAGTCAGCCCATGTTTCTACCAAGGTCTTATCCAGGTCGTTAATATATAAATTGAATAGAAATGGGGCCAGAATACATCCCTGTCGTACTCCCCTTTCAATTTTAAAGTCCCTAGAAACCCGAAGATCCTGGGAAAATCTGATGTTAGCCTTAGTATCCCTATGCAGGTCCCTCAGGAACTCAACCAAGCCGTCCTACACCCCCATGGCCCTCATGGATTGCCACAGTTTCCCCCGGTTTACACAGTCAAAGGTGGGGGAAATATCCATGAAGGCCATGTAGATCGTACCTTGGTGGGCAACCGTATCTTGTTGGGCAACCATATACTTCCCCAGGATCATACATAGGTTAAGGCATTGGGCTAGAGTAGAATGCCCTGGTCGGAACCCATATTGTATATCAGAGACAATCTTATTCTCTGCCCAAGATGCTAATCTGTTCAGTAAAATCCCGCCCACAACCTTGACCATGGAATCAATAAGGGAGATTGGTCTATAACACAAAGTGCTATTATGATCGCCCTTCTTGAAAACCGGTACAATCGTTGAGGTGCCCCAGGACTCCGGACATCCGGCACTGGCCGCCGCGTTAAGCACGGCGACCAGTATCAGAGCCCAAAAAAGTGGGTATGATTTAAAAAGATCCGGAGGGATACCATCCGGACCTGGAGCCCTGATACATGACAGCCCTGAAATGCCTTTCTCCACCTCTTTCTGTGGAAATCTTACTGAGACATTAGTATGAACTCTGGTTTGGGCTTGTTGTTGATCTGCAGCACTTTTAAAAATGGATCTAAAATGCGACACCCATTCATCTTCTGTTACAATAGTGTCTACTTCTCTGGCCCCAGTCTTCTCAAATAAGGGTCGATTAATAATACCCCAGAACCTACAGATGCTCCCTAATGTGCTTGGCTCCAGTAATTCTCCCCACGTTGCTTCCTTTAGTTCACCCTTACGGGTGGCCAGCGCCCGTTTATACTTGAGACGAAGGGCACGAATCACAGTTCGGTCTCTCGGAGTAGCTTTTAAGGCTTCCTTTAAATTTCTAGCAGCTTTGGAACATAAAGGATCAAACCATCTGGGGTCACAAGACATCGTCCTATGAGAGGGGGCACTTAACTATGCCCCTATCTTACAAGTAATACCCTCAAAAGCCTTGAGAACACCGCCAGCAAGGGAGCCAGGAGACGCACAGGATGCTATTTCAGCTGCGCTTAACACTAGTACCTTGCCATAAAATAGGTCCGGGGCTACCTGGGACCATTTTAGGCGGCACCTTCCATCCGTAGGTCTCAGCGTGCCTGGCACTGTAACCCTATTACAAAAAACAGTGGACCCTAGTAGTTGGGGATTAAGATAAGGATAGACACAAACTAAATAGTATTTATGTCCTTTGTCATAGGGCATAAATACTATTTAGTTTGTGTCTATCCTTATCTTAATCCCCCAAATACTAGGGTCCACTGTTTTTTGTAATAAGTTAACACCCAAGGTCCCTAGTGTATTACCTTCGGGTTCCCTTGTCTCTCATAACTGGCACTGTAACCCTGGCATGAGTTGTCAGCAAACCTCCTCCCAGGTACACACAGAGGGGGTTATGATCACTAAATACACTATCCACAATTGTAAACCCCCGGAGGTTAGACTGAAGCCCAGCTGAGATCAAAATATAATCTATAAAAGAACCGTCACTCCGTCCTTTAAAAGACGGGACGGGCTGTTTACTAAGAGGGGCAGAAAGAGACATTGATGGAATCAGGTCGAATTCATTAAGCATATTATTAAGTGCGTCCCCCTGAACCGAATGCTCAAAGTGAAAGCCCCGCATCCTAGCACAACCCAACTCTCTCATACAAGTGGCTTTGGGATCACCACAAGGGTGGACGTTAAAGTCCCCCGCCACCATAAGTCTGTGTGCAACAGAGCCACAGAACTGCCTAAATTGGCAGCTCAACTGGGTAATCTTACACTCCCCCTGTGCATTCACTGCGATATAAAATTAATGATACCCATGCTATCATTTCCTCTCCTTAGGACGATAGCTTGAAGATCTATAGGCAGTGGGGAGTTGCTGAATCCTACAGTTCACGGCCAACGCTATAAATATAACCAGACCACCCCTTGCTCTGCCGCAAGCTGACGGGGATGCAGGGACAAAAAAAGCTTTATATCCCTCCAAAAATAGGTTACAGTTCACAAGCCAAGTCTCCTGGAAACAAATCACAGAGAATTGCCTGACGAACTGCACCCACGAGGGATCCTGAAATTTCCCCGCCATACCTGCTATGTTTCAAGACAGGACATTATAGGCATCTAATTTGGTAATCGCCCCTTGGAGTACAACTGGTGACGACACCTGCTGCTGAGGGCTAGGCGACAGGGATATCGATCCATCTCCCCTGCTAAAAATAGAAACTACAGTCAAGATTTACATTAGGAACGCCTGGCACAAACAGCAGTGCCAATCGACTTTCCTCCACTAATTGTTTTTTGTGCTGAAATTTACACCCCAGGCATCGTCAATATCTATTTACGCGCAAAGTGACAACCTCCCATTTCTTTATACATACAGGGAGTGTCCGGTGCAGATCGGCACAAACACCGCTTGGATTTACTGCTAAGCAAGAGCAACAAAAATAGCCTTATCTGACTGCACCAGATCTCTACGCCAAGTGAAATCAGTCTTGTGGAGCTGTCTGGATATCGAAAGTATGACTGGATTTTGTAATTTGAGTACCATCTCTTGCTAAATGCCATTGGTTTACCTTTGCACCAGGCTGTTTTTGTATGTGCACCGCCAATGCTGTAATCAAAGCAGAACCCTTTGTAAAAAATGATGCAGCACGCATTATTGTTCACACAACGCAGTGGAGCAGTTTTTCAGGCAGCGCTTCATTCCGTGAAGGATAGTAAACCTAGGCCTAACCTTCTGGCTAGGGTTCGAGCTCATAGGGCGGGACCTTCCATCTCTTCTTTCTGCTCACCCTAATCAATCAGGGTTCGTACAAGATTTATTGACTTAGTTCCCCAGCCCCTAGCTGATCAGGGCGCGACCGCGACCATCCCTACTGCCACGCAGCCTTGCGCGACACAACCCCACTTGGATAATGCTCCCCCTAATGCCCCACGCCCACCCTAGAGTGACCACGTTCCTATCCCCGCTACTCCGGGGCCTGCACCTATGCCGTATGTCCGCCTGCATAGTCGTACCCCGACCAGGGGTTCCCACTGCGTTGTCTCACCAGTTACCTAACGGACCACATGTGAGATGGTCCGGCTGCCCTATCTCTGATAGTCCATGACTGCCCCTAGTTTACTCTCCCCCTCCCTGGTTTGTTTATTCATATGGCAAATACCTGTTACATTGCATATAATTGCAGTGAAGATATTTCTACATGTCAAGATGGATATCACCTGACTGGAAAAATGTACTTAATGACGCCACGCTCCAATACTGATATGTAACAACTGTACTAACAAATGCCAATAAAAACAAGTTTAAAAAAAAAGATTTATTGACTTAGTTAAATGTACACAATCTCATTAACTGCCAATGTAGGCTGCCTCCAAGGAGGCCTCCGTAGCATACCGACTGCTCCACATATAAAGATGTTTAAACCCTTAGAATCCCCATTTCCCTTTGGTGTCCTTCAGAAGATGGGTTTGACCTTCGTTATTAGCATGGGTCAATCTTCTGAACGCTAAACCCACATCAGTGGGTAGGGTAAACGGGTTGGCTACTTTTCTGCTTAGGGATAGGTAGATAGGATTGTTGCAGCCTGTTACACTGGTATTGGACCCCCTTGCCTGTTTGATCCCCTTGTAATGGGATTTCACTGGCAAGACAGAATAGATAATACATTTCTGTACGGTAAAGTCCTCCTATTCCTTCCGATCCCTTGCTTTCGATATCAAGGTGGTTCTCCAGCTTTCAAAGTTTTGGGCAATTTTCTGCAGGTGTACATCCACCGTTCCCATTAGGAGACTGGTCTGAGAGGCCACTGGCATGATAGATGTGGCTAACTCAGGTAAGCTCCCCTTGTCCCGCCTGGGAAGAGCAATCTTGTTTATAATGATGTCTCTGCTGCATTTCCTATATGTTTTGTACTGGGTTCCAGAAATGCATTTCTGGAAGGCTGAAGCCATTTTGCTCACTTTGTTTTGAGGACCCAACTCCCGAAGGATATTTATGATTATGGTATGTTTATTAGTATATTGAGGGCATTTCCTTTCCATATCTGTGAGGTCACTATTAAGCAGTGCTTTTGGCTTAATGCGCTTGGACAGAATTATCTGTTCTCTTTGACAGATTACCTATGCGAAAAACAACTGCATTTCCTAAATTCGACCAGGGGTATTCAGACTTTGCCACACGTGACAGATGCTAAGGCCTGGGTGATGGCTTTGAAAGCAGTGGGATAGAAGAACAATTTAGTTCCCTCTGGTAACGACTTACCTGGTAGACTATCTAGCCACAGATTCTTTACTTTAGAATTTTCTCCAGGCATCGGATTGGATCCAGAAAACCTTGAGCAGTACCTCTGTGGGCCAGTAGGTGTGAAGTGGCGGATGCGACATACCCAGTGCTTATATAGGTGCCACCCTAAAGCGCTGACTTTGGTTTCTATGTGACTGTTCTGTGCTAGGAGTATGGAGCCATACCAAGGTGTTGTGACTAATGTACCAGATCTACAGGCCAACAAGGACCTTTGAAGACAGGGAAGTTCATAGAACATGGAGAATGTCAGTAAGGAATCTGGGGCTAGCTAGAGTCTCTACCAGATAAGGGGTTACTGAAGGTGAGTAACTTGTTCATCTGATAGAGACTTCTAGCCACAGATTTCTTACCTTAGATAGATACCAAAGCAACCCCTCCCCAGATGTGGGTCTGTGAACTGACTTGGACCGATCAGGCAAAGTGAAAATCACGACGGATCTGACTGTCAAGGCAGTAGTGTTTAATAAATGTATGCAGAGAAGCCCACATATCAGCCTGCCAGATGTCTAGGACAGGGACTGCGCAAACTAACAAAGTGGATGCAGCTTTGGCTCGGGACGAATAATCCTGCAGGCCCTCGGGTGGCTGCCTCTTGGCCAGTGCGTGGCAGATTTTAACCCCTTGTGTGCTCATGACGTGCTGGGCTCGTCATGGCACACAGTCGCCGTGTGCTCATGACGAGCCCAGCTCATCATGACACCCACCCACGGGGGAAACGCTGGCGCTCCTCCCGTAAGTGGTTGATCGGCGGGTTTGTTACGGGGAAGACAGGGGAAGACCTCCCCCGCCCCCCTCCCTCCGCGTCATCAATGACGTCAGCGCGCTGACGTCATTGAGGGTTCCCTTTGTTTACCGACACGCAGGAAGCCATTTGCTTCCTGCGCGTCGGTGAACAAAGAGGTAAGTTTTGGGGCAAGGGAGGGGGGGATTTAAACGAAAGAGGCATCGGAGGAAAGGAAAGGCTTTTCCTTTCCCTCGATGCCTCTTTTGTGCATCGTGCAGCAGGAATGCCCACTAGCGCCAGGGATTTTTTTTTATTTTATTTGGCCAGCGTTTGTTGGTTGGGGGAGCCAATGTGCTGGGGAGTGGCCCTTTGGGCAAGGGTCACTCACCTTTGGGGGCCATTTTAGGAAGCCCACGATGTTTGTTTTTGTTTTGGGGAGCAACCCCTTAGGCAAGGGTCGCTCCCCTTTTGGGGGCCTACATTTTTGCTTTGTTTGCCCCCCTGGGGGGGCAGATTTTAATTTAAAAAAATGTATTCGGCCCACTGGGCCAATTGAATAAATCTAGTGGGGAGTGGCCCCTTGGGGAAGGGTCACTCCCCTTTTTGGGGCTTATATTTTGGCTTAGTCTGCCCCCTGGGGGGGCAGTTTTAATTTTATTATAATAAATTGGCCCACTGGACCAATGTAATAAATGTACTCGGGAGTGGCCCCTTGGGCAAGGGTCACTCCCCTCTGGGGGCTATTTTCGTATGCCCATGATGTTAGGTTTTGTTAGGGGAAGCGGCCCCTAAGGCAAGGGTCGCTCCCCTTATGGGGGCTATGTTTTAGGCTTTGTCTGCCCCCCCTGGGGGGGCAGATTTTCTTTATAAAAAAAGAATGCCCACTGGACCACCAGGGTTTGTTTATTGGGGAGTGGCCCCTTGGGCAAGGGTCACTCCCATTTGGGGGCTTATGATTTTGGTTGTCTGCCCCCATGGGGGGGGGCAGATTTCGCCATTTTTAGGTTGAGCATTTGAGACCTCTTGTATATTCTTTAGTATTTACTTATATGTTTTTATGGTTTGTGTGCTTTGGAGATCAGCCCTAGGACTTGTCTGCTTCCGCTTAGGGACTTTTCTTTCGAGTCAACTGACTCTAACTTTTTTGATAGAAAACAACCAGCAGAGGTCGGTAAAATACCAGAATCACTTCAACATTCTCTAGTTTTCAGTCCATAGAAACTGTCTTCCACGAGCACCCATAGACAATCATTTTTTTTTTTAAATCTTGTATTGTCAGTGATATGATCACTGAAGGCCCAGATTTTTTAATGAAACAGAGCATTTCCCGCTGAAAGGCAATATTTCTCCCCGTGTGTTCCAATACTTGGCGTGTCACGCAGTTTGGTGCTCACTTTCCCTCCATGTCAAAGAACAGCAAATGTTTCAGGGCGCAGGCTAAGTACATATAAGGTCCCAAAGGCGAGACCGATTGCATTGCTAATACTGGTCTAATGTAGGGCCCACTAGGCCACCAGGGAGTTATTTGTGGAGAGTGACCTCTTGGGCAAGGGTCACTCTCCTTTGGGGTCAATCTTTGTGGCTGTGTCTGCCCCGCAGGGGGCCAGATGGCCATGTTTTTTTTTTAATTGGGCCCACTAGACCACCAGGGATTTTTTGTGTGGCGTGGCCCCTTGGGCAAGGGTTGCTCCCATTTTGTGAGTATTAATTTGGCCGTTTCTGCCACCCTGAGGGGCAGATCGGCTGATTTGTTTATTTGTAGGGCCACTAGGCCACCCAGGTTTTTTTTTTATGTTGTTGAGCGGCCCCTTGGACAAGGGTCGCTTCCTTTTATGGGAGGATGATTGTGGTCATTTCTGCCCTCTTTGGGTGGCAGAATAGCAGTATGTTTTTAGGCCCATCTGTCCTCAAGGGGGGCAGAAGCCACTATCCACCTGCGTTTTTTCTTTTTATTTTAGTGTTTGGGAGTGGCCTCAAGGGCAAGGGTTGCTCAACTTTTATGGGGGTGAATATTTTATTTATACTCTTAGGCTCACCTACCCCTTAGCTTTGCTGGTGGATTGTGTGTGGACTGGTGCATTATTTGCATATGTGATTGCAATGTTTTTTTCTCCTTTTTATTCTAGTGTAAAGCTTTTGATTCCTGTTCGCGATTTCGACAGTGGTGTTCTGCAGTTTTGCGTAGTTGCATTTTTTTGGTAAGAAAAACATTTTTGTTGTATATACTCCAAATTAGTATTTGTGTCATGTATGAATGAATTTTTTTGTAAGTGGTGTCATAATGGTAGCTTATTTAGTGTTTTGTGCATGGAATTCTTTGTGATGTGTTTTGCATTGTCGTATGTGTAATTTTCTTTTCTCTTTCTTTTTTAGTGGGATATTGTTGATCCATACTGTGTCTGTGCAGAGTAGGTGGTGGTGAATTTATCTGCTTCTGGCAAGTGAGTGGTATCGTTTTGGAGTATATAGGTATTTCTGATAAAGGTGCATTTAGTTTATTACTTATTTTACAAAGTGTTTGTTGTTGTTGACTTGTTTGACAAGTTACTTTTATTAGTAAGCAGTATGGCTAGCCGTAGAATGACTGCTCAGCAGGTGGTTGGTATGCTTCTTGAATCTTCCTCTGAGCAGGATTATGAGACTGACAGTGTGTCTGAGGGAGAGGAGGGAGGGGGAAGATTCAGGCAGTGAGTTTTCTCTCCACATGGAATCATCCGATGATGAAGGTACTCTCAGTGCAGATGAAGCTACTCTCAGTGCGGATGAAGTGCCTGTTTTAGAGGAGGATACTGCTGAGCCGATGGTGCAAGAGGCATCTGGATTGCAGTCTGAGGCTGCTAGGCTTCCTACTGGAAGTGCTGGAGTCTGGGTTGATCCAAACATGGTGCAGGCGGTGTTGCCTGCCTTTAGTGGTGATGCAGGGTGTAGAGTGGATTGTGAAAATGTTTTGCCTATACACTTTTTTCAGTTGTCTATGAATGATGTATTTTTGGGTGAGATTGTTGAGTAGACTAATTTGTATGCTGAACAGTTTTTGAGGGGCAACAGTGACAAATTTAGGCCCCACTCTAGAGCTACCCGGTGGACTCCCACAAATTTGGAAGAGATGAAGAAGTTGATGGGTTTGATAAGGAAGCCGTCCATGGCTTCATATTGGTTTACCAGTCCCTTGACGGCAACGGCCATATTTCCTGCAGTTATGACTCGTGATCGGTATTTGCTTTTGCTACGGTGCTGCATTGTGTTGATAATTTTTTGGCATTGCCACGAGATCACCCTGACTGTGACCGTCTTTTTAAGATTCGGCCTGTTCTTGATCACTTTGTAGATCGATTTTCAGAGATCTATACTCCAGGGAAAGAAATATTTTTAGGCAGTACATCCCTAGCAAGAGGGCACGCTATGGAATTAAACTGTATATGTTATCTGAGAGTAGGACAGGATATGTTTTTAATTTCCGTGTGTACACTGGTAGGGATTCCACTATTGACCCCCCTGGTTGTCCGTCCACTTTTGGAGTTTCTGAGAAAATTGTGTGGGATCTTGCTAGAGGACTGTTTAACAGAGGCCACCATTTGTACTTTGATAACTTCTACACTGCTGTGCAATTGTTTAAGGAATTGATCAAAGTGGACACTTTTGCTTGTGGCACAATCCGCTCTAACCGTAAAGGTTATCCAAAAGAGCTTGTTTGCAGAAAACTTCAGAGGGGACAGTGCAGTTCCTCCTGTAGTGATGAACTACTAGCTGTAAAATTTGTGGACAGGAGGGATGTGTACATGCTGACTACCATCCATGATGAGAGTACTTCACCTGTGGCTGTTTGGGGTCAGATTTCTGAAGTGCGCAAACCTGTGTGCATTTTAGACTACAATAAGCACATGGGTGGTGTTGATGGAGTAGATCAGAGGTTGGAACCTTACACTGCTATTCGTAAGGCTTACGTTTGGTATAAGAAGCTGGCCATCCATCTCTTTAATTTAGCAACTTTCAATGCTTTTGTTGTGTTCAAGGAGTGTTCTCCTGCATCAAAGTTGACTTTTGTTCAGTTTCAGCAATCTGTGATAGGCAGCCTTGTTGTTGTGGAACAGGCAAGTGTTCCTAGAGTTGGAGTCGTGGAGGATGTGGCTCGATTGAAAGATCGCCACTTTCCTGATTTCATTCCTCCCACATCCTCAAAAGACTTTCCCACTAGGAGATGTAGAGTCTGTTGGCGAAGAGGTACGCGGAAGGAGACTCGTATGTACTGCCCCGAGTGTCCTTCTAACCCTGGGCTGTGTGTCCCTGCTTGTTTTAGAGCGTACCACACGCAAAATAATTTTTGGGAGCATACATGAGTGGCAAAGTGAACTGCCTGGTCTGTATTCTTTAAAAAATTTGATTCTGTTTCAAGGTTGGCATTAGTGCAATGTATTTAATTTCAGATTTTGTGTTAGTAGATTTGTATCTATTTTCAATTTGTTTGTGTTTTTATTTTTGTCTAAAAAAAAATCCTAAATTTGATGGTGGTGTGTGTAGGCTGGCGCTTGGCTGGTGGTGTGCGTGGACTGGCGCTTGGCTGGCGGTGTGTGCGGACTGGTGCTTGGCTGGCGGTGTGCGTGCACTGGTGCTTGGCTGGTGGTGTGCCTGGACTGGCACTTGACTGGTGGTGTGCATGGACTGGTGCTTGGCTGGCGGTGTGCGTAGATTGGCGATTGGCTCGCGGTGTGCGTGGATTGGCGATTGGCTGGCGGTGTGCGTGACTGGTGTTGGGCTAGCGGTGTGCGTGGACTGGCGCTTGGCTAGCAGTGTGCGTGGACTGGCGCTCAGGCTGGCGGTGTGTGAGTAGTGACTTGCTGCTGGTCACTACACACACTGCTAGCTGAGTGCCACTCCACGCAATCCATCAGCTTGTGTGGTTGCTGTGTCAGGAATGTGGGCGTGTGAAAGTGATGGGCCCTTGAATGGCACTGTCTGCTGGTGTAAGTGTTGTATTGTGATGGGCCCACGGCTGGCGGAGTGAATGGTTTTGTATGTGTCACACGTATGAAAGGTGTATGAATGGCCTGTAAAGAGGTTGGTGCCTTGTCGTGGCTTTACAGCTCAAGAGCTGTGAGTCAATGGTTCAGTTTCTCGCCCTTTCAATTATTAACAGTGCATTTCATTTTTGTGAAATCACTTGCTTATACAATTGTATATACTGAACCATCACTCGCCCTCATGCCAAATCCAACCAGTATGTGTGTGTGTTTGAGGAATAGATGGCTGTGCAGGAATCTTGGTCTTTTTAGTTTCTCTGCCAAGGTGTACGTTCCATGTAAGAATAACCCACCAATTGTAGATATTGTCGTAAACCCATGGGAGTTCATAGTGATGTCTCTCTTGTGAATTCCAAAAAGTTATTTTATCCACAATGTCCTGCAAACCTCAAAATGTCTGTCACATTTTCCTTGCAATATTGTGCCGAAATTCTCACGTTGTAGAAACAAACAACTAATTATGTCAAAACGATCTGGTTTTGCAAGGGGGTCAACTGTGTTTTTGGCCCCGTACTTGGCGGCCATCTTGGGAAACCTATCAAACCCACAGATTTCTGAAAACTAGACACCCGGGGGCTTTCAGGGAGGTATGGCTTGTGTGGATCCCCCACCGTTTCCTTACCCAGAATCCCCTGCAAACCTCAATTTTAGCTGAAAGAAATCACTTTTTTCACACCTTTTTGTGTGGGAAAGTTGTGGCATCACCGGGCTCACTCAAATTTCCCACCACCCAGCGTTCCCCCGGGTCTCCCGGTAAAAATGGTGCCTCACTTGTGTGGGAGGCCCAAGTACCCGTGACAGGCAAGGGCCCAAAACGTAGTGAGGCAACATCAAAATTGCCTAGCTCAAAACCACCTGGTTTTGCAAGGGGGGTCACTTGGGTTTTTGGCCCGGTGCTTGGCGGCCATCTAGGGAAACCTACCAAACCCATACATTTCTAAAAACTAGACACACGGGGGCTTCTAGGGAGGTATGGCTTGCATGGATCCCATAACGTTTCTTTACCCAGAATCCCCTGCAAACCTCAATTTTAGCTGAAAA
This sequence comes from Triturus cristatus, assembly GCF_964204655.1. Lineage (NCBI taxonomy): Eukaryota > Metazoa > Chordata > Amphibia > Caudata > Salamandridae > Triturus > Triturus cristatus. The sequence goes on along the minus strand of NC_140581.1, from coordinate 443,868,331 downwards.
AATCACTTTTTTCACACATTATTGTGTGGGAAAGTTGTGGCATCACCGGGCTCACTCAAATTTCCCACCACCCAGCGTTCCTCCGGGTCTCCCAGTAAAAATGGTGCCTCACTTGTGTGGGAGGCCCAAGTACCCGCGACAGGCAAGGGCCCAAAACGTAGTGAGGCGACATCAAAATTGCCTAGCTCAAAACCACCCGGGGGAGCGCTGGGTGGTGGGAAATTTGAGTGAGCCCGGTGATGCCACAACTTTCCCACACAAAAATATGTGAAAAAAGTGATTTTTTCAGCTAAAATTGAGGTTTGCAGGGGTTTCTGGGTAAGGAAACGTTGGGGGATCCACGCAAGCCATACCTCCCTGGTGCCCACGGGTGTCTAGTTTTCAGAAATGTGTGGGTTTGGTAGGTTTCCCTATATGGCCGCCGAGCACGGGGCCAAAAACCCAGGTGACCGCCCTTGCAAAACCAGGTGGTTTTGAGATAGGCAATTTTGATGTCTCATCACTACGTTTTGGGCCCTTGCCTGTCGCGGGTACTTGGGCCTCCCACACAAGTGAGGCACCATTTTTACCGGGAGACCTGGGGGAATGCTGGGTGGTGGGAAATTTGTGTGAGCCCGGTGATGCCACAACTTCCCCACACAAAAAAGTGTGAAAAATGTGATTTTTTCAGCTAAAATTGAGGTTTGCAGGGGATTCTGGGTAAGGAAACATTGGGGGATCCACGCAAGCCATACCTCCCAGGAAGCCCACGGGTGTCTAGTTTTCAGAAATGTATATGTTTGCTAGGTTTCCCAAGGTGCCCGCAGAGCTAGGGTTCAAAAACTACAGCTAGGCACTTTGCCAAAAAAGGGTCCTTTTTCACTGCGATATTGAGGTGTGACCACATTGCGTTTTGTGCTGTTTCCTGTCACGGGCACTAGGCCGACCCGTACAAGTGAGGTACAGTTTTTCTCGTAAGACTTTGAGGAACACTGGGTGGGTGGAAATTTGTGGATCCACGCAGATTCCGGAACTTTCCACCAGAGAAATGTGGGGAAAATGTGTTTTTTTGACAATTTTTTAGGTTTGCAAGGGATTCTGGGTAACAGACCCTGGTGGGAGGCAGTCAAGTCACCCCATCCTGGATTCCCCTGGGTGTCTAGTTTTCAAAAATGTATAGGTTTGCTAGGTTTCCCAAGGTGCCCGCAGAGCTAGGGTTCAAAAACTAGAGCTAAGCACTTTGCCAAAAAAGGGTAATTTTTCACCGCGATATTGATGTGTGACCACATTGCGTTTTGCGCCGTTTCCTGTCGCGGGCACTAGGCCGACCCGCACAAGTGAGGTACCATTTTTCTCGTAGGACTTTGGGTAACACGGGGTGGGTGGAAATTTGTGGATCCACGCAGATTCTGGAACTTTCCACCACAGAAATGTGGAGAAAATGTGTTTTTTTTACACTTTTTTAGGTTTGCAAGGGATTCTGGGTAACAGACCCCGGTGGGAGGCAGTCAAGTCACCCCATCCTGGATTCCCCTGGGTGTCTAGTTTTCAAAAATGTATAGGTTTGCTAGGTTTCCCAAGGTGCCCGCAGAGCTAGGGTTCAAAAACTAGAGCTAGGCACTTTGCCAAAAAAGGGTCATTTTTCACTGCGATATTGAGGTGTGACCATGTTGCGATTTGCGCCGTTTCCTGTCGCGGGCACTAGGCCGACCCTCACAAGTGAGGTACCGTTTTTCTCGAAAGACTTTGGGGAACGCGGGGTGAGTGGAAATTTGTGGATCCACGCAGATTCCAGAACTTTCCACCACAGAAATGTGGGGAAAATGTGTTTTTAAAAAAAAATGTTAAGGTTTGCAAGGGATTCTGTGTAACAGACCATGGTGAGAGGCAATCAAGTCACCCCATCCTGGATTCCCCTGGGTGTCTAGTTTTCATAAATGTATAGGTTTGCTAGGTTTCCCAAGGTGCCCGCAGAGCTAGGGTTCAAAAACTACAGCTAGACACTTTGCCAAAAAAGGGTCATTTTTCACTGCAAAATTGAGGTGTGACCACGTTGCGTTTTGTGCAGTTTCCTGTCGCGGGCACTAGGCTGACCCATGCAAGTGAGGTACTGTTTTTCTCGTAAGACTTTGGGGAATGCGGGGTGGATGGAAATTTGTGGATCCACGCAGATTCCGGAACTTTCCACCACAGAAATGTGGAGAAAATATGGTTTTTTTGACAATTTTTTAGGTTTGCAAGGGATTCTGGGTAACAGACCTTAGTGGGAGGCAGTCGTCACCCCATCCTGAATTCCCCTGGGTGTCTAGTTTTAAAAATTGTATATGTTTGCTAGGTTTCCCAAGGTGCCCGCAGAGCTAGGGTTCAAAAACTACAGCTAGGCACTTTGCCAAAAAAGGGTCATTTTTCACTGTGAAATTGAGGTGTGACCACGTTGCGTTTTGCGCCGTTTCCAGTCACGGGTACTAGGCCGACCCGCACAAGTGAGGTACCATTTTTCTCATAAGACTTTGGGGAACGCGGTGTGGGTGGAAATTTGTGGATCCACGCAGATTCCAGAACTTTCCACCACAGAAATGTGGGGAAAATGTGTTGTTTTTGACAATTTTTTAGGTTTGCAAGGGATTTTGGGTAACAGAACCTGGTGGGAGGCAGTCAAGTCACCCCATCCTGGATTTCCCTGGGTGTCTAGATTTAAAAAATATATAGGTGGGGCGTGTCCAAGATGGCGACGGAGTAGGACGTGTTTTTAGTCCCTCCGCCGCTGCGATCGAATAGCTTTGATTAGCTCCCTCCCTGAACCCTGCCGGCCGCTCTAGAGCCTGTGCGGTCCCTCCGGTGGCCCGAGAGGCGACCTGGTGCTGGTGGCGGACCCGTTGGTGGCGCGAGGGTCACCCGGTGACGGCGAGGCCTGTGGCGGGGCCGAGTAGCACAAGCCGGGGAGCTCGAGTTGAGCCGCAGCTGGAGGCGGGGCCCTCTGCGGCGGCGCGGTGACGGCGCCGCTGACTGCGGAGTGTGGATCGGCCCCCGCGGCCGGCGACCTGGCAACCCCGTGAGGGAGGAGAGACCTGCAGGACCTCCGAGAGCCTACACAACAAGCACGGTGACTGGGCGCGGCGGACTGCCGATTTGCTGCACCACGCTGCCGACAGACCTGGGCCCCGATCAGCCTCGCGGCCTCCACGGGGCGGCGCCCGGGAGATGCCTGCCTAGATCAGCGAGGCTTCCGTGTTGGGAGACCTGCATTTACCCCGGCGGTGGCCGGAGAGGGGGCTGTCCTCACCTTTCCCCCCGATCTGGTGTGGGGTGCTTCGGACGCCGGAACAACCGAACTGCGCAGGGCCACAAAGCCATGGCGGTAAGGCGCTCCGGCCGGGGGCTGAGACCAGGGCTGAAGAGTGGATGCGTGGGCCCCTTGACCTGACCAGACCTGGAGGGACTCCCACTGGCGACCTGTGGGGGGCTTTCTCTGCGCTTTGCCCCAAGATTCGCTGTCCGGGTCTAGACGATTGCTAGCGAAGGGGGGCCTGGGGACAGGTCTCCTGGAATGGTCCCCGAGTCCTGCAGCTGGACGGAGGTGGTGCCCGGAGGCCGACGAGGAGAGTGAGGGTGCCCTGAACAGCGGCTTTGTGCGCCTCGGAACCCCCGTGGATTGCCCCGACGTGCTGGGGGACCACCGACACGAGCGGGAGTGTGCGCGTTCTCCGCTTTCGATCTGGGTTGGGAAGGCCTAGAAGAGAGCCCAGTGACCTGGTGGCGGCTTGGAGTGGCTGAGAGGGGGACGCTACATAAGGTGGAGCCCAGGGGCTCCATCCCCATCCCGAACTGGCCATAAGCGTCTGTTGAGGAGGCTCTGGGTACGGTGGGCAGTGAGCCGTCCGAGCCGGAACTTTGGGGGCCCTACAGCGACAGGGGACCTGTAGAGGAAGGCCAACTCAGCGGGGCAAAGTCAAGCGGCAAGTGACGCTACCTTCCTATGAGCTTACGCGTTCGGGGACTGTCGCCTTGGGCGTGATGTCCAACAAGTCCTGCAAGGGAAAGTCCGGCAGAGAGGGGCCTCAGAGAGGTGGGCGGCCGGCGACGCCTCCCGGGCCTAGCGTCTCCCCCCGGCAGCGAGATGATGAGGCACCGGCAACTAAGGCCTTTATGTTGGAGCTCTTCTCTGCTATCAAGGAGGACATCTCGGAGCTTCGTTCCCAGTTCGCCTCGGATCTCAAGGAAGTGAGGAGAGAGGTGGGTGGCATCGGCGAGCGGCGACGCTGGAGGAGCATGATTTGGGGCTGGCGGGGGACGTGCACCAGCTCCAACAGGATGTGCTGCGGCTGACGGAGCAGAACCTGGATCTCCAGGCCCATGCGGAGGACCTAGAAAACCGGTCCCGCCGGAACAACATCCGATTTCGAGCGGTACCCTGGGATGGTGAGGCGGGAGACCTGCGTGGGTATGTGGAAGCCCTCTTCCTGCAGATCCTTGACGAAGACGACCTTCGGGAGGTCAAGATGGACAGGGTTCATAGAGTGGGTCTGCCGAGGGGTGCGGGGGCTCTCCCCCCGGACATCCTGGTCTGCGTCCAAGACTTTCAGCTCAAGGAGAGGATCCTTCGGAAAGCGAGGGGTATCACCGATCTGCGGTTCCGAGAGCACCGTCCCCAACTGTTTCAGGACCTGGCGGCATCGACGCTCCAGAAGAGGCGCGCCTTTAAACCAGTGACGAACTTCCTACGCGATCAAGCTGTGGCGTACTCCTGGGGCCATCCCTTTTGCCTCATCTTCAGGTGGCAAAACAGACTGGTCCAGCTCCGTTCCTTGCAGGCTGCCAAAGATCTCCTTGGATTAGACAGCGCGGCCCCCTCTCCGAGGGATGGCCGATCACCATCGCGGCGCCGACGGCGCGCCTCCTCCTGGCATAGAGTGGGGCGACCCGTTACGCAGAATAGGCCTGGTCCCACGGCCAGCCAACAAGAAAGAAATGGGGCAGTTGCCTTCGTGGTCAATGTGACGGTGGCGCCGCCACAGGACAGCTCGTCAGCGGCTTGAGGGAAGAGGGGAGGCTGCTAAGCGTTGGAGGGACACCCCCCTCCATTCAGGTACCGTGGGTGACTATGTACTTTTGGGGAAGACACCCCGGGCTGGAGAGCAGATGGAACACTGACTGCTACCTGGGATCCTGCTCTCAGAGGGTCTCAACACTGGCCTTCGCTGTGGACCTTTGGGTTCTTCGGTTTCTTCTTTTTTGGGGATTGTTCGTTATGGTGCTTTTGGTGGGTGGCTTCTTGTTGGGTTTTTGTTGGGACACGTTTAGGAGAGGGGCGGAGGGGGGGGGAGAATGGGGCGGCGGGGACCGGTGGTGGTGGCTCGAGGCTGCTGGAGTGCGTGGTGTGTGATTGGCGTCTGGCGGGGGTTTTGAGAGGGGGGCGGGGGAGGGGGGTAATGGGATGGCTGGTGACGCAGGGGGGAGCTATTGGTACACTTGAGGGGAGCTTTCCTTCTAGGCGCTGCGGATGGGTGAGGGGCGGGTGTTGGATGGCGAGGCACATGAGGCCTTTTTTGTTGGGGGGGCTGGTAGAGCTGAGGGGTGTGTTGTGTGAATGATGCCAGTTACCCTAGGAACGTGGAATGTGCAGGGACTGAACTCCCCCCAGAAACGCCAGAAGGTCTGGAAGTACATCCTAGATCACCACCTAGATGTGGTTGGGCTACAGGAGACCCACCTGGCCCGGAAAGATGAGTCTCGCTTGAAACACAAGCAATTCCCCCTTATTTACAGGTCCTCGGCAACCTCCAAGCATAGGGGGGTAGCTCTGTTGATCCGCTCGACACTTCAGTTTCAACCATTGGGGGTCCGGAGCGATAGGGAGGGCAGGTGGATTATTGTCAAGGGTGTACTACTCGGTAAGACTTGCTCATTTCTAGTGTTATATGCTCCCAATGCGGGGCAAAATAGGTTCCTTTTAGAGTTGTTGCGCACCGTGGAGGACTTTGTGGAGGGGGCACTTTTCGTGCTGGGGGATTTCAACTTGGTCTGGGATAAGGATCTAGATAGTTCGCATCAGCAAAGGGCGGAGACTGGTCTCTTCACCGACGAACTGCGTTGGAGGTTTGACGCACTGGGTCTGTTGGATGGATGGCGCTCCCTGCACCCCATATCTCGAGATTACACTTTTTTCTCTCATGTCCATCACTCTTATTCTCGGCTAGATCATATTTTTTTTAGTCAATCCCTCCGGGGGTCCCTGAGAGAGGCCAAGATCTTTCCTCTCTCTGCCTCTGACCATGGTCTCTTCGCGCTGGGCCTGCGCTGGGCGCCGGAGGGGAATGCCCCGCGTAGGTGGTACTTTCCGGCCTCCCTGGTGCGCGATGCGTCTTCATGCACGGAGCTCCGTAAAGCGATTCGGGACTTCTTCGATCTCAACCCGGTGCAAGACACCTCGGTCTTCAACACGTGGGACGCTTTCAAGGCGTCATTGAGGGGTAGCTGCCTGGCCCTTAATGCGGCTCTCAATTGTTTGAGGAGGACGGAACGTGAGGCATTAGAGAGGGAACTCTCTGCACTAGAGCTGGCTCACAAGGCCAAGCCCTCCAAACAGACATTACGGCCGCTGACTGCCCTTAGGGGCAGACTCCGGGCCCACTATAACAACAGGGCGGAATTTACCCTCCTGAAGCTCCGCCATCTCTCCTACACTCAGGGGAACAAGGTGGGGAAGCACCTGGCTCGCCAACTCCGCCGTAAATGGGAGAGGGATTATATAGGGGGAGTGCGCGACGCGACTGGCGAGTTGAGGCACTGTGACGATGCAAAGGCTGAGCTCTTCGGGGAGTACTATGCGCAGTTATACTCGGGCAGTACTCTGGACCCCGTCGCCCAACAGGACTACCTGAACGCGCTTCCGCTCCCTCATGTCTCTAGCGAATGGAATGAGCGTCTCTCCACCCCCATTTCCCGAGAAGAGGTGCTAACCGCCATCAAATCCTCGAAACCCCATAAGGCACCTGGGGCGGACGGGTTTCCGGCCCTCTTTTACCAGTCCTTTGCCGCTGATATTAGTGGCTTCTTGGTTCAGCTGTTCAATGCTATGGCCGATTCGGGGGTTTCCTCGGCCTCAATGGCGGAGGCGGTCATATCAATTATCCCCAAGCCGGGTAAGGACCCCTCTACATGCTAGTCATATAGGCCGATAGCCCTGCTCAACATTGACGCCAAACTATACTCTTCTATCCTTGCGACCCGGCTGCAGGATCTGATGCCGGTTCTTATCCACCCTGACCAATCGAGCTTTATTAAGGGGCGTCAAACGCATGACAATATTAGAAGGGTGATCCACCTCATCGAGAAGGCCAACCGCTTTAATATCCCGGCGGGGTTGCTCGGACTCGACGCCGAGAAGGCGTTCGACCGGTTGGACTGGCAATTTCTATTCCGTACCTTGGCAGTGTTTGGGTTTTCGGACCGGTTTTTGACCATGCTCAAGGCCAATTATAGCGACCCTCGGTCACGAGTCACTGTCAACGGTCGTTTCTCAGCTTTTTTCTCACAATCACGAGGCACGCGGCAGGGGTGCCCCCTCTCTCCATTGCTCTTTGCCTTAAGTATTGAACCTTTGGCGTTGACGATCCGAGAGCATCCGGACATACAAGGCTTGCCATTCACGGGCGAACAACACAAGATCTCCTTATTTGCGGATGATGTCTTGCTCTCCCTGGCCGACCCTGCGCACTCCCTCCCCCAGGTCCAGGCGGCCCTGACGCGTTTCGAGGCGGTAGCGGGCTTCAAGGTGAACTACGACAAATCGTATATTCTTAACCTCCTGCTTTCTGCGCCGGAGGTGGACCGCCTCCGACTACTTTCGCCACTGCCGTGGACCCACTCCTCATTACTGTATTTGGGGGTCCGCCTAACCCCCACGGTAGGGAAACTATTCTCGGCTAATTTCCCCCCTCTTTTGGCCACGATCCAGGCTGATTTGCACCGCTGGAAGCCATTGTTTATCTCGTGGCTGGGACGGATCCACGCGATCAAAATGACACTTCTCCCGAAGTTCTTATATTTGTTCCAGGCTCTTCCTATTGTCTTGTACGGTGATTTTTTTCATCGCGTACAGACTCTTCTGCTCCGCTTCGTGTGGCAAGGGGGACGGGCTAGATTCTCTTTTGCCACTCTCCGGCACCCTCGGGGGGAGAGGGGGTTGGGCCTACCAGACCTGCGCCTCAATTACAAGGCGGCACAACTAAGGGTTTTGGGGGAGTGGACTCAGCCCCTCTCGGAGAAACACTGGCTGCATATGGATAGAAGTGTGACGGGGCGGCCGATATGGGATTTGGTGTGGAGGCCTTAGGGGGATAGACCCCGGAACGCGTACATCAGCAAGCCCACCGGTACCACCCTAAAGGTCTGGGATTCGGTGTCCGGAGATGAGCGGTGGACCACGTTCCCATTGCCCTTTACACCCATACACTTCAACCCGGCATTCCCTCCTGCGTTGCGGGAGGGGCCCTTCGATGCCTGGAGAGAGGGGGATTGCCTTGCCCTCACGCATCTATTTCATGGCTATGCCCCGCTGACGTTTGCCAACTGCAGGCGAGACTACAGGGTTCCCCAATCGGAACAGTTCCGCCACGCTCAAATGCTGCATTGGGCGCTATCTTCGTCCGTTCGGGAAGCGGCGACTAGACCGCCCACCCCCTTTGAGGTCTTTCTGTCTCGATCCTCGTCCATGCGCGGGGCCATCTCTTTCCTTTATAGCCACCTCTTAGCCACGGTTATCTCCCCGAGACCGCGATACATGGGCCTCTGGGAGGACCTTATCAGTCGAGCCATCACGAATGCTGAGTGGTCCCGTCTCTGGAAGGACATGACCCAATATAATCACTCTGCGGAGCTGAGAGAGGCGCACCTCAAGACCATGCTGGACTGGTATCTTTCGCCCGCCAAGTTACACCGCATATTCCCTGCCTCCTCAGATAGATGCTGGAGGGGCTGTGGGTTGCTGGGGGATTTTCGCCATATCTGGTGGGACTGTCCGATCATCCGCCCCTACTGGGAGGAGATCTTGTCCCACATCAAAGAGATCCTGGGGTATCCGATCTCGGACTCCTTGGCTCACGTGTTGCTGGGCCTTCGGGATCCACTCCTTGAGCGTCAAACACGAGCGGACAGGCAGATTCTCTGGCTCTGCATAGGTGCGGCCAAGATTACTCTGGCGGCAGCCTGGAAGAAAAGGGAAGCCCCGGCGATCTCCTTGTGGCATGCGAGGTTATGGAAGTTGTTGAGCACGGAGAGGATGGCGGATATTTTTCTGGGTAATTTTAAGAATTTCATTTTCCGTTGGGGGCCATTGGTTCGCTTTCTTTCCACGGGATTACCGGCTGCAGTGGCCCCGCCCTTGATCCGAGCCCTCCATCTGTTTCAGATATGAGTGTCTGCTGCGGATTGTAGTTAGTATGTCTGAGAACTACCACCACTGGGGGGTAGGGGGGAGGGGGGGCGGGTAGAGGTTGCGGGGTTTCTGTTTAGCGGTTGTTGTGTCATGCCTAGATGGCAGGGGGGGCTGGTAGTACTGGGGGTGGGGGATGCGGCCCCAGTGGCTCGAATTCTGCCGCGTTTTAACGAATGGAGTGAGCTGAACTCCACTACCCGCTTTGTATGTGGGGCCGGGATTTGGTCCCATTGACTTAGTAGGGCTTGTGGATTGGCGGGCCTGGGGGTAATCTCTCGAACTCTCTTGCTCACTGCGGCCTCCCCCCAAACTTGGTGTACCCCCTGCGTGGGAAGTTGTACGCGGCTGGCACTGTTTTTCATTTTGTTTTCAACAATTTAAATAAAAATAAAAAAAAAAAAAAATGTATAGGTTTGCAACATTTCACTAGGTGCCGGCAGAGCTAGTGTTAAAAAACTACAGCTAGACACTTCGTAAAAAAAGGGTACATTTTCATCGTGAAAATGTGGTGTGTTCACGTTGGGTTTTGAGCCATTTCCTGTCATGGGCACTATGCCTACCCACACAAGTGAGGTACAATTTTTATTGGGAGACTTGGGGTAATTCATATTTGTAAAGCAACTGTTATTACCTATTGATTGTTGATGCATTTCTGCCTTCCAAATGAAAGACTTTGTGTAAAAAAGTAATTTTGAAAAATGACCGATAATTCTCATGCTAGTATGAGTATTCCCAATTTCGAAAATGTGCAAATATGTACTGTTTCTAAACTCTATAATTTGTTCCTATTTCAGAAATACATAGGTGTCTTTCATACCGATTTTTCCATGTATACATTTTCCCACAATAATTGCTATATACCCGGAACATAATAAAAAACCATTGCAAATTGCTGCTCAGTTTTTGACTCTGGGTTCGTTGGGTTCTTGGTGAACCTACAAGTCCTATATATCCCCACAACCAGGAAGGTCCAGGGGATGTAACGGTATATTGCTTTCAAAGAGCTGTCATTATTAGAAGAAGTTACAGGTAAAAACGTTGACACAAAAGGCTAATTTTCATTTTTTCCTATATTTAACTGTTAGTTTCTATAAAGAAACCTTGATGGATCTGCACAAATGACCCCTTGCTGAATTCAGAATTTTGTCTACTTTTCAAAAATGTATAGCTTTCCATTATTGCTTTCAGACCCATTTTTATCATTAACTGTAAGGTGGTTGAAAGCACAAAAAATAGCAAAAATAGGCTATGTCCCAGAAAAATGCCAAAACTGTGTAAAAAATGTTGGTTTTCTGACAAAAGTCTGTCATTCCCTAAAAGCTGTGAAAATGGTGATTTCAGCCCCACAAACCCTTTTTTGATACCATTTGCAGAGAAAAACCCAGACGCTTTCATTTGCAGCCCGTTTTTCCCATCCCCCCCCCCAAAAAAAAATTTTGCTGTATTTTGGCTAATTTCTGGGACCCCTCCAGGGGAATCCACAAACCCTGGGTACCTTTAGAATCCCCATGATGTTGGAAGAAAAGGACGCAAATTTGGTGTGGATACCTTATGTGGTCAAAAAGTTACAGGGGCCTAAGCGCGCACTACCCCAAATAGCCCCAAAAAAGCTTAGCACAGGGGGAGAAAAGGCCTAGCAGCGAAGGGCTTAATACAGAGCACAATTCATCTGGAGATGGTCCACTTCGGCACTGCTTTCCCTTTCTTTGTAGCAGTGAACCCCACAAAGAGCTGATCGTCTACCCAAAGTTCTTTGACGCATTCACGATAATACGACTCTCTTTTCAGGTCCAGCTAGTGGAGTCTCTCCTGCTCCTTGGACTGCGGTCGAGCGAAGAATGGCCGCAGTGTGATGCTTTAGCCGACATAGAAAGGTGGCACCACCTCCGGAAAGAAAGATGGCACAGGTGTGGAGAACCAGTTTATCTGGGAAGAACCTGGTATATGGATGTTGAGCAGACAGAACCTGTAACTCGCTGGTCCTACTGGCTGATATGATGGCGACCAAGAAAGCTGTCTTGAGTGTCAGGAGTGGGTGAGGACAACTATGCATGGGAGAACACATCAGGTAGGTCAAAACCATATTAAGGTCCCACTGGGGCATAACAAAAGGCTTGGGAGGGAACATGTATTGAAGACCTTTCATGAAGTGTGTCACAACAGGTGAGTTGTAAAGGGGGGATTGATCCGGCAACCGCAAAAATCAGCAGATATGGCTGAAAAGTAGCCCAAAACTGCCCAGAGCAATGCCTTGCTCATGCTCTGGAGTTCTGGATATCATATTCTCTTCACCCAATCTGTAGCTACCAGGTCCAGTCGGTTCTGGTTTCTTGAGAACTCGGTGTAGTAGAGGTATCGAAAGAAAGGCATATAGGAGTCCCATACTCCAGTCTAGTGAGAATGCGCCGCCAAGCGCGAACCGCTTTGGAAACTTCAATGCGCAGAAGTGCTGACACTGCTCATTCTTGGTGGTGGCAAATAGATCTAGCCAAGATTCTCCCCAGTCCTGAAAGAGACGTTTAGCCACCTCCAGGTGCAGCCACAATTTTTTACCACAAGACATCGCCAGCTGGGTCTATCCATGCTGGTGTTTTGAAATTCCTCCTGGTGCTTCAGAACAAGGAAAATATCCTGAAGTTCCAGCCATATCCAGAGGCGCAGAGCCCACTGGCACAGGAGCCACAATCCCACTCTGTCCTGCTTGTTGCAGTACCACATGGAAGTAGTGTTATCTGTGAACACCTGGACCAGCTTCCCTTTTGTTAAAGGGCAGGAAAGCTATCAATGCCAAGCGAATCGCCCTCAGCTCCAGAAGATTGAAATGGAGGTGAGTCTCTGTGTGCGACCAGAGACCTCTGATCTCAGCCTCTGAGCTCCCGCTCTCCCAGATGGCAGCCCCAGCCAAGAAGCACTGCATCGGTCACCAATGTCAGCTCTGGGTGGGGAAGGGAGAGGGGTCTGCCGTTGACCCAATTGTGGTCCTATAACCACCACTATAGATCTTTTGCAGTCTTCCCTCGAAATCTCGTCCAAGTTAGAGAGATTCCCCTGAAGATAGGCCCAATGGAACTTCAGATCACACTTCAGGGCCTGTATAAGCTATCCATCCTACTTCACCAGCCGAATGTAGGAGGTCAAACATCCAGCAGACTCAGAGTCAGTCCCACCAAAATACAGTATTGAGGTTCAAACATCCGGATCATAGCCCAAATGTCCTAGACTCTGCGCTCCAGAGAGGAGGCATACAACTGCACTGTGTCAAGAATAGCTCCGAAGAAAGAGAGCATCTGAGAAGGAGTCAGGTGTGACTTCTGCATGTTGATAGTGAACCCCAGTGAATGCAGGAGGTCCGCCATAGTCTAGAGGTGGGTGACGACTGCCTAGGCTGAACCCACCTTCAGCAGCCAGTCGTCGAGGTTGGGGAAGACTGGGACCCCTGACCTTCACAGATGTGCTGCAACTACAGCCATCACCTTGGTGCACACTGAGGGTCACTTGGAAGACCAAAGGGGAGCACAGCGAATTAGAAAAGCTCCTGGCCCACCATGAACCACAGATAGAACCACAGATAACACCCATGGGCCTGCAGGACGGGGTTGAGAAAATAGGTGTCCTGCCGGTCCAGCGATACCAACCAGTCTCCAGGGTTGAGCGCAGAGAGGAGCTGAGCAAGCGTAAGCATCTTGAATTTTTCTTTCCTCAGGAAGGTATTGAGAGGGCGCAGGTTTGTATAGAGTGGAGGCCTCCATCCTTCTTGGGCACCATATCAACCACAACCTACTTCTGATGGTGGCACCCTCTCAATGTCTCCTCAGGCCAAAAGAGCCTGCATTTCTTGACACAATAGGGAGAGGTGGTCCTCCTTCAGCTGATCCGATGATAGTGGCAGTGACGGTGGGGTTTCCGTAAATGTGAGGGTGAAACTCCACAGGACAATCGGAAGCACACACTTACCCTAAGTTATGGCATGCCATTGTGGGAGGTGGTACCTGATCCTCCTGCTAACAGGGTGCCCATGTTGGTGTGAGGCCATACTTAAGAGGTTGGTAGGCAGAGGTTGCTGGGGAGGGGGTGGTGGACTGGGCAAATCTCTAGGTCTGAATCCTACTGAATTTGTGGGTGCCGCTTCCATGGCCACGAAAAGGCTGGGAAGCCTGCTGGGCATAGTGCCTGTGTTGGGAAGGACGTGACTGGTAGCCCCTTCCTTAGCCACAGAAGGAGCAGATGGAAGAGTGCGGCTGGCATAGTGGGCTCCAAAGATCTACTCTCCTTAAAGCGCCTGAACGCCAATTCGTCCCTGTCGCTAAAAAGCAGAGTGTCGTCGAAGGGCATGTCCATAGGGATGCCTGGACATGCCCCGAGAAGCCAGTTGATCTCAACCCGGAACGGTGGTGAAGCGCCTCTGATGAAGCAATGGCGCTGCCCAGTGAGTCTGTTGTGTCCGCATCTGATGGCAAATGTGCCTGCCTCCCTGCTGTATGTAATAGCCTGGGTCAGGATGGCTCAGGCCTCCTCCAAGACCATGGGCAGCACTTGCACAACGCAAGGCTGGTGGAAGAGAAATCCTCTTCCCGAAGGTTTCCAGCCTCTTGGATGCCCTATCCAGTGGAGTGGTAGGGAATATGGCAGAGATAACCTTACAAGTAGAGGGGTGGAGTGCTGGGTGAGTAATGCTGGGAACTCAAGAGCAGGGCGGTGGTAGCATTCAATTGTCCTGGGCACAGGACTGCCAGTGCGAGGCCCGGGGTAGGACTTCACTGAAGGTCAAGAGGGGCTGTAAGTAGGGCACACCATTCTGATGCACCTTCATCAAGACATTTGTATTGACATCCACTGAGGGTAGCGTGAGGTTGAGGACATCTGTCACCCTTTGCACCATCATAGCAAAGGAAACCCCTTCCTCCATAGCCAATTAGGAGAGACCAGGCCACTGTCTGGTGAGGTGTCTAGACCACTTCAGCTAGGTCCTCATACCAGTTGTCTTTGGCCAAATGTTTTTCAAGAGGGTCGGGTAGCTGCAAGGATCTCAAGATTCACCCGTCATACTCCTCATACATCCTGTCAGGAAAAGGAGGCACTGTCTACGACCCAGGAAGTCATGGTTCAGCCGGCACCAGAGTCGATGTAGGGCGCTGCCGGTCCACCTCCGTATGGGAATCGGAAATTATTATGGGGTCGGGGCCACTGAAGGACGGCGACGGCACCATGAATAGTGTAACTGGACCGAACACTGGTGAAGGTCATGGATTCGCAACCAGAGTCGGTCTGGATCCAGAGGGCTCGACTGGCGCTGAGGACAAACTTGTTGGTGGTGGACTCAGTCCAGGCACCTCCCAAACCCGTGGGGCCTGAAGGTTCTAGAGGGGTCCCGACACCCAAAAAATGAGGTGCAAGGTCTCATAGAACTCTTTGAGTTGGGCAGGGGTCTCTCCAGCTCTAGGAAATTCGGGAAGGCACAGTGTAGACCTAGTCTCCGGCTCTGTGGTGGAATAATGCGAGTGGGGTCTAGACTTGTGACGTCGTTCCCACACCTCATCTGATTACTTGGAGCAGTGTGGTAAAGTCGAAGATCACTGCGGTCTTTTTGGTGGTTCTCTTCTTGTGGGACACAACGGACAAGGACTTTGACCTTGACGACAACCAGTGGGAAAAACTCCTAGAGCGGGCTCGGGACTTTTGTCATGACCTGGAGCAGTGCAGAGTAGTCTGCTGTAGAGCAGCCAGGAGCTTCGTCGTCTACTCCCGGATAGCCTTGGGGTTCATCGTATGGCAGTCAGGGCCGGCCCTGGAGTTGTGATCTGGCTCCAGGTACCACAAGCACACCAAGTGTGGGTCTGTCACACATTTACCTGTGACAAGCTCCGCAGGTTTAAAAACCATAGGTTTCTTAGGGGACATCCCTGAAGTACAGTAGAAGCACAAAGGCTCAAAAAGGTCGACAAAAAGTTGAAAATGTGGTTAAAAAATAAGTCTGAAGTAGCCCTTCTGGATCCGTGTTGATTTTGTGGAAAGAAAAGAACTGAGGTCAATGCACTAGGGTGGCAACCATACAGGCACTGCATATCTCACATTCGGTGAGGACAACTTAGCTGCAAAGCCATTCCACATCATTCACCAGTGTTCAGAGTTACTACCCAAAGTTTTCCAGATCCGGTCTGATGCCTGCGGACTATTATAGCCTTATAGCCCGCCGTAGCGGGCTATACCGGCTATTAAAGGCCCGCTGCAGCGTTAAAGGCCCGAGCCGAAGGCGAGGGACTTTAACAAAGCAGCGGGAGTTTAATTGCCGGTATAGCCCTGCTACGAAGGGCTATAAGGCTATTAGAACATTCTGCCACTAGAGGGCAGAATGTTCTAACAAATAAAGTCTTCCGGGAGCGCGAGGGGATTGAAATCCCCTCCGGCTCCCTGAAGCCTTTGTTCACAGCACGAGCTGTATTCCAAGTGGCTGTCAACACTCCAGATCAGAAGTGTTGGCAGCCATCTTGTGCCTCGGTAGAACCGAGGCACAAGAAACCTATAAAATAAACGCGAAAAACGCGACACAGGGGCAGGGTAGAAACACCCTGACCCCCTAGGCCTGCTCAGGGGGTCCCACAAGGACCCCCAGAGCCAAAAAAAGCATATATTTTGTATTGTAATGTATAATGTAAATAAAAAAATAAAATATCTAAAAATAAACAGTTTAAACAATGTAGTAAATCAGTATCAAAAAAATCAGTATAACATTTAATACATTAAAAATTGTCATTTACAAAACCTTTGAAATTCACTGAAAAAACCATTGGTTTCAGGCCTGATATAGTTAGGAATTAGCATTTAACAAACCTTAGAAATTCACTGAAAAAACAATAGGTTTTAGGGGTGTTATAGTTAGCTGGACATTTCACTTGAACAAAACCATTGAAATTCCTCCGATATAGTTAGTTGTACTAACTACATCTCGCGCGCCCGCAATCCACTGCTGATGATGTCACATATTACATCATTCATGACATGGTCAGTGACATCACTGATGACATCTCAAATGACATCACTGATGACATCATCCACGTGACAATCAGATACACCTCATCATACACTAGTATAACCTTTAATCACTCACTGTAAAATAGAGAGTGCCAGATTTAAAACCATTGACACACCAATACAAGTTTCTAAACACCCACTCGGTGATTCCTGGATCTATACACACATCTAATCACTTACCTATAGATTCACTCATACATGCTGTCAATGATCAATAGAACGCTATCAAATATACTTATACACCTATATCGTCATTACACACCAGCACACATCCTAATCACTTATGAAGTCATCCTACTCCTTTATGCAAACAATGGATCATACTTTTACTTAGCTATACACTTATAACAACACCACTTCATCTATTCATATAGATAGTAACTCATACTTAGTGTGTTCTAAAATCACTATTACAACTATACAGTTATCCATACAGTCACTCATACAATCATTGAGTCTTATGTATACTTATTTATATACAACAACTGACACATACACTGGCTTTTATTTTTCTAGTTTGTTGGACATGTACCATTGAGACATATATTTGCTCATCACCACACCCATAAAGATATTCACTCACCCAAACAACTGTTAAAACATGTAGTTTTAACTTCATATACCTACTGCATCAACTATTCACACATCTTTGGGCAGTCACACACCCCCCACCGAACCACACACACATTCACTCTCCCATACAAATACTCAGTTAACTAATCAATAAATAATATAGACTTTCACGTAGCTAGTAACCAACTAGTGCAGCAGTTTACACAACAACTGACAAAGTGATACAAATATTTACACAGTTTAGTCACTATCCAATATATTTAGTGAGATACTATAAATTAGTCAAGTAAACATTCAATCACACTGCTACTAAATCCTCCATCCAGATATTTATATTTATATATCCACTCATTCTTCAATGCAAATTGCTATATATATAATACATATTTAAATAACGAACCAAACCACATTCTCTGGATGATGTCATCAGTGATGTCATTTGAAATGTCATCAGTGATAGTACTGAACATGTCATGAATGATGTAATATGTGACATCATCAGCAGTGGATTGCGGGCGCGTGAGATGTAGTTAGTACAACTAACTATATCGGAGGAATTTCAATGGTTTTGTTCGAGTGAAATGTCCAGCTAACTATAACACCCCTAAAACCTATTGTTTTTTCAGTGAATTTCTAAGGTTTTTTAAATGCTAATTCCTAACTATATCAGGCCTGAAACCTATGGTTTTTTTCAGTGAATATATATATAAATACATATATTCTCTTTTTTTTATATATATATATACAGATAGACGTCTAGAACATCTCTAGCAAAAAGTGGTTTACCTCAGTGAAACAAGTTTCGTGGTACTGCCTGTCCAACAGCTGCGTCAGCTCTGTGCGATGACTCGAGGCAGTAATGCTGTGCGAACGTGTGGGTTGTCTACCACGTCGCCGCTCTACAGATTTTTTCAAGTGGCACTCCGGCAAATAGAGCAACAGAAGCAGAGACTGCTCCTATGGAGTGCGCTCGTACAGTTCGTGATAAAGGCTTGCCAGCCTTGTCGTGGCAAAATTGTATTGCATTTGCTACCCATCTAGCTATGGTAGCTTTGGTGACTGCAGTTCCCCGGCAGTTTTGACCATAAGCCACAAACAACTGATCTGATTTGCGTATCTCTTTTGTCCGTTGCAAGTAAAACTTGAGACATCTTTTTATGTCAAGAGTGTGTAAAGCTCTTTCAGCCGGCGTGGATGGGTTAGGGAAACAAGTTCTGAGGATCACTGGTTCATTCAAATGGAATTGAGAGGGCACCTTCGGAATGAACTTCGGGTTTGTTCTTAACAGGAGTGTATCTTTAGAAAAGTGCAAGAAAGGATGAGATATAGTAAACATTTCTATTTCACTAATCCTTCTTGTGGACGTGAGAGCCACGAGAAGGGCGACCTTCCAGGTTCAGAATTTCAGTTCCGCTTTATGAATAGGCTCAAACGGTTTCCTCATCAATTGAGACAACACTACATTCAGGTGCCATTCTGGGGGTGGAGCCTTGATGGGTGGAAAAGTCCTAAACTGGCCTTTCATGAACTCTTTCACTAATCTTGATGACCATAACGATGGGCAGTTGGGCAATCGCCTATATCTCGATGTAGCAGCAAGGTGAACCCTAACCGAAGAGTGCGTAAGACCAGATTTTGCTAAGAAGAGCAAATAAGGTAAGATTTCCTCAGCAGCAGAGCGAAAAGGATCTAAGGCTACACCATATACAGAAACGCTTCCACTTAGGTTTGTATGATCTAATGGTGCTGTCAACTCTCGACTTAGCTATAATTTCTTGACAATCCTGCGCAATGTTTAGGTCTTTAAATTCTAAGAATTCAGGAGCCAAGCATGTAATTGCAGTGTAGCTGGTTCCGGGTGACACAATTGACCCTTGTTCCTGGATAATAGTGTTGGCGTTGGGAGGAGGCGAATGGGCATCGCTTCTGACAACAGGAGAAGTTCTGAGTACCAGTGTTGCCTGGGCCATCTGGGGGCTATGAGCAGAATGTGACAGCGTTCCCATTTGATCTTCGTGAGGATCCTGGGAAACAGTGGTATGGGGGGGGGAAAGCGTACGCATAGATCCCTGACCAGCGCATCGTAAGCACATTCCCCCGAGATCCTGGGAGAGGGAATCTGCTTACAAAGAATCGCCATTTGGAATTGATCAGGGTCGCAAAGAGATCCAGTTCTGGCTTACCGCATGTTGCAAATATCCTGTCCAGTTGTGATTGTTCCAGCTCCCACTCATGACAGCCATCATTTACTCTGCTTAGGGCATCCGCTAGGGTATTTCTTAAACCTGGAACATGTTCCGCTGTTAAAGAGATGTTATGGAACGTTAGCCAGTCCCAAAGTTGTTGGGCATCTTGTGACAGAGATAGGGACTTGACCCCTTCCTGTTTGTTGATATAGAATATGCTTGTGGTTTTGTCTGTGCGGACTAGAACCGAGGATCCCTGAATCCGTGGGAGGAAAGCCTTGAGTGAGAGAGATATGGCTTTCAACTCTAACCTGTTTATATGTATTTTGCGTTGAGCTGAGGACCACTCCCTTGAATTTGAAGGTCCTGTAAGTGTCCTCCCCAACCTTCCATGTAAGCGTCTGTTGTCACGACGTAGTCTGGAATAACTGGGAGAAAAGAAAGCCCCTTGTGTAGATTTGATTGCTGAGCCCACCAGAGGAAAGCTTCTTTCATTAGCGGAGTGATATCTACTACATCGTCGAAAGAGCCTTTGGTCTGTATCAACTGGCATTGCAGCTCCTCCTGAAGAGGTCTCATATGTAGTCGAGTCATTGGCACCAGGTCTATTGCAGATGAAAGCATTCCCAGTAGAGACTTGAACACCCTTACAGAAACGCACTTTTTTCTGGACAGTTTTAGTGCTAGTGTCTGCAATCGTTGCTGTCTTTCCTGGGAAAGGAAGGCCTTGTTCTGAATGGTGTCCAGAATTACTCCTAGAAAAACCAGTCTCTGGCTTGGAATGAGCAAGGATTTTTGATAGTTTAACGATAGGCCTAATCGCTGAAACAGAGAAATGCAATCTCCCGTTGCTGCTTCCACTAGACGAACTGATGGCGCTTTCAGAAGCCAATCGTCTAGGAATGGAAATACCTGAATTCTGCTGTTTCTTAATGCAGCTTCTACCGGAGCCATGAATTTTGTGAAAGTTCGTGGAGCTGATTTGAGGCCAAAAAGGAAGGACTCAGATTTGGTAGTGGGTACCAGCCACTGTGAACCTTAGGAACTTTCTGTGCTTCGGGTGAATAGGGATATGGAAATACGCGTCTTCGAGGTTCAATTAAGTCATGAAGTCACCACTGTTGAGGCGGCGCAAGATGTCTGCCAAAGTGACCATCCTGAATGTTTGAGACTTCAAGAATTTGTTTAACTTCCTGAGGTCTAGAGTAGGTCTCCACTCTCCTGATCTCTTGCGAGTGAGGAAAAAACAGAAGTAAAAAGCCTTCCTCCTCTGCGAAAAAGGGACCTTCTCTATTGCTCCTTTTTGAAGCATGATCTTCGCTTCGTTCTTGAGCAGAAGCAGAAGAGGGGGGTGTGACCCCCTGGGGGGGGGGGGTATTGGGTGGTATCTGAATAAACTCCAAGGTGTGGCCGTGGGATTCGAGATCTAGGACCCATTTGTCTGAAATGATGTTGCCACACTGGTGAAAATGCATAGTGAGCTTTACCCTTTTTAAGTGAAGAGGAGTATTCGCTGGTACCCGACTGACCTCACTGCTTGCGGCCGGAGTCGCGGCCTTGGGATGCTGGCTTCCGCCTTGAGCCTTTACGAGAGAAACCAGCCATAGTTGGTTGGCGGTTATATTGGTGCTGATATCCCTGTCGAAATTGCAGCTGGTAAGACTGATAGGTCTGAGAATGCTGGTAATTGCCTCTGTAGCTTGAGAAACCCCTGCCACGTGCTCCCCGAAAGGGAACCTTGCGGTACTGAAGGGTACCTAAAGCCCTAGCTGTCTGTATCTTTTTTGATCATAGTCAGAGCCTCATCAATCAGTTCTGCCAAGTATGACGCATCAGACGTGACACTAACGCATTTTAGTGTGGTGCTCCGCATCACCGCACTGAAATGCATTGTCACGCATAATGCATATTGGCAGTCTCAGGTGTACATTTACTGATGGTTGCAAATGTGTGTGTGGCAGCTGGCTGCTTTTTCCGGCGCGCTGCTTCCGTGGTCTTCTTGAGGCAGTGATCCCAGCTAAGCGCCTGCCAGTCCCAGGCTCTGCCTCTCTGCTACAATGTATCAACCGCTGCCGCGCTGCTCTGTGTCAGCCTGCCTCAGATCTGTTGCCCAAGCTAGGGCTCCGTGGGGGTATATCACATCCTGTTGGCTCCGAGAGTGGGGAGTTTGTTCTTCAGGAAGGCGCCAAGGCGGCCGCAAATAATTATGCGGCAGCACCGTTGCTTGCACATGATGGCCCTGCCACACAGACTCATTTGTGAAATATTGTCACTGTATCAAAGACGGCAGAGAGGGCTGGGGACTGCACAGTTTTAGGCAGAGACTTAGACCCTGCGCTGCGGTAGAGACGGCTGTGACAGACTGTCGGAGCTTCATACTTTGTTAATAGTATCGTAAGTGTGAGGCCGTTCAGTCCGGAATCTCTGCCACGTGTATCTGGCGTGAAACTGACAATAGCGTCGAGAGGAGGGCCCAGCTTACTTGGATCCCGTGTTTGGCAGGCAGCAGTAGGATTACTCTTCTTCCCTGTGCCTGCACTCGCAGAGACAAGGAGGAGGCACTACAGGTGCGGTGCTGGATTTTTTTGTGGCACCAGTAGCAGGGAGAGCACAAAGGGTCTTGTATAGTATACCCTCAACACAGTTGCAGTTCACTGGCTTAAAAGTGCCAGCGCTGGCCGGCCGCACCACCAGTCTGTGGAGCTGGGCTCAAATGCTGCTGGCAGCAAGATCGGAGGGATGACGCGACGAAAGAAAAAGCCAGTGTGATACTGTCTGGCTAAATTGAGTTGGATTATTGAGAAAATCACATTAAACATTATTTTTCTTGGTGCGGTGCCCACTGCAGGCAGAGAGAGTGTGGGGCCGGCATCATGTGGTGCACACTGCACCTCATTGACGATGCACTTTATTTAGCTAGCCTTGAAAAGGGACTTCGGCGCGCGACTACCAGGCAGGACTTTTTAAAAATGTTGCTGAATCCTGCCGGAAAACTTTGTTTTCGAGGGTTTCCTAACCATCGAAACTGCTGCCAACGGAGACACTCGTTAGGAGAGGAGACCTGCCTGTGACCCTCCATCTCGAAGGCCCAAGAAACATGGCAGCTCAAGACGTGTAAACAAAGCTGCTGACCGAAGCGCTCACCTTTGAGCCCCCCAGGCTCTTGCAAAATGGCAGCAGGAAGGTCAGTCACCCGCAGTGCCCTGTGTTCATTTGATAACAGCAACATGTACTTAAATGTATTAGGTTAACAAGTGCAATGAAATGAATGTGTAAGACTTGCTCAGTGATAATTGTTTACCTTTACATTTTTTGGCACATTTTAATACCGTATCCATTCCAAATTGCATTCTATGTTAAACAGCTTGAAAGGGAATGCCTGCTTTTACTGAATTTCCTCCTTCTGTGGCTATTGGTCCATATCAAACATTTAATTTGGTCTTTGCAATCGAGCAAAAGAAACATTTTGAAAACTAGCATGTGCAGCCATGTATAATTTCTGCCTGTGTTTCTTGTTGGAGGGAATCTTGTAAGAGATGTTGCAGATAACGTTCCACTCTTTCAGTGGTTCAATAGAACACCAACTACATGGATGTTATCTCATGAGCGGCTGACTCGTTCTTCCTGCTTGGCTTGCATGTTTTGATAATGATAATTTAAGTGTTGTAACTGACCGTAGAGCACTGCATATTCACTGGATGAAACACTTGTTCGTTGTCCATAGACATCACGTGCCTTGCTGCTATACCCATGCTCCTGTAGGTTATAAGCAGCCGCATCGCTCACTGAGGGTTTCTGCTGTTCTTGGCCTCCTATTCCACTCAAGATAGTGTCCATATGTGGATAATGAGTACCCTACTCTCATCATGCTTGAGTGCACAGGCCCTACCCACAGCTGTCTCCACAGTTTTATCCTACAGACAAGCTTCACCTTGCCACACTACGCAGCCCTTTGCAAACGTTTAGCACAATTTCTATTACATTTCTGAGTGCTACAATGTGATATTGGTGGCCTGAACAGTTGTCTCATTGGTATCAGCATCTTTACCTTCTATTTCAGGGGTTTTGAGCAGTTCCCAGATATTTTAGTACTTCCATTGACAAAAGGCTGTAATTTCTAATATTTAGCTCTTTCCATGCACTTCAATTTGCTCGTGAGAAAGTGTCACTCATAATTGTTGAATGTCACTCATAATTACATTAAAATTATGAAAATGTCACACATAGCAATCTTAAACCTTGGCAGCTATGATCAATGTGACTACCAAACAGGCTATCACCATCATAGGCCATATCCAGAATTTTGGATTGCACTTCCGGGCAGAAACTTGTTGCTTTCAGCCACCCTTGACGCTGTAGGACGGCAGCCCCCGCTAACTGCCTAAAACTGGTAGTGGCAATGTCCATAGCAATGTCAATCAGTTCCGACGCTGCTCTTTCCCCTTCCTGTGAAGATTTTGGTAAACTCATCCTTATTTGCTTCCGGGAGGAAGGATTTCATCTTCCCTACATCGGATCATAGCTGACGATCGTATCTGCTGAAGATTGCTAGAGCGTTTGCCGCCCTTACAGAAATCACTACCATCGATGAAAATTTCTTTCCGATGGTGTCGAGACGCCTACCATCCTTATCAGGTGGGGAGGTAATAGGAGCAGACTGATACTTCGAGTGCCTCTGAGCCACCTGAGAGATTACTGAATCCGCCTTGGGGTGACCTGTTAAACAAGCAGGAGAGTCCTCAGGGGCTCTATACTTCTAATCCAGTTTCGTCAGCACAGGGACCACTTAGGATGGCGTTTTCATCACCTTCACCCTTCCTGCCAAATGTGATCGATGATGATGATGGTATGGACCTCACACTTTTTCTGGATTGCGCCTTAAAGTCATATACAAAACAGTCTTCCTGATGTACGACAGTTGGCAGGTGGAACCTATTAGCAGCACTGTCCATTATATTATGGAAACCTCCTATGTACTCATGAGGTGAATCCGAAGGGCGGGGAGGTGGCGGTGATGGTGTTGGTATCACGTAGTCATCCCAGTCGTCTGCGGGTGTCTTAGGGTCAGGAATCTCACCCTCTTCGGCTCTTCTTAAGAGGTAGCAGGGTCCTCTTGTGGAGGCAGGGGGATAATGGGACTTGGTACAACAGGAGACGGCAGTGGTGCTAAAGCTGCTGGCTATGGTGGAGGTACTACAACTTCCTGCTCCTGAGGAGGGAACCTCTTTCTGTAGTCCTGCAGCATACTTTGGAGGTCTAATAGTAATGCTGGTGGGAATTGGGCAGGTTGTTGCACAGGCTGCTCAAAGTATCTAAATTGCCTGTAGTAAGTAGGAGGGGCTTCATACTGTTGGTAATAGTGCTCCTCCTCAGCATAGTCATCGTCCTTTTGACATTTAACATTCAGCTGCGAGGGGCTATAAGCCGCTCCAAATTGACCCACCTCGTCGTCTGTATCTTCTACATCCAGAAGATTGCTGGGAGGCAAAGTAGAAATCTTTGGGGTTTTAAACTTCATGCGCGCCCTCTGCAATACCTGTGTTGAAAAGCTGGTATACATCACTGCTGGTGATATTCTGGTCGTCGACGGATCCATCGTCGACGGTGGTATTGCTGCCGTCGACGATGTCATCGTCGACGATGGTGTTGTCGTCGACGATGGTGTTGTCGTCGACGATAGTATCGTCGTGGACGGCGGTGCCGTCGAGTGATGGCGTCGTCGTCAACGGTGCCGTCAACGATGGTGTCGTCGCTGATGGTGATGCTGTCGTCGGCGATGGCTTTCTCGTCGACGGTGCGGTTGACGTCGAAGCTCTCGATTTGGAAGCCTTCGTCGACGGAGGTGTCGTTGACGATAAAGGCAATGTAGACTGTATAGAACCCTTGAGACTTGCCGTCGACGAGGTTATCACCGTTGACGGTCTGGAAGATGACATAGTCGAAGTTGTGGCAGTTGAAGAAGTAGCAGGCAAGGCTATTGAACCTGTTGAGGAGGTTTTCTTTCCAGATTCCGTCTTAGATGTACCTGCTAGCTGAGGGGATGAAATCCCTGAGGAGACTTTATATTATTTCTCCTGATTAAGGGATTCTTTTGCCATGAGAGAGATCTTAGGTTGCTTCCTTTTCTCTTCAGGATGTCCCTCAGGCGACCTCTGTCTCTTATGACACTTGGAGGAAGTATCACTTTCCGCATCTGAAGAGGCGTCATTCTTCTTTTTTAGCTAAAATAAAAGCCGTCCTTCTCTATCCCTCAAAGTTTTAGATGGGAAAGTGCGGCATATCTTACAGAGCCTTGCTTCATGCTTTGGGTAAAGGCAATAAATACAGTCTTTGTGGGCATAATCAATGTGAACATTCTTGTTCCCACAGGACTGGCAAGGCCTGAATAATCCTTTAGAATCTGACATAATCTTTATAAAGTATATGATATACACTTATCTGAATCTGTAGAACTGAGCCAGGCTCAGGGAGACTCCCTTACACATGAAGTGCAGTGAAAATCTGAGGAACTCAGCCTCTCTTGGGAAGGTTCTACAGGGTGCTGGTATCAGATTAGTCGTGTTTTTCAGTTTGGTCCTTTTTACAAAAAGAGACTAATAGGCATGTTTGTATCTATTAGGCCTATGGTTTTTTACTATTTACTGCTATGGTATTTGTACCACGGGACTCCCACTACGACGACGGGGAATGATTCAGGCATGTGAATCTATGAAAGATACCCCAATACTGGATAACTAACATCAGGAACCATATAACCAAGAAAGTTGTGCTGACACATTGTTCACGTACTGACACTGTTTATGCTGTCCCTGAAAGGCTGCCCTCATGATTTTGCTGTCTGACTGGCCTGACTTTCCCTCTGTCCTCAAAACCCTCCTTCTACTCAGCCCAGTCTGCCGTAGACCAGTTCTCCACGTTTTCCAGGTCCTTCTGCTCCTCTGCTTTCTTTGAGCGAGCCGTAACATTGTGAGATGTTTATTCCAACCCTCAGAGATTGGTTGTTGAATCCTGACACCCAATGAGCTATGCGGGTTAATCCATCCAAAAAGTTTCCTAGACCAATTGAAAAAATGGATGTAAAGTCACACTCTCCCTGAGAGAGATATTCAAGTCCACAATTTTTTTAATGCTCCCAAATGTTAAGTGTATGATCCCAGTGTATAAGTACATGATTTTTTGGAGGGGGGGGAATCTTTTTATTAAACCAGTTCATTAGAGTATATGATGTTTGAACAGTTTCAACTAATTGCAATTTACTAGACTTGCAAAGCGCTTGACAACTTCTATCCCAGCATCCAAGCACTAGGATCCTGTCTGATCCTAGTGCTTGGATGCAGATGGAGAAGTAGATTTAGATAAGCCAGGCTTTATGATGTTATCTGAAGATTCCTCCAGTAGGCCTACTTCGAAGGTGGATGCCCAGGCTCTTCCAGACTGTGGAGGCTAAATATTTGAAGGGGTGCCCTCTCTGTATGGCTTTGCTATTTCGAGGAACCATGTCCAGTAGAGAGTCAAATAAATGAAGAGCTCTTGCAGGAATGTCGGGTGTGATCAAACTGCAAAGATAATTCGGCCCGGTTTGTGAAAAAGGCCCGTAGGCAAATAACAAGGCCATACATTGGATTCCCATGCCAATCGTCAGGCTGGGCATATCTCTGAGACAGACAATAATAGGAACGTGTCTGGAGATGTTCAAAAGTAGACTGGCTGCAGAGTTTTGGATTATCTTTAAGCGGCTTAGAAGCGTCTGTGAGAGACCTAGTTAGAGAACATTGCTAGAGACCAGGTGGGAGGTGAAAAGAGCCTAGACCACAGTTTTCTAAGCAGAAGGGTTAGGAATCAGAGAACTTTCTTCAAGCATCTCAAAATCCTGAAACATAAAAATGACAGTGTCTTAACCTGGTTGTCAAAAGTAAGGATTTGGCTTAGCCAGACACCTACATTTTTATCCCTGGGCTTTGGAGAGGGAAAAAGAGTGCCGGGCATCAGGACATCCGGCAGTGGACCAGGCGTTTGATTGATTCCCCACTACCATCACCTCTGTCTTTTCTCCACTGAGCTTGAGGCAATTAAGGCTCATCAACACAGCGACCGAAGACAGGCAGCCTTTCAGCTGAGAAGCACGAGTCTTGAGAGAGTGATATGATCAGCTACATGTCATCAGCATATGAATGATTCTATCATATCTGCTTGTGTCTTGGCTGGTGTGTCCCGAGGATGGTACAGTCGTGGGAACCTGAGGTGTGGATACTAGGGAGTGAGTCTAGGGTAAACAAGTAGGAACAAAGAGGCTGCCAGATGTCCTTTGGTCTGACAGAGGGGGGCTGTCAAGTGGAGGAGACCTCGCTTGTTAGGTTGCAATATGTAATGCTTCGCAGCAAGGCCTTGATGGTAGGACGTACAGCATTGGTCCAGTGAATTGCAATCTCTCGTTTCGCTAACAATAAAGCAATGGTGGTAAATCTGCAATGTGTTATGGGGATGGGTGAAACATTGCTCAGCAGTACTAATGAAGTCGAGGGGTCTAAGGTTAGGGAGCTCATTTGATAGAGGGTACTAAACACTTCAGTCCAGTATGTGGCAATGGCTGGACCGGTCCAAGTTAAGTGTGGGAAGTCCGCCCCTGGGAAAAGACATCTGGGGCATAGAGATGACCAGGAGGAGTTAATCTTGTCAAGTCAAACAGGAGTGGTGTTGGATCTGTGTAAGAAACTAAAATGGAGCAATTTGTGGCAGTGGTTGGAGGATAATAGTTTAATTTGCGCACAAAAGAAGGTCCAAACTTTGTCGGTGATCAGGTGAGCCAGGTCCTCCTCCCAGCATTGACGCACCCCTCCCCATGTGTGTTTTAAAGCCATGCAAGCACGGTAGAGCTTGGCGACTAGGTGTGACCCATCTGGGTCCACTATCAAAAGAGTGAGTGGGGGAAAGCCGTCGGGGGCAAGGGGATAGGAAGGCACGTGGGATCGTAGCGCAGGGTGTAATCTATTGAAGATGAATCTATCCATGAATGCAAGGACAGTATGTGTGGCATCAGTGGTGAGCGATAAGGTATGTCCATCTGGGAACAGATCCCCAAAGGTGAGAAGGCCAGCCTACTCAAGGTTTGTTGTACTAGCTTTTCAGCTGTTAGTGGTAGCCAGGGATCGGAGAGAGGGGCAGTTTGGGAGAATATAAAAAGTCAAAGCCCAGAGTACCAATAAGATTTCGCCATGTGCAGCAGGTGGTAGATAAAGTCTGGATGTCCTTGGGGTCAAATCTGAAACCCGGTGACGGTAGACCATTTAAGGGTGTGGGATCTGCCAGATTCTGTTCTGGTTTAACATAAGGCAGGCGGGCATCTGGGTGAAACCAATAATTGGCAAAGTGAGCTAGGGCGACCAAAAAAAAGATGTGGAAATCGGGGACGATTAAGCCGCCACGATCATATGGGAGAGTGAGGGTGTCTCAGGCAACCCGGGGTCTGCAGCCCGACCATAGCAGCTTCAAAAGTAGGCTGTGCAGCGTCATAAATAATGATTTTTTTTTAAATTGCTTTTCATAAAGTCTCATACAGTGTACAGTTGAAAAGATAAACATAGCATTCGGTACAACCATTTGCAACGAGAATCAGAAGAACAGCACGTGACTGCAAATGGAACTCACATGAGAGCAGGTGAAACAGACTTATATACATGTAGCATGTGGCACATACATTCATAGGGACTCAGTATCCAGGGTATCTGGTTGGGCAACAGAACGCAAGTACACCAATAGAGGCTCCCAGATGTCCCTGGGCCTGGAGGATGATGGTAGCTCCTCCGCATATAAGACTAGATTGTCTCGGCAAAACACCAAATCTTTAAGCCAATGTTTCACTGTGGGGCTCAGCGCACTGTCCCATACCTTCGCCACTCGTCGCTTGGCAATAGTGCTAAAAGTATTGCGGGGCTGCGGTTGTGTGTTTAATAGAGAACTCAATGGGAGGGGATGTGCATCCCAGTGTTCCACAGCCACATGTGGGACAAAAGCATGAGAGGTGAACCAGAAGTTCACGTATTGTGCATGTGCACAAAGGTAGTAGGGATAAAAGTCGGGTACATTGAAAACCCCGCATTTGTAATCCAGTGTGAGTGTCTTCCAGCTCACCCGCGCTTGACGGCCACCCCAGACTAGGCGAAGCAGCAGAGTGGGTAGATTCTTAAAAACAATTTGCGTGAGTTTAAGCGGTATGTTACTGAAAAATTATAAAAATGTAGGCAATACTACCATTTTGATCAATGCAATGAGGTCTGCAAGAGAGAGTGGGAGTTTCACCCATCTATCCACTTGTTGTTTCCAGCATCGCAGTGGCAGTCCCATAATTCTCACGGATAACGACCTCTGGGTTCTGGTGGACCCACACACCCAAATATTTAACTGAATCCGTGGCCCACAAAAGGGGAAATTCAAGTTCATGTGGAAGAGCGCTCTCCGTAAGTGGCATCACTACATATATGGACCAGTTAATGTGGAGGCCAGAAAAACTAGCGAATTGAATATATTCACGCAGAACTGTTGCTAGGTAAGTGCGGGGCTCACGTATAAAAAGAAGCAGATCATCTGCATAAAGAGAGATGATGATCGGCCGATAAAAAGAATTAAGAGCCGCATGCTTGTGGGATTGCCTAATTAGGCAAGCTAGGGGTTCCAATGTCAGGGCAAATAACATCGGTGAAAGGGGTTACCCCTGTCGGGTGCCCCTAGTGATTTGTATAGGGTCAGAAGTATAACCCTCTATCTGGACGCGCGCTATGGGACCTGCATATAGGTGACACACCCATTAATAAAGAGAGGTGAAAAACCCATCTGCTGCAAGACATAAAAAAGATAACCCCACTCCACTGAATCAAACGCCTTTGCGGCGTCAAGCATGACCGCCGCCGCCGCCGGCAAATCAGGATTGAGAGTGTGAAGCATAGCAAACAGTGTCCGGAGGTTATGGGAGGTAGAGCGCTCCGCAATAAAACCAGATTGATCTGGTAGGACCAGTTTTTGCATGAGTGGCTGGAGACGAGTGGCCAAGATCTTCGCCAGGATTTTTACATCTGTATTAATAAGCGAAAGAGGTCGGTATGATTCACAATTAGTGGGGGATTTATCCTTTTTGAGTAGTGTGATGATAAGTGCCTCGCGGAGAGACGGTGGTAATCTACCGAGATCGTACGCTTCAGCATACATTACTATTAAAAAAGGGGTGAGTTCCTCCACGTACGCTTTGTAAAATTTGCAAGAAAACCCGTCAGGGCCAGGAGCTTTCTTATTAAGTAGAGCATTGATCGCCATTCGAATGTCTTCCACCGTGATTGGTTGATTAAGGTAGTCCCTCTGACCATCTGACAGCCATGCTATGGCTATCTGTGAGAGATATTCGTCAAGGGCGGCAACATCAGTCTCACCTTGGGAAGTGTATAATGCCGCATAAAATTGCCAGAATTGGTCTGCGATGTCAGATACAGTGTAGTGTTCTTGGCCCACAGCATCCGTGATCTTAGTAATGACCTCCCTCTCCATGTGGCATTTAATTTTAGAAGCTAAGTGGTGTCCCGGTCTACCACCCTCACCATAAGTCTGAGCTACATGGCGTTTAGAGATATATCTCATCTCTTCCTCCGCCAATTTCCCATGTTCAAGTAGAGCGTCTTTAATAGAAGCTAGGGTCGCCTCACAAGGTGCCGCCTCATAATCCTGCTCCAATTTTTTCAATGCTGTCTCCACCGTAGCCAACTGTCCTCGAAGGTCTTTTAATATGCCAGGTGTCGTACCTATACAAGTGCCACAAATAGTGGCTTTAAATCCCTCCCAAAGTACCCCAGCACTATCCACAGACCCTTTGTTATGTGCGAAGTATTGTGTGATGGCCTCACAAACCGTCTCCATGTAGATAGGGCCCAACAGCGCTTCAGGCCTAAATCGCCATGTGACGGTCCTAGGGACAGTTTGTGGGACAGTAAGGGTGAGGCGGACAGGACAATGATCTGACAGTGTACGCGGCAACCCAACCACCTCCGTTACCCAGCTCGCCGCCCCCTCACTCATGAGCCAGTAGTCGAGGCGGGACCAGCTGCCATGCACTGTGGAAATATGTGTGCACTCCACAGTGTCAGGGTGTCTATGGCGCCAGACATCCAGCTACCCCAGGTCTGCCATTCCATCGTTTATTGCACAAGCTGCCCCAGGAGAATGACCCTCTCTGCTGCTGGATTTATCCTTAGTTGGATCTAAATGCGTATTTAGGTCCCCGCCCCAGAGAACTACAGCATCCGGGAGCCCACGTAGAACAGCAAAAATACGCTCATACAGTGCCGGGTCATCTGTGTTAGGACCATAAGTATTGACGATAGTAACGAGTGTGCCCATCAACTTCCCATGTAGAACAACATAGCGCCATGCGGTGTCGGCATGAGTGTGGATTGCAGTGAAGGGGATGCCTTTTTTGATGAGGATAAGAACCCCACGGCTATAGGAGTAATAGGAAAAGGCAAGTCGGTATCCAGCCCAGCGACACCCCACTAGCCTGTCAGTTGTTGGTGTCAGATGCGTTTCTTGTATGAGGGTGATGCCAATTACATGACGATCCAAGTGCGCTATTACCTGACGGATCTTTCTTGGTGTATTAAGCCCCCGTACATTCCATGTTAAACAAGAGATGGACATCACATTACTATGAATAAATGCATCAAATTATTCCTAAAACATAAAGTGCCCAACACCTCAAGACAGCCCATCCTCACCACACAAGGGAGCGAGGTTGTGTTTGTTTTATAGTGCACACTTGCATCTCATAAAGGAGCTAGAAAAGAGTCAGTTACGTGAACAACCCCTACAACACCCCCCCCCCCCCCACCCACTAGTACCCACCACCCACTTTAGTGGCCCCAATATGCCAAAGCCTTCCCAGACCCCCAGAAACAAATCCCAAGCATAACGCCAAAGGAGTAACCAGTTGGGGGGAATACCCATAAGGGGGGCGCTTGAGCACAAGATCCCTCCCAATGTAAAAGGAGGTGGCCGAGCCATCATGATAGCACCCACTAGCCAACTGCGAAGGTTGCATCACTTAAAAGGAAAAAAGGCCATCAGCGCAGAGCAAACAAATACAGAAACATCATTGTCTCCTTTATATCAATACATGACAAATAGCAACAGCACTGGTGTTAGAGTTCAGTGCGGCAATATATCTGAAAAAAACGTCAACCCAGCCAGGAGAACAGCACTGGAAACTAAATCTGAGTTCACACATACAGTCTACCAGCATCAGTGCCCATCTGGCATTTCACTAGTTCCCCCGTCATCACCTCCTGCTACAGATTTTGGGGATCGACTGCGTTTTGCAATGTTCTTGGCATAATCCATCGCCAACTTCGGGCAGGTGCAAATCTTATGCTTGCCATTGTCTTCTATACGCAGTCTTGCAGGATACAGCATGGCGTACGGTATTTTTGCTGCCATGAAGAGCTTCTTTATGGGTTGGTACTCTCTCCGAGCCTCCCGAACCGCCACCGAGAAGTCAGGGTAGAAGGCAAGGTCATTCCCTTGATGCTTGATGGAGCCCTTCTCGCGAGCCAACCGGAGCACAGTGTCACGGTCTCTATAGTTCAGCAAACGGGCAATGATAGGATGCGGCGGCGCACCCGGAGGCGGGCGGGCAGCCAAAGAACGATGAGCCCGTTCCACGATCAGGACCTGGGACAACTGTCCCGCCCCGAAGACCTCGCGAAGAAGATTTTCTACATACATTCCGAGGTGGCCCATGTTCGTGGACTCTGGCAGGTCCGTATCACTGCCAGCACCCTCTCCATGGACGTCGCTTTCTCAGTGACTTGTTGCAGACCGTCCTCCGCGTCTGAGATTCGTGTCTCCGCCTCCCCCAGGCGCTGCCCGTGTTTGTTCAGTTTCGCGGATATATGATCCATGTGCAAGTTCAGATGGTCAATCTTCCCATCTATGGATTGGAGACTAGCCTGGACCGCAAGGAGTATTTTGTCAATGTTAGTGAGACGGTCAGTAGGAGCGTCCGCCTCAGAATCAGAGGCTGCATGTTGAGAGGCACGACTGGTCTTGCGTGGTTCAAACGTGAGGCGCGGCTGACCGCGCTCGGTTTTGCCCACAATGGCTCTCCAGTCTGTAATAGTCGAAGCCAAGCCCAGACAGGAAAAAAAAAGGAATGGAGACCTCAACCAGATAGGACGACCCTTGGATATGAAGATATGGCAAGAGGAAGGAGGCACAGAGCAGTCTACAGACCACTTGAAATGATATTCGCCGGTGGGGGGGTATCTGGTAGTATCCGCAAGGTGGTACAGTTCCGAGTTTGCTCAATTGATCTGAACATTTCCTGCAGTATAGGGGGCACCAGGAGAACAACAGTATGTCATCAGCATACATAGAGATAAGAAGCGGTTCGGATTTAAATTGAAGACTTTGAAGCATGTGGCGTTCTTGAAGATGACTGTAGGAGGCTGGCTTAGTATATGGTGCTCACTTATTCAAGTGGTGCACCTTGCACTAATCCAGGCAGCCCTTACGGTGATTTTAGTGGTTTTTGATAACCATAGAAATCTCTCAAACTGGTAGCTGTGGAGAGCAGCCTTCAGGCTTGAAGGAGTATTAAGCAGCTTGTTTTAGCTGTGTAATGTTATAGTGAAAGTTAAATTAAAAAGAACTACACAGTGCTTATAAAAATACATCTATTTATTACACAATACTCACTAACTCATTGGTATATCTCCTACCTGGAGATATCAACAAAATACACAAGAATACTTCAAATGCAATCAGGTAAGTAGCACAAAATACAGTAGTCTACAGGGGGAGACCAAACCATATACTAAAAAAATGGAATGCGAACTGCAAAGAACTAGACTTGGACCAGAAGGTCCATGGGAACCAGGGACACAAGGAACCACCCAAGGTAAGCACCCAGGAACCTCACGGAGGCTGTGGGCAGAGCGGGAGGACAGCCGCATGTCCAGAAATCAATAGAGAAATTGTGGTTGCAGTTGCAGAAGATGGACCCTTCCCAGAGGACCCCGAATAATTCCCTTGGAGGACAGAAGGTTTGAGAGCCATCCCACCTGTGGATGCCCCGTGAACGAGGTTACCTACACCCGGGAAGCCAGGTGCATAGGGGTGAAGAGACGGCGTAGACGACAATGGAATACTTAGAAGAAAATGTCTCTGGAGAAGATGGTGAAGGAGTTCGGTGGAATCCAAGGGTGGATTCTAGAAGTGAAGAACCTGCAAGCAGAGGGGACAGATTCTATGCCACTCAGAAGTGAGAAGGAGGAACAGAGATACAACGCCTACCAATGTCAGGAGAGTCGACAGTGACCTTGTTGCTGTAACTGTAAGGACCAGGCGACGCTGAGGAAGGCCACGAGCTGTGCACGAGCTGTCCCACTTCGGATGTCGGTGACTAGGTGATCGCTGTCAAGTGGGAGCACCAACACGTCCTGGTAGCTGCAGGTGGCATAGAAGACGAGGAAGGGGCAACGTGAGGACCAACAAGGTCCAAGGGCCTCACCAACAGCAGGAGAGTCAGAGCAGGCCCGATCAAGCAGGGGAGCCCACTGAAGCAGTAGAAGACCCTCAGGCCAAAGACACAGAAGTTGCAAGAGGACCTCGAGTAGCTCACCAAAGGTGAAGGCCCACAGTGCAAAGAATGCGGTGAGGATGCTGACCTTGGAAGGAAGAGATGCTGGAGACTGGAGCTTCTTGTAGCCCGAAGATCTCTGGAGCGCAGAGCCAACAAGTCTTGGCAACTGCAAGTCGACGTGGTGCACAGGGGTTTGGTCCCAGTGGTTCTGATGAGGGATACTGGCCTAAAAGTTGCTGAGAGGACAGGTCAGACCTCGAGGAAGTTGCAGATCTACCACCTGTGTTGCTGAGCCTCAGGAAGTCTGTAGGACGACAGGAGCAGCAGACCGGTCAGCTTTGTTGCGGTGCCTGCAGATGCAGGGGAGTGACTTCTTCACTCCAAGGGAGATTCCTTAGGGTGTCCTTGAAGCCCACAGGTCTGTTGAAGTGTGTGGCAGAAGCACAGACAATGAAGAAAATTTAAGAACAGTCAGACCAGGAGCAGCAGGAGCCTTCCTTGGTGCAGTCTCGGTTCCAGTCTCGGAACAAGTGTCCAGACATTCGAAGAGTGATGTAGTTTCAGGCATGAGTCTTGTTCCACGAAAAATCTAAGGACCCACCCACAGGTAAGCCCTTAAGTACCCTAAGGAAAGGGTTGGAACAACTCTGGGGTCCCTCCCAGGGGGGGCAGAGGGGAGGATACTCCCATGTCCTTTGTCCAGTTTCGCACTAGAGCGGGAGGCAAGGGCTCCCTTTACTGGCTCAAACTGGAATATGAAAGGTGGGCACCAAATGTGCCCTTCAAAGCAGTCTGGTGGCGCTGGCAATCACCCCACCCTAGCCCAATACACTAATTGCCGTCTGGGAGGTGGTCACACCTCCCTAGGACAGGAAACCTATTGTTCTACCTTCACCTGCTTTCGTCAGCAGCAGGAGGGTAGAATTGTGTCTGTGGTCGGCACCAGCACTAGCTTGCTAGCAGACCCTGAAAAGCTGTTACTGGGAGTACAGGGGAGACCCCAAGGAGTTCCCTTGTACATGGAATCATACTTCCAACACTGGAATCTATGTTGGGGTATGATTCCAACATGTTTGACACCTAACATGACCGGGTTCTGTGCAGCCACTATATAGTTAGACATCTCGTAATGACTGATGTCCACTATATGTCTAAAAATGGCTGGCAGCACTCCCAAAGCCTGGAGAATCGACTCCAGGGTTTGTAGGTGTGTCCTGCTCATGCAGAGGTACCCTCACACGTATAACCATGCACTCTGCCCTCACGACTGACGAGCCTGCCATAGGGGTGACTTATAGGTTTTAAGTACAGTGACCTCAGATATATATATATTTTTTAATTATTTTTTATTAGTTTCAATAAAGTAACATCAATAACATCTGCATGACAGTTCAATCTGGCATGGATGTTATAAAATAACAATACATTTGAATGGCATAGGTGGGGGTATAGGGAAGCACTGATTTAGGAAACAGTAAAGTCCACTTTTGCTGGCTGGCTTGTCGCTTTACTCTGCAGCTCCACACAACTATAATCAGTAAAATTAAGTCAGGGGTACCAAAGAAAGAATCAGCCATTATTCCTCAAAACCGTTTCTCCAGTGAGTTACATGCATTTGCAAATAAAATTTGCACTTGTACAGGATGAACACTGGAGAAAAATAAAGAAAAAGAAAGGGAGGAAAGAAACAAGGAACAAAGAAGAAAGTAAGAATCGATCTCTTTGTGAACTTGCCGTCTTGGGTGTGTCTGTCGATCTGATGTAGCAATGGGTAGCAGATATATGGTTGCAAGGGTGTGGTAGGCCATGTACTAATGAATGTGTCAAGGGTGAGATGGGGGTGCCGGTGTGAAAAGGCGAGAAAAAGGAATGCGACGAGATGTGGGGCGGACAGAGGAAGCAGCTCTAAGAGGGCGGGGAATTCGCAGTTAATTTAATCTCAATCGCGGACAAGTATTCCTGCCATTGTATAAGGATGTGTTGCAGGGGTGTTGACGCTTGTGTCGCAATTTCTTGCTGATTTGTACTCTCCGAGACCAGTGCCCTATGGAGATCGAGCATCCATGCATTAGTATTGGGGCCCCTTTGCGCCTTCCATGCCATGGCAATCTTATGCTTGGCCAGGCCTAGAGCAAGGTCCAGGAATTTGTTCAGGCTCTTAAGAGACGAACTACGTCTCGTGACTTCCAGCAGGAGTGCCTGCCGCTTCTGCGAGTACAGTAACTACCTCAGACCAGTATATTTGAATAACAGTGCAGCTCAACACCATGTGTGTGAATGTGGCCCCCTGGTCTCGACATCTAGGACATATGTCCATGGTGGCGGTATACATGCGAGCCAGCCTGTGGGAGGTAAGATATGTGTGGTGTAAATAATTAAATTGGGTGTATTTTATACTAGCGTTGGTCGAAATAATTTTTGGGTGGTTAAGGCATTGTAGCCGCTGCTTGTCAGAAAGGGTAAATAATCAAAATAGGGAGTGAAGAGGTGATGCTTAGAGATCAAAAGAGGTGTCCTCCTCTGGTCAATATATGAGAAACAAAAGGGATACACCCTTGAATAGATATGTAACCGTGTTCTCCCAAACTAAGTGTGTCTCCTACAATGGTGGAAAGCACACAGCTTTGTTTAAATACCCCTCACACACCAAAAGGGCCCTTGGTGTCATGCTTCATCATAGGGGTCTTCCCGCCCCGCTGCGGGATGGGGCGTGCTGCAACCTACGACTACGCGGGAGCACTAGTTTTAGAACAAGACTATGTGTAGTGTAGGTATGTGAGTGGAAGGGTCAGGAGTGAGTGGAGAAGTGACTATATTAAAAAATACCTGGCTCTATGGAAAGAAAACTTTAATATTCCGTTGAGCTGGTATTATTAAAAGTGTGGAAAGAGATGGCGAAACAAAGCTGTAATGAGCTGCTTCTCCTATGTCAACATGTTTCGAAGCCATCTAATGGCTTATTTATTAGGATCAAAGGATCCCTTCTACACTCAAACTCGTAATGTAAGTAAATAGAAAAAGGTGTATATACATGTAGATAATACTACGTGGTGGACATGTCAAAATTAAACATGCACTGTATACAATACCTCAATAGGTATACTACATAATGTGTATTTTGTCTGAAAAGGCATAATGCCCCATGAGCCTCAGAACGGGGTGGGAAGGAGTGTCTATAGTCGAACGAATGTCAAGATCACTTCCTCTACTGAATACTACCTCCCCAAGCCTCCGTGGAACCTGTCAGAAAGGGTGACAGACAGTTCGCCGTCCCAATACGCACGCAATGCCGCAAGTGCGGGGGGTTCGTCTAATCTGATGAAAGTATAAATGGCTGTGGCGGCATGTCGGCCACGGCCGTGTGTGAGCAGTGTTTGTAATAAGTGTGACATGGTAGGCTCTGCCGGGTCATTGTCCCATGCTTGCAAGGTTTGGTGCGTCAGCAAGGCATGTAAGAGATATGTGTCTACTAAATCCTCAGATGTTTGCAGTTGCGAATCCGCATACATGTCCCCCCATGTTTCCAACCCACTCTCCCTCCATACTCCCAATTCCGGTAGTCCATGGCGGGTGTACGTGCCGGGAAGAAGCTCCAGAGGTAAGCTGGGAGCGTAGGGCCCTGGAGGGTTCCTGGTTATCACATATCTGGACCAGTGCAGTCTGGCCACTGTCATTAATATATTGTCTCTCCGTTTCTGAGTCATGTGGTCTTTCTCGACATCCACTCCAATAATGTCGGGGGATCCCAGGCCATGGCTCCTGTGGCCAATTCAGTGAGGTTGTTTTTGGCGAGCAACCGCATCGGCCACTGTAGCTGGGCTGTTGCGTTATATCTGGGGCGCCCAGGCCCCCCTCCGACAATGGTAGGTGTAATTTATGAAGAGCCCCTCTGGCCCTTGAGTTTCCCCATATCAGGGAGACCATTAATGATTCCAGATCCCTGAACATTTGAGGTAGATGGTAGCGCGGCCCATGGGAGATAAGGGGAGACTCAGCCAGAATGGGAGAGTCGATCAGGCCCGCGCTATGGCCCAACCGAGGTTCCCATCCACAATATCTGTCCCCGGATGGTAAATCTGGACCCCAAATATTTGTGTCGAACGCCCATGTCAAGGGCGTGTCTGACGCCATTTGTCTCTGCGCTGGTGTCATTGGGGTCACTGGGAAACACCACTGACTTAGTCCAGTTGACCTGAAGTCCGGGGACCCTCGCGTGTACATTTAAAAGGTCCATCATCGATTGCAGTATTTCAACCTTGCCGCGCAGGTATATTAACGCGTAGTCCGCCGTCGTGTGCCATCTCCGATCGACCTGTAGACCCAAGTCTCTGACCTGTTGTCCCAGTTTACACGCCAATGGCTCCAAGGCCAAGCCAAAGAGAATCGGTGACAAGGGACGGCACTGACGTGTACCCCTCGTTATTGAAAAAAGCAGGGAAAAAGTACGACCTGTCTTCCCTCTAGCCTGTGGTCTAAAATACAGCAGCCGTATCCATTGTAGAAAATTAGGGCCGATGCTGAACCCCGTCAGTGTCGACTCAAGGTATGCCCAGCTTAAGCTTAAGGTGTCGAATGCCTTCTCAATATCTAAGGAAGGGACCCAAGGTTTCTCAGCTTCACTCGGCGCCCAATCCAGCAGTGCAAACAGCTTTCGCAGATTCAGACCCGTGTTGCAGCCTGGTATAAAGCCATTTTGGTCATTGTGGACCAACAAGGGAACAACAGTGATTAACCTATTCGCTAATAATTTCCCGAGGATCTTGTAATCGACATTCAGCATTGACAGGGGGCGATATGAGGCCCTTCGGAGAGGGTCTCGGCCCGGGTAGGACCACAAGCGTCACTTCCCTTAAAGTGGGTGGTTGCGCGCCCGACTCATATGCCTCAGTGTACACCTTGGCCAACCTAGGCGCTAGTTGCGCAGAGAAAGTGGGGAAGAATTCCGCTGGCCATCCGTACGTCCCCGGTGTCTTGCCCGTTGCCAATTGTCCAATTGCTTCCGTGATCTCATTGAGCGCAATGGGGACTTCTAGGGCGTAATAATGAGCTGGTGTAACCTGTGGGAGTTGTATCCCCGCGAGAAAATCTTGAATGAAGGTGGGGTCCTGTAGGGCCAGGGCCGCGTAGAGCACTGTATAGTATTCGTAAAATGATTGGTTAATGGCATCTTGCGTGTTCACTAGGGTCCCAGCGGATGTGTATAT
Organism: Triturus cristatus; assembly: GCF_964204655.1. Taxonomy (NCBI): domain Eukaryota; kingdom Metazoa; phylum Chordata; class Amphibia; order Caudata; family Salamandridae; genus Triturus; species Triturus cristatus. The sequence continues at coordinate 443,828,308 of NC_140581.1, read as the reverse complement.
GGCAGTGATAGTGGGTTGGGCAGTGTCGGAACGCAATAGCCACGCCAGTAGCTTCCCCGCCTTGTCACCCTCCCTGTGTCTACGTGCCAAATACATTTTCTAATCTGGCGCGCCAAGGTCATCATCGTGCTTCTATATGCCAAGCGAGCCTGGGCGAGCGAGGGGCCGATCTGGGGGTCGATAGGGATACGCTGCTCACAGCTCTGAATTGCTACCTCGTGTGTATGAAGCGCAGCGGTTAGTGTTGTGTGGGCGCCGTATGTACTCTTGATAGCATGCCGTCAAAGGACACACTTGAAGGCATCCCATTCCACTCCTGTGGATGAAGCAGATCCCTCATTGTTCGTGAAGTAGGATGTGATGGAGTCTAGGAGAGTGGCCCGGTAACAGGAATCGGCAAGTGTAGAGCCGGGTAGGCGCCAGGTCGAGATCTCGGGACGCTGCACGCCCCAGGCCAAGTTCAAATGCAACGGGGCGTGGTCGGAAAGCGCACGCGCTAAATAGTCAGCATGTGCTACACTGTGGAGGGCGTTAATGGAGCAGAATATCGTGTCTATCCGTGTATACAAATCATGTAATGAATAGTAGTATGTGTAGATGCGCACCTGGAGATGCAGCCTGCGCCATATATCGTGAACCTGCATGTTGGACACCCATTCCGACATATGTTGTGCTAGTTTGATAGATTGTGCCCGTAGGATGGGGGGCTGGAACGATCCAAGTCGAAGTCCCACACACCATTAAAAATCGCCACCCCAGTACATGGGGATTGCAGGGTCTGCAATCCAGGATGGTGTGAGTGTTTGTAGGAAGTTGGACTAACCCGAGTTTGGGGAGTAAAGGGAAACCAGTGCCAGGGGGGACCCATTCAGGAGACCCACCATGGTAACGAAACGGCCCTGTACATCCAATCTGGAATGTGTAATTTGTAGTGGAGTCCCAAGTGCAACCCATATAAGTGCTCCCCGGACGTATACGAAAACGTCGTGCCCAGGATTGTGCCCCTCCAGCGCTTACGTAGCGATGCAAGTGTTAGTGAAGTGAGATGTGTCTCCTGTAGCAGCGAAACGTGATCCCGTGACTACGCAGGTATTGATTTACTTTGTGCCGCTTAGCGCATCCCGCCTGTCCCCTCACATTCCAGGTCGATAGAGAATAATCCCCATGTGCCATCTATGTGATCATAGGGTGTAAACACGGTGTGTAGCACACCAGAGTTATAATCACCACCCCCATGTACCATAACCCAAGTGTAGTTCAGCGCCTGAACCCATTGTTCACAGACATACAAAGAGATCAACATAATCACCAGAGGTTCCCAACTTCCCACCCCAGGCCTGTTTGCCAATGGGCAAAGCGCCATTCGCACTAAATTGCAGGTCAGATAAACACCAAAAATAACATTAAACAAATAAAACAAATGATGTGCTGTATCAGCTAGTTACCACTCGTTGGGGAGGGTATTGCAGAGTGTGCATTCAGTGTCTTTGCCGCCTCCTGTGATTCATTCTGGCACTCAACGGGCGTATGTAGGCCGCCTGGCTGCCACGATGGAAGACGTCTCCGGGTTCGGAGTAGTCAACCCAGTGCATTTACTGTTTGTGGAGTGAGGTCCGGACCATCCCCTGATAACGCCTCGAGCTGCGAGGCTGTGATATGCAGTGTTTGATCTATGATCAAGTCGGAGTTGGAGTCCTGTCTAGATGAAGAATCGGGGGATCCCAAATGTTCCACCGTCTTGATGGGTTGCGCCCTTTCCCGGGCCGCCTGCGCTTTCGTTGGGCTGCGCGGCCGACCCCTGCGTGACTCTACTAATGTACATGGTTGAGGGGACGATAGTGTGGTGGCGCGTGTGCCAGGCCTTGTTGATCGATCCAGATCCATGCCTCGTCGGGATTATTACAGAAGACTGCGCTCTCCTTGTGGTGTATGCGAAGACGTGCCGGGTATTGGATGGGAATATTGAAAATCATGGTCTCTCAAGCATTTCTTGACCTCCAGGTATGAGGAACGGCGGCGTTTCACAGCTAGGGTATAGTCTGGGTAAATGTGAACCGTGGCGTTGTCGATTTTCCAAGGCCCCCTGGCATAGGTGACCTGTAGTACGTGATCCCTATCACAATAGTTGAAACATCTAGCCACCATCAGTCTGGGGAAAAGCACTCGGGCGGGGGGCCCCCCCGGCACCCTATGCGCCCGCTCTATGGAGAAGAACTGCGACATCTTATCCAGCAGGACGTCTTGTGAAAACCAGTCTTCAAGGAAGAGCTCCGTGTTGGGGACCTCCGCCGGCTCGGGAAGACCCACGATGCGTACATTGTTTCGACGCGAGGACCCTTTCTGGCCCTCCACATGTGCCTTAAAGAAGTTCACCTCTTGTTGGAGGAATTGCAGTTGGGTGGCTGTTGCATTTACCATGGGTCGAAGCGACGCTAGCGTAGATTCAGTTTCATCCACTCGACTCTTCAGTTTCTTGTGGTCCTCCTGCAAGTACCCCATATCAATGCTGAGGGAGTCAATCTTCGTCCCCAGGGTGGTTTTAATGTGGAGTATTGCTGCTAGCAGTTCGTAAAAAGCGAAGCGAGTGATCACTGCTGTCTCCCTGGGCTGGAGACTGCGAAGGGTCCACACTCCTAGGCGGCGAGGGTGTTGATTCCACCTTCGGAGGTTGTAGTTGAGGCTTCTCTGCTCTGGGTTTGCCCATTGCGTCGTCTGTGGGCAGCGACAGGCCAGGTGCTGGTTTATGCGTCCCACAGGTGGTCAGGTGTAGCCCAGAATCCCGGAGCGGTGTCTCCGTGAGGTATAAGAGGAGGCGGTGTAAAAGTAATCAGGGCGTCACAGGTTACCGGGTTGGGAGCATGCGCTCCATTGGATTAAGGATGTCTCGTGTTGCGGGCCCTCGCAGCAGCAATCGTAATGTCTGGGGAGTGTCCAATGCACCCTTTACACTATATTGTCACTAGTGGACCCAGGCTGCAAGGTTCATGCGCTTGGGAGCGTGTTGGCCGTTCTTTCCGGGCTCCCCAACCCCAGCTCAGGTTGTCGTTGTGTGTGTCCTCCTGTGAGCCCCAGCGGAATGAGGGCGACTAGTAGTGCGCTGGGGGGCACGCTACTCACACAAGTTCCCACATGCATAAGCAAGCGCACGTGTAGGCCCAGTCATCATTCGCCCCCCTCGTTCTAAAGTCAAAGGGGAAAGCTAGAGGCTTAAACGCACCTTCTCCACCTGCAAGGAAGGGTCCACAGCGGGCTTGCAGGCGCCGACTGGCTCTGGAGCACCCTTCAATCTGGGGCAGGCCGCCATAGGCACCGGTGGCAGAATCAGGCTGATGCGCAAAATGGCGGTCCCGGTCCCTCAGCTCATCGCAGGCTGTAGATTACAGGCCTGGGGGATCCAGTTACAATGAGCTCCACTCAGTCCAGGATTTGAGGGGGGCCTAGGGCTCGGGCGCTCACTCACCACGTCCGAGGGAGGGTCCACAGCAATCCGACGGGCTTTCACTGGTCTCGGAGCCCCCCCCGCCCCTGAATAGGCCACAGCGGGCTGCCCGTTACAGGATGGCGTCTCCTGTTTCACCGCCCACCACAAACCGGAGATCGCAGGCGCCCCCGTTTAGGCCCTGGTGTCTGGGTGGCGGGAGCCAGAAACGTTTGGTGAGGCTAGGATCGCATGCCGATCAAATGGGCAGCAGCCCGCACCGAGTTGCCTCAAACATGCCCAGGATTTCCAGGCCCCAACGGCCTTAATGGCGCTACGCCCTCACCACCAGGGATTGAGGCTCACAATGGTCCCGCGGAGCCTCCGTGAGTCCTGAAAACAGCTAGGGATGTTGCGGATAGCTTTCCGACATCATATCCATGCAGGATAGTGGGCCAGATAAGGGGGATTCAGGATTCTTCCAGCGGGCGCAGAGCCAAGATCAGAGCTCTGCGACCACTCTTGACGCCATCTTAGCCACCGTGCAGTGACCTCAGATATAAGGAAACATATCAGTAGTGAAAGGTGCAAGCACCAACTCATCCAGGCTGCGATGGCAGGCCTGTAGTCACAGTTCAAGTGGACTCCCATGGGTGGCACAATACATGCTGCAGCTCATGGGAGACCCTGGGGGTACCTATGCCCTGTGTTCCTTAGTACCATATATAAGGGTACACCAGTAGCCAATTGTGGATGTACAAATGTACTTACCATGGTCAATTTAGGGGAGAAAGAACAAGGATATGGCAAAAGACTGCGAAATGGAGCCATTGATATAGATACAAGCTGTAGGATTCAAATATAGCAATGAAACGAGAGGAGTGATTCTGTCAGGAATGCCAAGTTTCCGTAATGTCAAGTGGAGGAAAGGCCATTCTAGAGAGTCACATGCCTTCTCTGCATCCAAAAGAGCAACCACCGCAGGAATGTTCAGAGATACCCTATTCATAACAGAGAAGACGACACGAAGATCTAATTGCGGTGGATCTCTGGGTATTAACCCCATCTGCACAGGAGATATCACCGGTTCAAGCAACAACAATAATCTGATAGCGATTGCTTTGGTGAGGATTTTATTGTCGAAGTTGAGTAACGAGAGTTGTCTGTAAGATGAACAGTGAGGGGGATCTTTTCTGGGTTTGAGTAGCAGGGAAATCGCCACCCCTCACATGGTAGGGGTGAGCACCCCGTTTGAGGTTCTTCAGCGTACACCTCCGGCAAGAGAAAGATCAAAATGTTTTTATACGTTTAGTAAAAAGCACCAGTAAGGCCATCACGGATAGGGGCCTTCCTTCCACCCAAGGAGTCAAGTGCCTGTACAATTTCCTCGGCAGAAAACGGCTCACTCAGGAACTGCGACTGGCCAGTAGTAAGCTAGACCATGTCAATTTCCTCAAGGTAGGACTAATGCGCGTGGACTCAGACGACAGGCGAGGAGTACAAGAGGATATTTAATATGAGACTATTTAGTGGATTATACCCTCATTGGTGGTAATTCAGGTGCCATCGTCAAAGTCAAGTTCTGCAATGTGCCAGACCCCAAGGAGGGCGCAGGAGGCGGGCTATAGTACGTCCGGGACGTTCGCCTTCGCCATAACATCATGCTGCAGAATATTTGCCAAGGAAGGTAGCCTCCCTCTCAGCCAGGTCGTGAAATTACTCTAACAGAACAGAGCGTTTATGGAGAGATGATGGGGAGTATTCTCCCTGTCAATATCTGCGAGTGCGGCCTCCACACACACCAAGCTGTTGCAAAAGGCATGCAGCACCCCAGCGTGTTTCGAAATGCAGATTCTGCGGATATATGTCTTAAAGGCATCCCACAGGGTGGCACACTCGGTAACAGAGCCTGGATTGACCTCAAAGTAATCATTTATGGCATCTTGTAGTTCAGTGCCGAAAACTGCATCCAACAAAGTGGTCAAGGTGAAGGACCAGTGACGTTCCCAGCCCCTGCTATATGGAAGAGTAAGTAGCAGCAGAACTGGTGCGTGGTCTGAAAGTGTGTGAGGTAGTACTTGTATATCTCGGAGCCGGGTGCTGCCGTCTGCCAAAAGGAACCAATAATCCAACAGTGTCCACACTGTGCGTGGTGCAGAATAAAAAGTGTAACCTGGAGTGGTAGGGTGACTAAAGCCCTAGGTGTTCTTAAGGAAATGAGTATGGACCGTATCCTGAAGAATGTATAAGGAGCTGGGCTTGCTGCCAGGGCAGGTACTTGAGGAACACAAGGCAATATCTAGAAGTAAAAACAACAGTTGATGGACAGAATGCAGAACAATGTCATACATTCACCCCAGTACAGAGATCTGGGCCTAAATCCATAGTTTTTTTTGCTCACCATGCCATTCCAGTTTGAACCCAGCCATATACAAATCAGACTTGACCCTGTGCCTCATGGGAACAGTCCAGCCCAAACTGCCAAGCCAGGACCTTTCTGGACTGGAAACAAGCATCCTAGGACCGGTTTCGGGGTTTCACCCCTCTTCAGCCAGGATAGCTTGATTCCAGTGGCATGGAGAGCACGGGACCCACGTCTGGGCATACCCGTCCCACTCGGGGTGAAAAATGCAAAAACAACAGTTGATGGATAGAATGCAGAACAATGTCATACATTCACCCCAGTACAGAGATCTGGGCCTAAATCCATAATTTTTTTGCTCACCATGCCATTTCAGTTTGAACCCAGCCATATGCAAATCAGTGCTCACTACGCCACTGGAGATCAGCTATCCTGGCTGAAGAGGGTGAAACCCCGAAACCGGTCCTAGGATGCTTGATTCCAGTCCAAGGAAGACATGGCTTGGCAGTTCGGGCTGGACTGTTCCCATGAGGCACAGGGTCAAGACTGATTTGCATATGGCCATGTCTGAACTGGGGTGGCGTGGTGAGCAAAATAACAATGGATTAAACCCAGAGCTGTGACTGGGGGTGAAGGTTTTGCCAATGTGCAACATTCCGTCCATCATCTTGTGTGTTTTGCTGTTCGCCCTATGTGGGAAGGGTATGCCCAGACGTGGGTCCCGTGCTCACTATGCCACTGGAGCCAAGCTATCCTGGCTGAAGAGGGGTGAAACCCCGAAACCTGTCCTAGGATGCTTGATTCCGGTCCAAGGAAGACATGGATTGGCAGTTCGGGCTGGACTGTTCCCATGAGGCACAGGGTCAAGACTAATTTGCATATGGCCATGTCTGAACTGAGGTGGTGTGGTGAGCAAAATAATGATGGATTAAACCCAGATCTGTGACTGGGGGTGAATGTTTTGCCAATGTGCAACATTCCGTCCATCATCTTGTGTGTTTTGAAGATCTAGAAGTAGGCTCAAGTCCAACTTTTAAAATGACATCAGCATCAACTTGTCTAAGAGGGTGGACATGTTCTGGAAAAAGAGAGGAACATCGTTATTTAGGGCATACAAGTTTAGGAAGAGAGTCTCCACTCCAGCATTGTCCCCGTTACCAAAAGGTAGCAGACTTGATCGTCGGTGATGGTAGTGTGGTGCATAAACTGGAGGATTTTATGTATAAGTATTAAGACCCCCCTGGAGAAAGATCTATGGCTAGCAAAGTATCGATGTGAACCCTAGGATGCAGCGAAAACGGGAGATGATTTAGGAGGGAGATGTGTTTCCTGCAGGAATGCGATTTTGACACAGTGTCTGGTAAGATAGGATAGCACCAGTTTGCGAGGAGTGTTCAACCCACGGACGTTCCAGGTGAGGAGTGCCAGATCTACAGAGCGTCTACTGTTAACGGGAAATCATGTCAGCAATGTCTAGTCTAAGATAGCAATTGTTACTTGGCATCCTCTCGTTTGGTACAGAGAAAGAAAATCAGAGGAAAGGGTAACTTGGAACAAGAATAATCATAGGGAAACCCCAAGTGAACCTCTACCCACCCACCCTAGGTAAATAAAGCCTAGTGAATCCCAATAAGACCCAGAACACTGATAAGGATCCCAACAGTTCAAAATACGGAATAATCATTGGTGGGGCGGCGGGGGTCGATGCATCGGAGCTCTGTGCTCATTCTGTAATGCAACGATTAGCTGTATAGTGAAGGGTAGCAGCGGGTGACATGCGGGAATGCATACAGTGGTACTTTAACAATAGCACAGTGTTAACAACATCTTCAGCAAAGTAGTACACACTATAGAGGTGTGTTGGAGCTGTTCAGCCAGGGGTTAAAAAGGTCGGCACTGGCAGAAATGTGAACGTCTGGGGAGGAGGTGGTGCGGGTCGATGAGGTGCTGCCAGGGCCCAACCGCTTGCAGACAGCGAGAACATTGGCCGGGGTGTCGAAAAAACTTGGCTTACCTTCCATCAACATTCAGAGTCTAGTTGGTTAGAGCATACCATATTTTAGCCTGTGCTTCCTGAGCAGTGCCTTTGCATAAGTGAAATTCCACCTCACTCCCTGCACAGCGAAGGTGAAGTCGGGATAAATCAAAATTGTGGCCCCCTAGTACAGTAAAGGAGACCTCTTTTGGGCCAGTCAAAGTGCAGTATCTTGATCTCTGTATTTCAAGAGGTGTGCCACAATGACCGAGGAGGTGCCCTTGGTGGAGGATCTGTGGGCTCTCTCTACTATAAAAGTGGAGAAGTGTTGGACGCCAAATAATTCAGTGAGCAGAGTTTCTACAAATTGTTCAGGGCACCCTATATTGGTCGATTCAGCCAGGCCAACGATGCGGATATTGTTCCGGCGAGAGCGTGCCTCCAAATCTACACTTTTGATGGCTAGGGACTTCAAGAGTCTTCTCCAGCTTATGAATCAATAAAGCTGCGGTGTCCTCCAGGGTGGAGACACGCTCCTCCGCTACATTAGGACGGGTGCCATGTCGGTCCAGGCACTACCACAGACAGTCAAGCCAGGACGTGAGGGTGTAAAAGCGTGCATCAATGGCACGTAAGTTGGCCCGCAGTTCCACCAGGATTAATGCCCTACCCTGGGGATGGAGAGGGTCTGCTTGACCGGCTGAGTCATGGTCGTCTTCGACATCCGACAAGGGGCCAGGACAGCACGCTGATTTAGGTCAGTCGAACGTAAGCCTGCATTGTTTGAGGTCTCCACGACCCATGGCAGGGGAGTGCCGGAAGCAATACCGGGCACTGTGAGTAATAAATGCCGGCTGGCAAACAGGAGGGCAGTCCAAGGCGAGGCGGTTTGGAGCACTATATGCGGAAGCTGTTCCCAGCCCAGACACTGAACAAGGGGGGGCCCATGCAGGGGGGATCCCAGGGGCAGCGTCAGTAGTTAAGCAGGCGAGGAAAGGCTGTCGCCGCTGACAGCGGATTATGGAAGTTTTGTGCAGCAGCAGGGTACTGGCGATGAGCGTTCCACACCCCTGGGCAGTAAGGGAGGAGCAGCAAAAACAAATTTGATGCAGCAGGGGAAGCACTGGAGGTAAGTACTCCCTCAGGGCAGTAGTGGGGTGAGCAGGTGCTCCAGCCGTAGGCCTCCGGCATTGGTGCAGTAGGATGGTAGCAAGGCGGAGCGGCCCCGCACATGGTAATTAGCCATTCACTGTGCAGCAAGCCCCACCACGCAGGGAGAGGTCGGCCGCGGCAGGCAAGGACATAGGCCGAGACCGGCCCCTGCGGTCGAACGTGTGGACGCGTCCCGTCGCCAGCTGGCGCCAGAAGGTGCCAGTATTGTAGGCCGGGCAGCAGACAGTGGCGGGCCAGGTGAGGTGAGTGCAGGCGGGTCCGCATCAGCCTACGGCTCAACATTCCCTGGGCTGTGTGGGCTCAAAAAGTCTTCCCAACATTAGTTGCTTTAAGCTAGGATGGCAGCTGCAACCCTTAGGATAAGAGCTGTCGGTTCAAAAGCTTCATTGCCATGCAGTCATGACTGTCGATGGCTCGCCAACACCCCATCATTATTTATTTGTACTATAGTACATCACCTTCTCAAGCACTGTGCGGTGATAGCTCACCCCCAGGACCACCCTTACGTGATAAATTGACATGTTCTGTTTCTGAATACAGATTTATTCTCAGCTTGAAAATTGGTGTGCTCTTTTCTTTTTCCCTTATTTGGGCACAAAGAATACTATTTCTGGCCTCTTTTCCAGTAATAATTCACTGTACAGAATAACTTCCCAGCAGGATCAATGTAAGGAATAACATTTAATCTTGGAGTAGGAGAACAGGGGCTGGGATCCTGACCTACTGTTCATTTGGCAAGGAAAAAATAGCACTCTCCCGTAGATTGAGGCACTACGCACTACATGAGTGAGCAGGGGCAATCGCCTTAGTATATAAAACACACAAAAGGTGAAGGTAGGAATGCTTGCAAGAAGTCTAACCACTGGCAATCGCTCAGGGTAGCATTCCAGCACACCATTCTTTTGCCCACCCAAGACTGCCCTAAGTTGCCATGGATATGCCCAGCAGTGGGTCCCTTGCTTACTGTGCCACTGGAACCTAGCCACAACTGAATGAAGAGGACCAATCAGGCTGAAACCTGTCTTGGGTTGCTTCTGTTGCGCTTCAGAGATCTGGCTTGGTATTTTGGGCTCGACTGTTCCTTTTGGGGCATGACCAAGACTGATTTGATATGCCTGGGTCTAATCTAATGTGGCGTGGTGTGTAAAAGAACAATGGGTTGGAATGATATCTGACCGATTGCCAGTGCTCAGACTTTTGGCAAGCATTCCTCCCATCACCTTTTTTGTATGTTCAAGGCAATGCCTTAAGTGGATAAGGGTATGCCCAGACATGAGTCCCTTGCTCACTGTGCCACTGGAGCCTAGCCGAGACTGAAGAGGTCCAATCAGGCCAAAACCAGTCATGGGTTGCTTGTGTTTCGGTTCAGAGAGGACCTGGCTTGGCAGTTTGGGCTGGACTGTTCCTACTAGAGCAGGACCACTACTGATTTGCATATGGCTGGGCCTAATCTGAGGAAGCATGGTGGGAAAAAGACTGCTAGAATGGAATGCTCCTCTGAGTTATTGCCAGTGGTTCTAGACATATGCAAGCCATCCTCTCATCATCTTTTGCATATTTGACGTCCCGATATATAGCCACGAATATGACACTTTACCCTGCATGCTTTTACAACGCGTGCCATTACCCCGCATTGTTTACTCCGCAAAATCTTTTACAACACAGGGCTTTACCATGCAATCAATTACAACGCATTGTCCATTACAACGCAATTTACTATTCCAACTCCACCGGGGCGTTGTAATGGGGAATGCATTGTAATGGTTTGCGGTGTAAAGCCCTGCATTGTAAAAGATTTTGTGGAGTAAAAAATGCGGGGTAACAGCATGCCTTGTAACGCAGTCGTTGTAAACGATGTTTACCATATAGCCACATTAATGCCTAGATCCAAGGCATGGACTCTCAGCCAGGCACAACCTGTGCATAGCAATGTTCTCAGCAATACCTTCAGTGAGGTTAAGTTAGATTTCTAACTCCAGCCATCAACAAGAATCCTGAACATATTTATGAGGACGGAGATACATATAGGTGTTGTCCTCATCCTATTCAAGTCAAGGTCAAGTGCAAACTCTGCATATTGGTGCACTTTTTTGAGAAGCATTAAGAATTTCTTAGCAATTAATTTATTAACTGAGCACCTTTTTACTGTTTGTCGCATTACTGTGGGTCCAATATATTTCATTAAATGCGGCTCCATTTTATTACTTTTTGACAACACTGTAGATGTTTGACAACCCCCTCTAATAGACTTAAAGTGAGGTTAATTTTCTAAACATTTGAAGATCTCTACATTTTCTTATTTTGTTAGAGCTTGGTGTTAAGCCTAACACCAAGCTTGGAGTTAAGGCTAACATAAAATGTTGACTTAACCCTTTTGAGATCTTAGTATGCTTGTCTACATGTAAACATGTCATCGGTGTAAAGCAGGTCAGAAAAGTGTTGTGCATCACTTACAGTCAAGCTTTATTATTCCCTGTAGAGTTACATCAGTAGATTTTCCAAACTATCAGATTTACTAACCGAATTTACTCTAGCAAATTGTCTAGATGTTTTAACATCTGGGAGAATGGCACAGTGAACTCAACGTTCGCCCCTGAAAAATACAGTGTTCTGGACATCATTAATTAAAATTCTGGCAAGGCAGACTCCACCTTCCATCCTTCTTATGTCAGTAAATTGCGTACCATAAGCTTGGTAATAAGCACTATATAAAAAGAAGTTATTATTATGAAAATAAAAAATCTGTTTCTACTTTTACATGTAGTGCTCAAACATTAATGTCGAAGATTTAGGAGACAGAGACTTTATTTCAAAACTTTGCAGAACGGCCACCAAAGAACCCTCAATATGAACCCATAGCATTGCACTGGAATTGGAATACTCCTAAAGCCACTCGACCTTGCTGGAATTAACTATATATAGATAAGACTGGGTAACAAATATTAAGGCTTTGATTCTGGAACCAACAGTAAACCTCGAAGAAGGCACAAGTTGAGGACAAGTGATGATTCAGAATGAACATCTGCACCGGGTGAGCATGGATTCAAAGAAATGCATGAGGTGATACACTCCCCTTAAACAATGAAGAGTTTAATTTGAGAGTTTTTTCAACGTTTGTTGTTGCTGAGGAAAGTGACAATGGTAATCGTGATTTCAGTTGTTCTAGAGAACCATTTCCCTTATCTTTCTTCGTCCACATGTGCTTGGAGAACTGTCTTATAATGACCCATTATTTATGGATTTAGTGGCTATCTAATCAACTACGGGAAAAAAGCTAAACAAGATATACAGAAACCCTGATTAAAGCTTCGCTTTACTTCTGAATTGAGAGGTGCAGCCACGACCTGATCAAACTATTGGGGTGATACCATTGAGGCCTAAGAAAAACCAAAGATCTGATTTATTTACAGTTTCCCATAGCACAACTGGACCTAATAAGATATAAAGCACACTTGTAATCCACTGTTCAGGATATTGTAATACTCTAGTCAGTGATGAAAAGAGGTTCTGGGAAGATTCTTGTCTGCAAGTAAGACTGGAGGATTAAAACCTGAAAGGTGGGGGCAAACATCCACTTCAGTACCAAAACGGTTTGCTGCCTGCTGGTCAATACTTTGCACTAAGGCTATTCATAGGTGTGGGGAACATGGTGCCGCTCTTTAGGCGTTCGCTACTACACCGAGACGCTTGCCACTGTGCTGACCATGAATTCATTGCCACAAAACAAAAAGAGCTTTGACCTCCCTCCTCTTACTGTCACACTGCTGCAGGAGATGTGCCTGGCTCGCACCGTGGCAGACTCAGTAGCCTGCACTAGGAGAACACGTTGGGGGACGGCCGCCCTAGAGCTGAGGAGGAGCCGCAAGGCAGCAGCATGCGGTCTGTTCTGTGGCATTGGAGGCAGGGGCAGCACAAGTTCTGCTCCTGCTGTGCTGGAAGCAGTCGGACAGAGGGGGAAGGCGGTGGTGCTTCAGGAGCAGCTCCAGCATGTACTACAGCCAGAGCAGACACACAGAAGATACTTGGAGCTAGCCAACATGAGAGAAGGTACCGGAGGTAGGCTGGGGAAGCAGGGGCAGAGCAAGCCTTTTGGTCAGGGGAGAAAACAAGTAATCACCAATGGGATAATAAACAGTAGTGTGGGAGGTAAGACTTTGGCTCACCCTTTCTCTCAATGGTCCTTGCAGGAAGTTGAGGGGGGCGAACCCCCAAGCACCCTAGGAAGAAAAGTGAAAGGACGAGATAGCAGAGTGAGTAAAGGGAAAAAAGAAAGTCGAAGACTGTAAATTAAGAATTACCCCCTCACTAAGGTCATTCTTCAAGGTGCAGCCCATAGTGGTTGATATTAGACAGCAGGTAGAGGAGCTTAAAAAGCGGACATCTGGCCAGTCCACAACTATACAAATGGCTGTGGAAGGGATTTTCCCCTTATTAGAGCCTGTGAGCACCTAGAAGCAGGCTCAAATGAACCTGACTGGAGAGCAGGTTACGCTAGAGGTTAGAGCAACAACTTCCCGGGGGGATAAAACTCTGAGTTTGAATCACACCGAGCCTAGAGCATTTACCAAGGAAAAGGATGTCACTCCTGAAAATTCACCTGGTTCTTTGGAGGTTATGTTCTCCTCTCTGTCAGAGGAAATTAAGAAAGGGTTCACTGTCTCGGAAGCAAACCAGGGTGAGATAAGGAGCTTTTGTGAATCTCTGGGGAGAAAAATAGACCTATTGAACGTTAGGACACATACCTTGGAAAATTCGGTAATGGAGCTGAAAGAAGAACTGAGCAGTGGGAAAGCAGATATCTTGGTCTTAAAACGTGAGGTGCAGGATGTTCAAGAAAAATTGGAGCAGCTGGAATTTGAGGAAGAATAATCTACGCATATTGAACGTCCTGGAGAGTAAAGAAGGAGAGGATTTAAGACAAACTGTTAAAGGAAAGGGTACAGAGTGAAGAGAGTTAGGAAGAGTTAAGCAAGGATATTCACAGGGTGCAGAGAGACCCCTTTAAAAGGAACCCAAGTAAGGTTAAGCCTCGCAAGATTCTGATACATTTTCACACTTATGCACTCAAAGATTTTTTTTTTACTAAGCTCTGAAACTGAAGTCGCTAAGAGTGAAAGATTTTTCATTCAAAGTTAGATCTGACCTTTCCTGAGCAACTCTGGACACGCAATGCGGGCTGGGGAAACGATTAGATGAATTCAAAAAGTTGGGGGCCGTAGCACAGCTTAAATCCCAGCTTCCTTAAGAGTGATGTACAGTAACAAAATGCACAATATAAGAAGCAAGAGGGAGGCAGTCAACCTGCAGGAGAGTATAAAAAAAGGTAGCTGCTAGCCCCACATCTGCAGTAGCAGAATAGGATTGCATGTACAAACAAGATTTTCTCTTTTTATTTCCTTTTTGTGATGTATCACAATGGGTGAAAGGGGGGGGAAGAGAGGGTGAGCCGTGAAGTAAGTGGGAGAGGAGTTGGCCTAATGGTTAGGGCGGTCGACCTCGAATCTGGGGAACTGGGTTCGAGTCTCGGCAATGATGCTGAACATCCTGTGATTCTGGGCAAATCACTTAATCTCCGTGTGCCCAACCAAAATGAATGTGCCCTCTTGTAACACAACTGGTGCTATGTAAAGCTCTCTGATACCCAAATCGGGTCAAGTTTGCGCTATATAAAACTCAATAAAAAAAAAAAGTAAGCCATAAAGTCCATGTGGCTTTAGATACTGTGTGATAGATTGGAAATGGTGGTGGGTTGCCTCGAGGCATACTATTCAGGACAACCATCAGGTCCAGGGAGATGATGGGTTGGGTACTCCAGGGTGGGGGGCAGTGCGGGGATAAGGTGGGGGTGCACAGGCTGGGGAGCATAAGGGGAAAAAGAAAAAAAATACCTCATCTACCTCAGTTAGATCGGTTATGGCAGATAAGGATACAGAGGTCCAGACATCGAGCCGCGAGTATGGAGGGATAAGACGACTATTCAGATTTTAACTTGGAATGTTACCGGTCCACGTATAAAAGGAAGAAGGGCAAAAATCCTGCAGTATCTTCGGGACTCTCCGGCACAAATAATCACTCTACAAGAGACCCACTTGGTAAAGAGCGAGTGTATGTTGATTTTCAAAAATGTAAAGTGGGTTAAACAAATGGTTTGCACTGACCAAAGTGCTAATATAAGAGGAGTTGCTATACTAATTAAAAGGCATGCGAAGGTACATATAATCAATTCTGTAGTGGATAAGTCTGGTAGGTGGGTCATTGTTAAAACTAAACTGCTGGATAATTTAGTAACTTTGGTGGGCTGTTATGGCCTGAATTGCAATGATCCAGAGCCACTGAAAACAGTCTTCACCAATTTGCAAAATGTTCCAGATCCTATAATTATGGCTGGTGATTTTAATATAGTACAGGATCTAAAACGGAAAAAATCTAAAAACAGTAGAGCAGTGGCCACCCCAAAATCACGTATTATCTTCAGAAGATGATGAGTCATACCAGGCTATGTGATGGCTGGAAAAATAGGTTTGGCCTTTTGCCAGGCACTTCTTATCACAATAAGAAGTACGGACATAGATCTAGAATTGATTATTTCTTGGTCAGCTTAAGCTTGAGAGAGGTAATACGGGGTATCTATTATCTGACTGCCCACCTGTCTGATCATTCAGGGGTCACTATGGAACTGGAATTAAAAAGTAGGCATTCTGGGAGAAGTAGGATGCTAGACCAGACTTTACTCTCCGATACAGATGAAATTAACTATCTGCGCAGGGAGACAGAAGAATTCCTAAATTACAACATTGGGTCTGCCTCCACTTGGGTAGATTGGGAGACGCTCAAGGCCTACCTAAGGGGGGAAATCACAAGGAGACTTTGTTTTAGAAACAGGTGATATAGAGAGGAGGTTAGTCAGTTGGAAACCGAAATGAAGACTTTGGAGGCAGGCATATTTGATAATAGGGAAGATGAGATTAGGCGTAGGGACGAGGAAAAGTTAGGGATCCTGAAAGAGCAGTTAGAAACTATTCTGCAGACAAGGATTTTAAAGCACTAGACGGCCAATAAGTTGGTGCATTTTGGATACGGGCAAGGAGCTGGAAGGTAAAAGCAGATAAAAAACGAAACCTTATAAAGGAAATAGAGGATGCACGAAATAAGGCTACATTAACCACTGAATCAGAAATAGAGAGAGCCTTCTACGAGTATTTTCAGAAGTTGTACACTGAAGAGAGGGTAATCACTGAGGAGGAAGTAGTGAAGGGGTTGGGCTTGACTACAACAAAATCACTAGATGCAATACAACAGAACCTTTTAAATCAGGAAATTACTCAGGAGGAGGTCAAGAAAGTCTTGCAGTCAAATAAAAGGGGGACGGCTGCAGGGCCGGACGGGATACCAACAGAATTGTACAGAAATTTGGGTGAGGCATTAATCCTTTTTAATGACTCCGCTGTTCAATTAGATCTTATACACCACTTCACAACTGCCTGGGTCCTGGGGCGAGGTCACTATCATACTTATAGACTATCATACTTATTCTAAAACCAGGGAACAACCCTGCTAGCTGAGAGTCGTACAGGCCAATATCATTGCTCAACACTGACTAAAGATCTTTGCAAAGAACAAGTTACTTACCTTCGGTAACGCTTTTTCTGGTGGATACAGTATCTGCCTATGGATTCCTCACCTTGTGAATATCCCCTGCGCCAGCAACATTCGGAAACCTTTGTAGCAGTCCACGCCGATGACGTTGAAGACTATGTCACAGAGACACGGCTCCGCTCGCGACTCCGCTGACGTCACCGGCTCCATAAGAAGACCTCGTCGGCGTGATGACGTCAGTTCCGCCCTTTTTTCCGTGCCTTTGAGGCACACGGACGGACTGACAGCAATATATACACAGTATAAACAGTACATAATATACAATGCAAAACACACAGTGTGAAGAATAAAAAGGAAGGCAAAAGAAATAGCACTCTTCCTTTGACAGTAATAAACACATTTTGAAACATAATCATTATTGTAGGTATACAAGGGTGGACAACGGGGAGGCGGGTGGGTCAGTGAGGAATCCACAGGCAGATACTGTATCCACCAGAAAAAGCGTTACCGAAGGTAAGTAACTTGTTCTTCTGATGGATACATCTGCCAGTGGATTCCTCACCTTGTGAAAAGATTCCCACAGCAGTCCCACTCCCGGAGGAGGGTGTCCACCCTTCTATACCAGAAAGTCCTGAAGGACGGAACAAGCAAAGTGTCCGTCCCTCCTCACCTCGGAATCCAAGCAGTAATGCTTTGCGAAAGTGTGGAGGGAGGCCCAAGTTCCCGCGCTACAAATGTCCTCCACAGGAACACCTCTAGACATAGCAGACGTGGAAGACTTAGCCCTAGTAGAATGAGCCCTTAAACCCTCTGGAGGTTCCTTACCAGCCAAAGAGTAGCACATCTTGATGCACAAGACAATCCATCTGGAAAGGGTGTGCTTGTGTACCGCTCTGCCTTTCCTGCAGCCAACAAAGCCCACAAAGAGCTGGTCGTCCACTCGAAAGTCTTTAGTCCTATCAAGGTAGAAGCTCACCGCCCTCTTAGGGTCCAAGCGGTGAAGCCGCTCCTCCTCCTTGGAAGGGTGAGGGGGAGGATAGAAGGTAGGAAGGGTAATAGATTGCCCCAGATGGAAAGGAGTTACCACCTTTGGCAGAAAAGCAGCCCTGGTCCTGAGTACCATTCTTTCAGCATGAATGGTCAAGAACGGGGGTTTTGAACTCAGAGCTTGAAGCTCACTTACCCTCCTTGCCGAGGTAATAGCAATGAGAAAGACCGTTTTGAAAGACAACAGTCTCAAGGGACACCTGTGTAAGGGCTCGAAGAGAGAACCCATCAGGTAAGTTAAGACAAGGTTTAAGTCCCATTGAGGCACAATAAAAGGAGTAGGAGGAAACTTGTTTGTAAGGCCCTTCAGAAATCGTAAAACAATAGGCGATTTGAACAACAATGGCTGATCCGGCAAGCAAAGGAATGCCGACAAGGCCGAAACATATCCCTTTACAGTGGCTACAGCAAAACCTTGCTGAGCACGAGAAAGGGCAAACTGAAGAATGTCAGATAAACGAGCCCTCAAAGGATCAATAGATTTCTCCCCACACCAGAGCACAAATTTAGACCATCTATAGGAATAGATAGATTTGGTGGAATGACGTCTGGCAGACAAAATTACATCTACCACATCTGGCGGGAGAGAAAAAGAATTCAGGTTGCCCCGTTCAATCTCCAGGCATGAAGGTGTAAGCTCTGGAGGTGGGGGTGTAGAACCTGCCCCTGCAACTGCAAGAGGAGGTCTGCCCTCAGAGGGAGACAGAGCGGAGGGCACAAGGAGAGGTGGAGAAGATCTGTATACCACACCCTTCTTGGCCAATCCGGGGCGATCAATATGACTTGGGCCCGGTCTTGGCGAATCTTCCTCAGAGCCCGAGGAATCAAGAGTATGGGAGGAAACGCGTAAAGGAGATGTGAATCCCATCTCAACTGAAACACGTCCCCCAACGCTCCCTGCATCGGATACTGGAGACTTCAGATTGACGGGCAGTGAGCATTCTCGTGAGTGGCAAACAGGTCCACCCGAGGAGTTCCCCACGTCCGGAAGACGTGACGAACCACCTCCGGATGTAGCCTCCACTCGTGGTCGGCGGAGAACTGCAGACTGAGACTGTCTGCACGCACGTTCAGAACCCCGGCCAAATGATTTGCCATCAGACAAATCTGCTGATCCTGAGCCCAGGACCAGAGACACAGAGCATCTCTGCAGAGACAAAGCGATCCCACTCCTCCCTGCTTGTTGACATACCACATTGCGGTAGTGTTGTCCGTCAGGACTTGAACCAACTGACCGCGAAGGGAAAGGAGGAAGGCCTTGAACGCCAAACGTATCGCCCGTAATTCCAGAAGGTTAATGTGAAGCAACCTTTCCTCTGGAGACCAAAGACCCTTGATCTCCAGATCCCCCAGATGCGCACCCCACCCTAAAGTGGAAGCATCCGTTATCACTGTGGCCACCGATGGAGGTAGATGGAAAGGCTTTCCTTGAGACAGAATGCCCTCCACGCTCCACCAAGACAGATCCGCCGCAGCTTCTCTGGAGATCCTCACAGACTCCCTGAGATCTCCTTTGTGCTGATACCACTGCCTGCGGAGGCACCACTGGAGCGCCCTCATGTGCCAGCGTGCATGGTTGACCAACAGCATGCATGAAGCAAACAGAACGAGCAGGCGAAGGACCTTCAGGACTGGAACAACCGCTCCATTGTAAAACAAGGGAATCATTCCCTGTATGTTGAGAATCCTTTGTGGAAGTGGGAATACCCGACACACAGTAGTGTCCAGTACCGCCCCTATGAACAGGTTGCGCTGAGAGGGCACCAGGTGAGATTTGGGCACGTTTATCGAAAAACCCAATTTGTACAACAGCTGAGTTGTAACCTGCAGATGATGAAGCACCTTCTTTGGCGACTCCGCTTTGATCAGCCAGTCGTCCAGATAGGGGAAAACTGAGATCCCCGATCTTCTGAGATGGGCTGCCACCACTGCCATCACCTTCGTAAAGACTCGAGGTGCAGTAGTAAGACCAAATGGAAGGACCGCAAACTGATAATGTTGCGACCCTACCGTAAACCGGAGATACTTCCTGTACGACTTGAGGATGGGGATGTGGAAATACGCATCCTGCAAATCGATCGACACCATCCAGTCCTCCTGATGCAGCGCTTGAAGAACCTGCACAAGGGTGAGCATCTTGAACTTCTCTTGCTTCAGAAAAAGATTTAAGATCCTGAGGTCCAATATTGGATGCAATCTGCCGTCCTTTTTCAGAATCAGGAAATACCGGGAGTAGCATCCCTGACCCCTTTCCCGCTCTGGAACCACCTCTATCGCACCTTTTTTTTTTAGTAATGTCAGGACTTCCTCCTGCAGGAGAAGAAGGTGGTCCTCCGAGCAAGCACCTTGGCAAGGAGGGTAATTTGGAGGGAATTCCCAAAAGGGAAGGGCGTACCCATTTTCTACAAGATCTAGAACCGGGAGGACCGGATCTCATTATATGCCGATGATATCCTTCTCTATCTTGCTTCCCCTCCGCAATCACTGAGGGTGGTGTTAGACATCTTTACCAGTTTTGGAAGAAACTCGGGCTTTCAAATTAACTGGAGCAAGTCATTGCTATATGTCCTCCATGGGAAGGCCCCATCCCTACCCGGGAACTGCCCAATCCAGATAGCGGCCGAGGGATTCAAATACCTCGGCGTATTCGTCACCACGGATGCCAAGATACGATATGAGCGGAACCTCCTCCCGCCCTTGCAGCGGCTCAGACGGGACACCAGCACGTGGAAAACACTACCCTTGTCTCTCCTTGGGCGGGCAGCGCTTTTCAAAATTATGGCATTGCCCCACTTTCTATATGCCCTTCAGAACTACCCTGACCCAGTCCCACACGCTTTCTTTAAAGACGTCGAAGCCCTGCAAAGGGATCTACTATGGGACGGGAAACCGCGCATAGCACTCCGGAAGTTAACTCTTGGATGTAAAAAAGTAAAAAGTACTAATGGGCAGGAAATTATCCGCCATAAACCAATGTCTGTACGGAAGCGGGGACGACCCAGCCTACTGTATGGATAGATGGCTGCTACCGGGAGGTGACTTTACGAGAGCACTCTACTCTAGGCCGGCTAAGTTTCCGCTAACTGGACCTACCAGACACACGGTGCAATTATGGCACGTGGTTAACCGTAACCTGGGATGGGCCAACAGACTCACGCTCGCGACTCCCCTTTGGGACTCGGAACAACTGGGAACACTAGGACGTACTAAAGGGTTCGACAAGTGGGACCTCATAGGTATCTCGCATATCAGGGACCTCTGGGGACAGAATGGGGTGGTGACCTTCACCTTGCTACAACAAACGCACAAGATGGCCGACTCGGAATATTTTAGATACGTGCAAGTCACACACTCCCTACAGGCTAACATTCCAGCTGGAACGTCACTACCAGAATCCTCGCCTCTCGAGGATAGACTGCTTGACGGACACCTGCCAGAGAGAAGCATATCCCTCACATACAAAAAACTCGTTCACCATACTCCGGACCCTCTGCGAGCACTTAGGGAGAAATGGGGGAGGGACGGTCTGGAAATTGACGAAGAGTGGCAAGAAGCACTCTCCTCCCCTAAAGAAGTCGCCATTTCTGCAAAATTGAGGTTGATACAGCTAAAAATTGTACACAGGGTTTCCCTCTCGGGCAGCAGCTAATGCTCATGGGTAGAAGTGAGGATGGGATGTGTAAGAGGCGGTGTGGGCTGGAGGGTACCTTCCTGCACGTAATCTGGGAGTGTCCGCTGATTCAGGACTACTGGAGAAAAATCCTCGAATGCATGAGTGTGGTCTGGGGGGTTACCCTTCGACTGGAGGTTAAAAGATGCCTTTTGAATATCTGGGAGCCCACAGACTTGAATGTAAAAGGGAGGCTCTGGGTGACACTTGGGCAGATGATCGCCAAGCGAAACATAGCGCGACTCTGGGGGGCTGCAGCACCACCAACGGTGAAGGGGTGGAGGGAGGATATGGATTGGTGTATGGCAAGAGAGAAGACAGTATACGTTGCTCGTGGATGCCCCAGGAAATGGATAGCAATCTGGACTAAGTGGAATGTGTATCGGGGAGGAGTGTGCGAACCCCCTAATGTTCCCTCCCTTGACAAACACTTGATGATCTAAAACCAACTGCATGTTATATTGTCGCAAATTTCGATAACATGAGACGAAACACCACTGCTTGTAAATGACACGGTACCCTGTAATGTGAAACTGATTATCTGTATGACATGACCCCTTTTTTGATGTTCAATAAACAGAATTTATAAAAAAAAAAGAAATCTAGAACCCAGAGGTCTGAAGTGACCGATTACCAATCTTGTAGAAAATGGGTAAGCCGGCCCCCCACAGGACCAGCATGATCCAGAATGGTGGATCTAGAGCCGCTTTGCAGTGGTGGGAGGGGCTGAGGAGGAGGAGGAGGAGAGCTGTCTACCTCGAGTGCGACCTCTGACTCTACCTCTGTAGCTCTTATACAGAGTGTTCTGCTGTTGCTGCTGCTGCTGCTGCTGCTGGGGCTGTATGTTAGAACGAAAGGATGACCTTCCAAAGCCCCTGTATCTCTTGAACGAACCCCTTGGCTGAGTTTGAAGGCCCAAAGATTTAGCCGTGGCCATACTCTCCTTAAATCTTTCAAGCGCAGCATCCGCTTTTTTGCCAAAAAGTCCAGAGCCATCAAAAGGCAAGTCCAGGAGCGTTGCCTGCACATCAGGGGAGAACTCGGAAGACTTGAGCCACGCACTCCTCCTCGTGGCAACAGAAGAACCCATGATCCTTGCTACCGAATCAGCTGTATCCAAGCCACTTTGGATTACCCGACGTGCAGCCGCTTGGGTGTCCGATAGGACCTCATTAAAGTTCATCCTATCCTCTTCTGACAGCTTTGGGGCCAATTGCTTTGCTGAATCCAGAAGAGCATGGATATATCGTCCCAAAAGACAGGTGGCATTCGTCGATTTTAAGGCCATACTGGCAGAAGAGAAGACCTTTTTATCCGACTGGTCCAATTTCTTCGCATCCCTGTCACTCGGGACTTGGGGAAAAGCACCTGTCGATTTTCTGGAACAGGCAGCCTGATCTACCAGACTCTCCGGAGAAGGATGAGATGTTAAAAAGTCTGGGTCCGCCGGAGCCGCCCTATACCTCCTAGCAATAACTTTAGAAACTGCAGGAGCAGAGAAGGGCTTACGCCATACCTCCAATACTGGTTCTATAATGGTTTCATTAAAAGGGAGCAAAGGCTCAGATGCCGTGGAAGGAGAGTGCAGAACCTCGGTCAGGATGTTAGGCTTAAACTCTGCAGATGGCAATTGCAGATCTAGAAGTTCAGCCGCCTTTTTAATAACAGCGTGGTATGGAGCCACATCCTATGAAAGAGCATCAGCAGGAGGAGTGATCTCCCATTCAGGCGACAAATCCAGGCCACTAGCCTCCTTCAATTCATCAAACACATCATCCGTCTCCATCAGCTCACCTTCTTCTACCTCCTCTATCAGGTACCTCTGTTCCTCCAGTACCCTTTGGGCCTCCCTCCTGGATCTGACCTCACAGCAGGAGTCGGCGGCGCCATGACCGAATCCAACGGCGCTGGAGCCGGCGTTGAGCGCAGATCCAATGGAACAGCCGGCGTCGAACGAGGTCGAGTCGGCGCCGGTGAAGAAGGGAGCGGTGTCCATGTCCTCGGCGCCGGTAGATGCCAAGACGGCGTAGCCGGAAAAAATGGCATGAAGGGAGCCTGAGGATAAGCTTGGGGAACTCCCAAACTGAAGGCCATAGGACCCATAGGACCCGAAGGTGCACCAGAGGGGTACAAGGCTCTAGAGAAGACCCCATACATAGCATTAAGATAATGCGTTGGATCCTGACCTGGGCCTGGAAACGATGGATAAGGTTCAGGCTGAGGCATCACCGGACTCGGGCCGACTGGCGCAGATGGTGGAATCAGCGGAGCCGAAAGCACACCCGGAGCTGGAAGCTCCTCAATCGGAACCGGATACGAAGCCGGAGTTGGAGATGGAGCCGGCTTCGGAGATGGAGCCGGTGCCGGAGAATGCTCCGGTGAAGCCACAGGTGACGACAGGCCAATAGGAGAATCAGGAACAGGCGAAGGAGATACAAAGTCCTTACAGCGTCGGGAGGGCGGGTCGATTTCGGAGCCGTCTCCCTATCTGAGCGATGTCGAGATCCATGCCTCTTCTTTTTCTTGTGCTTCTTAGACTTAGACGCATGTCCCGAAGTCGACTTAGACGCCGACCTCGATCTTCTCCAGCCTCTTTTTTCCTTCTTCATCTTGGCAATTAACAATTTGGCCTCCCTCTCCTTTAGAGCCTTTAAGCTCATCTTGCGACAGGAAGAACATCCATCCACATCATGGTCCGATGAAAGACACCAAACGCAGTCTTCATGCGGATCCGTTATTGACATGTGCTTTCCGCACTCCCGGCAAGGCTTAAACCCGGACTTCTTCGTTGACATTTTCAGCTGAAGACAAGAAGAGAGAGAAAGATACCAGCAGAAAACAAAGTATCAAATACAGCTACAGAGAGAGAGTCCCGAAAACCGTTGGCGTCGACGGCGCGGAAAAAAGGGATCTGACGTCATCACGCCGACGAGGTCTTCTTATGGAGCCGGTGACATCAGCGGAGTCACGAGCGGAGTCGTGTCTCTGTGACGTCGTCTTCGACCTCATTGGCATGGACTGCTACAAAAGTTTCCAAATGTTGCTGGCGCAGGGGATATTCACAAGGTGTGGAATCCACTGGCAGATGTATCCATCAGAAAGTCTTAGCAGACAGGTTGAGCACAGTAGCAGGAGTTATGTTGCACAGTGATCAGAAGGGTTTTGTAAAGGGCAGGTGTTTACATGAACTTACATATAGCCTTATAAGCACGATTGACCTGGCCTCGGCGCACTCACTCCCCTTAGCTGTCACGACTCTAGATGCCACCAAAGTATTTGATAGAGTAAATTGGTTGTACTTGGAGGCTATTTTGGAAAAGTACAACTTGGGGAAGAGCTTCCGTAAGGTTATCCAGGTAATATATCAGGATCGGACAGCGAAAATGTTAGTAAACGGCAATCAGACTTGGTCAGTCAAAATATCCAGAGGCACTAGACAGGGTTGCCCTTCGTCTCCTCTTTAACCTCTATATTGAGCCTTTTGCACAAAAACTTAGAGACTCCGATAACAACCCATGTTTTGGGTATGATGGGTGGGAGAGAAAGGTAGCACTCTATGCACACAATTTATTGGTGTACTCATCGGACCTCTCCGCCGCCCTGCCAGTAATTTTTCATCATGCAGTTGAGTTTGGAAAGGTGTCAGGGTATAAAGTGAACAACGAGAAGACAGAGATAATGACATGGAGTTTAGAAGAGGGAAACTCTCTGATTAAAAAAGAAATGAGATATCTGGGGTTGAAGATTGTACAGGAGACGGACAAAATTCCAGATGTTAATCTAAATAATGTTATTAGGGCATGTACTCGACTAATGAAGAGCTGGATGCACCTCCCTCTGTCAATCTTTGGGAGGGTGAATCTGGTTAAAATGATCATACTGACAAAAATCACCTTTCTGTTCAATACAATCCCTTTACATTTTGGAAAGTCACCTATTGATAAACTTCAGCAGGCCATCAATTCATTTATATCGGCCTACAAAGGCATAAGAATTTCCTGGAAAAAGCTGCGGTGCAAAAGGGAGAAAGGGGGTCTATCCCTCCTGGATTTTCAATACTACGCATGGGCTTTCTAACTGTCTCATTCCAGAATGCTGTTAAAATCTCCAGACTGCTCCGATGTGGGATCTATATTCTCAGCAATGCTGAAGGGGGCCAACTCACAAACAGATCATTTCCTATTCAAGTTTGGGGACTGTAAATATTTAAAAAAAGATTAGACAAAAGGTGCTACAAGCAATGGCTAGATTTTAGGCCAGTATTAGACGGTTAAGGGGTTTAGGCTACTACTCTAACATGGCTCCTATATGGGATTCTCCAGAAACACCTGACTGCCTAAAAGACAAACTGGGCATCCCATTAAGGAAAGCGGGACTATGATGCTGGGGAGACCTTGTTCAGGATGGCAATCTCATAACATGGGCAGAGTTTAGTAGTAATCTGGAGGGGAACATTTCAAAATTCAAGTACATTCAATTAACCCGTTCCCTGCTCATGACGGAACCACTCCGTCATGAGCCACGGGTGCCGTGTGCTCATGACGGAGTGGTTCCGTCATGCTGCGGCCGTTGGCGGCCGCTCCGCCCACGCGGCACTGATTCCTCGCCTGTGTGGGCGATCAATGCAAGTGGGCGGAGTCATGACGGAACCACGCCGTCATGAGCACAGCTCGCCCGTGACTCATGACGGCATGGTTCCGTCATGAGCATGGCGGCGCCGTGCTGACCCCAAACCCCCCCCCAGCACCGCGGCGGAATTCGTGCCGCGGCGAAGGGGTTAAGAAGTTGGGAACATAATCAGAGGTCCTAGATCGGTGCGTGTAATTATTTAGAAGAGCAACTGGTGATGAAACCTCCTGGAAGAAAGGAAGTATCAACATGGTACTGGACGATTCAAAAAGCCTTAGATGGAGATTTCGTGTTGGCAGAAGAGCTATGGGGCGAGTGCTTACTGGGAGAGCTGTGGCAGCATGGTTGGCAAGTATTGATGAGCACTTTATTTTGAATTGTTAAGCCTGCTTGGTTAAGGAGGAACAATCTTTTTTCTCTCCATAGAGCCTACTTAACTCCACAAAAGCGGTCAAAAATGACAGAAGGAAGTCCTGCCAAATGTATGAAATACGAGTTGGAGAAAGCATAGGACATTCATATGTTCCAACAATGTCCGGCTATTCTCAAATTCTGGAAGGAAGTGGGTAAGACCATTTCAAGTATACTTAGGCTGCAAGTTAAGGTAAGCCTCTCATTGATTATTTTTGGAGTTACAGATAACATTACAGGCCCGGCCTGATACTTCCTATTTTATGCTATATACTTCTAGCGAGAAGGGATATATGTCGTAAGTGGGTAGGAGGATCCTCTCCTCAACACTCGGAGTGGGTAGACACATCTAATTAGATTTAAGGGGGAGACCAACCAAAAGGAAGAAGGCTTTTTGGAACTTCCTTTTAAGATGGCCGGCAGAAGCGGCAGCGGTTAATCGTTAGGAGATGAATCACACAACACTCTCCCCTATGATTACACCTTTTAATATCTCGCAAGGCTGCGATGGACCCCCCCACCTCTCACTTGTACCTGAAGCTGCAGGTGTTCCGGATCAAGTTTGAGAGAGACTTTACCACTTGGGAAGGTGCCCATCTGTGCACATGCGTACCCACAGGTCGGTTGTTCTTCCACCTGTTTTCGTAGTTCCGGGGTACAGGCGACTGGAGTGGATATTGTAGTCAGAGGTGAATGAGGGAACAAAAAGAATTTAAAAAAACAAAACACTTTGCACTTAGTCTGTTACGCATGTCGGCTTTGTGACATTCTTGAATGACTTGAACCACATCCTTTTGTGCCAGTCCCATAATCTCCTGTGGCATTCAGAGCCACATCAGTTTAGAACAGAGCTTTTGAAGTAATCAAACCACCAAGTCTTCGGAGGCAAACCAACCAAAGTATGTGGGAGTGAGAAGCTTCCCCACACAAATCAAACACAGAAGAAACTAAAATGTGCAAGAAAAGTGCAGACAAATTAGGCCTTTGCCTCTAGAACTGAACAGGAGGTGAGGTAATTACGGCTGAGGGGTTAGAGAGACTCCTTAGGGGGTGTGTTCTAGAGTTGAGAGGGATGTGCATTCAAAAGGCACATGTTCAGATTCAAAGCTACAGCATCTTTTCTGAAAGAGCACAGTCTGTCATTGATTTTCTGTGCATTAGATTTCTAAACATGTTGCAATCCATCCATTGCTTTCTTTTAGAAAATATTCTGTCACACAACACTGGCCCTAACTTTAGAACAACTACCATAACAAAGCTCTCCCAAATCATAAAACCTTAACAGAGTAAAGTTATGTCCTCTCAGGTACAAGTGTTTGTAGTTCGCTCCAAATGGAGTAATAATTACTATGCAGGTTAAGAACCAAATCTTATATAAATGTTTCTTCAACATGCAAGAACTAGTTGTAGGTCTATATTGAGAAATGTCCACTTGAAAAAAACGTGGATGTAACCGTTCGAAACTAGGCACTTTTTCGTAGCACTATATGTAATATAAATTCTAACTATACATGTTTAAAGTTAACATATAACATTTGGCCGATGCCAACACCCCCCTCCCCACCCACCATCCCTTAACATTTAGATTATATCGCAAGACTAAGCATGCATTCTTATTTCATTCAAGAGGAAGGAGACATATGACACTTGGCTTACCGTTTAAAGATTTTTCTTAAAATAAATATATTATATAAACAAATGTATGTTTGCCAAAATTCTGTTAAAATTACATCAAAAGAACTTTAAAATCTGGTCATAGAAGTTAATAACTGACTCAGTTCAAATCAGTTTTGTTAACACAGTTCTGAATATTGCCTGATGTGGTTTTGACAATGGTGTGATGTACAGAATTCTCTAAGAGAAAGCAAAATTGAAATTACTATGAGATCACGTAGTTCCCAGAAACAGTCCTCTTGAGTTGCAAGTTTCAGTGTAACACTTACTAAATAACTCTATATTTGTTGTGTTGATAAAAACTGATTTTACTATCCTTCCCTACACACACACTGTAATGCAGTGATCAATCGGAAATCATTTCTTCTAACATATCTAGCATTTGTTTTCAAAACATAATTGTATGAAGTTAAATTAACAATAACATATAATAAATAATTGCCTTTTGAGCCTATCTTTGTACATCAAACTGTAAATGCAATGATCAGTCCTTTATTTTAGGAACTCAGCTGCCTTCAAAGGTCGACTCTAAAATGGGTAATAAAAGGAGACACTATCTCAATATTGTAAATAAATAGAGTTAATTTGGGAAAGGTAAACCATACACTGGACAATATTATAGAACACCAGAGTGAACTTCATACAGAAATATCTTCCAGTATAAAAAAGGAAGAACCCTATACAAGCATAAAGATTACCTATGGTTCAATTAAAGATGCATTCCCTCTCACATCTGGCAAGAATTACTTGGTAATGGCACCGTTTCAACAGTGCAAAAATATCCTGAGAAAATATTAAGATTACAACAAAAAACACAGGGTTATCATCACTTAGTTTCTGCACAAAACACAGCAAATAGAGTTTTAAATTAATATAAAAAGCAGGTAAAACTACACATTGTGTCTAACACTAAAAGGAAATGTAACCCAGAACATTGCTAGTTGTCTCCAGTTTGCAAATAATCAGAAAAGGATTGCATCAAATTACTGTTTATATATTTCAAGTTAACTATGGCCAATATTATACAAGGAGGTAATTTGTAGTTCAAGTTTTTTCATATTTTTCAGCTAGCTACACTGAAATCTACATGTTACACTAAACTATCCTACTTAAATTTGCAAATAGGCCCTCCAAAAGGAGCATTTTCTAAAGTTTGTGCAACTTTGATGCAGAGCCCAACATAGTCCCATATGAAGAGAGACATTGCATCTTTAAGATGATTGGCACTGAGATCTCATTTTGTTTAGCTGCATTCGATCAACTTGGACAGGTTGTCTCGCAATTCTGTGAGTTCAAAGATTTTCCCATCAAGAATTTCTAAAAGTGTCTTCAAGTTATTGCGAAAGGCTTCTTGTTCGTTCTGACTTTTCTCCAGTCGCTGCTCCAGATCAGCCAGTTGCCCTTCCAAGTCTTTGTTTCGAGTTTCTACCTCCTTAAAAAAAAAAAACATAACAAATTAACAATTTGTAGAGTTGTATTTTTGTGCACAGGTGTGTGGTGTATGGTTGCTCATGGTACCAATAAGTGTCCGGTGAATACATTTTCTTTAAGTCCCTCTCTGCTGGGAGATAGGTAACAGTTTTTCAGCAGTGATCATAGGGCTTGATTTACGAAGAAAAAATTCAGATTTCAGACTGACCAAAGTTGTCTCTCCGTGGCTACCCAAATGATAAAACAATGTAGGCTATTCAGGGGTCTCACTTCCGACGCAATATGGCACTAGCCAGACACCCTCAAGATTGCAGAAAACGTCCTTCACATCCGTGACAATGGTAAGGCCTGATTCGTGTCATAGCAGCCTTAGACACAGCAGATCAGACAACTCCTCATTACACCCTGACATATCACATGCATAGCAATCTTTATACTAAGCCACTGAGTTCAATATTTGGTAACATTGATCAACAGCAGCAAATATTTAATTCCATACTAGGAGAAGGAGGTGTATTTATATGACTGTATTTCTTTAATTGCATACTCCCAGAAACAATTCATGTCCAAAGGGAAGCTTTATGATGTTACTGCCTTCTACAACAGTTTTTACTATCTGTGCACCCTGCACTCCCGATCTGGCATCTATGCTTCCACCGGTGCAAGCCCTGCTAGAGTGCACATGACTCAAGTGTCTTGGAAATGTTTCCTAAGTTCCACATTCGGTGTAGCTGTGACCTATGGTCTGGTACTCTGTTTGTTCCCCACTGGACTAATATTGCTTGTTTATCTTCACATAGTAGCAGCGTTATTATCCTTCCTCTTGGAGACTATGCCAATGATTATACATGTTACGCATGAAGTCTATATCCTCCAAAAGCTCATACCAATATCTTTTGGGTTTGGGACAAAACCTTAGCAAATGTAGGAGATTTATCCCAAGTATATACTTGAAAGTGTAGTACCAATAGGTTATTTTTCTCAGTGCTTCTTTGTTAACTGCACTAGACTCAGTCACCCTCGCTCTAAAGTGCATATCTCTCCACTGCTTGGTGGGTAGTTGCCTACCTATTTCTGTTTCTTACCTTTTCTGGCCTGCAGTCTTAACCGGACATGGGGTGAAGGGCAGGAATATAAATATGTATTGGATAATATTCCTGCATAATCTGATTTTGTGATCAGCAGTATCTCACATATGGTGTTAGTGGTCTGCTTACCTGTAGTCCAATCTAGTTATATGTCATCCAATGCCTAATTTGAAGATATCTTATCATCTAGGTTTCTGGCACTCCATAAACTGCCATTTGATCAAAGGATTTCAGGGCTTTGTCACTCAAAGTCTTGGGAACGTTGTCTCTCAAGTAAATGGCTCAGTTCGCCAGTCATTACCTGTGCAAGTCGCTTGTCACACCTGTAATATTTCCCCTAAAATCTGAATGCCCTAGACCACTTTGGAGGAGAAAGCCTGGGCCAGTCCATAGGTGGAAGTCAACCTGGTCTCCTCCTTACTTTGTTAAGGCCAAGAGAATCAACCACACCCTCAAATGCTTCCAAGATCATGCCCTGGATGTGACCAGCCATCAAGACAGGTTAGATATGTTTGACCATGGTTTTTGCTTTTTTGAGGGGGTTGACATCACCACCCTCTGAGAATAAACTCCAGGAGCAGTATGCTTCTAGGGGATGCCAATCCAACCCAGGTACTGCATCTATAAAATCCATCCTTATGTACCTCAACCCTATTTAAGTACATGGGCAATGACACACACTATTACTTTCATGATTGGTGATTCTTTCAATTCTTCCCCAGTGACGTTAAGTTTGCCAATCCTTGATAACATGTTTATATAATTTCTTTGCAAGTTTTTCTACTTCCGGTTATACTTTGCCACCTGGGTCTAATGAAGTTGGTTACGTGATGGACGACAGCAGAAATGAGAGAGTGAGAACCTGCAAAATCCATGGTCGGGGATCAGTCTCCCCTCGTCATTTCCTCAGGGCAAGCAGTGCACTAGTTAGGAGACTCGTAGTCAGTGACTCAAGGTGGTATTGCAAGTATTTGCAGCTCCATGAGTTGCCTTTACAAAGGTTGAATATCCTTTAAGTGATTGGTGATCAGCAAGCAAAGACTTCACTGGTGAACAACACTATGGTTCAGGAACAGCATTATGATTTCACTTTGTCCAGCAGGGGCTCTCAACAACTCCAACAATAAGTGGTCGGAGGCTCAGTGGACACCGCTCCCCTGTTCAGCAGTCTGAACCACCACAGCGATCTGCGCAAACAACTCTGTCACACACTGCCTTCAATGAAGTAAAACAATTAAGACATAAGACCAAAGGAAGTTAAAGGGAGTCATATTGGGGATAGTTTGATTATACATCATCATACTAACTACAATGAATAGAATGTGAGCGTTGGACTTGAGTCTGTTCCCCAACATCAGCATTTGCCTTCTATGGCAGACTATGCCACGGCAAAATGTACAGTATTTGCTGCAGATTATAAAGATTAAAGTTGTTACTTAAAGTCGTTACAATTTAGCTTTCTGGATTTCATGATGTAGTTTCACTTTACAGAGAATTTGCAGGGAACGGAGATGATTTGTTGGGTATTGTTTTGGAATATCCCTGTAGTCTTTACAACAATATTTTTTATAAGTAGCCCTTTGGGAGCTACAAGGATTCACTTCAAGTTGATCGTCCCCACTAGTTCTGATGTCCCCTCTCCCTGGACGTCTAAAGGACCGATGTTCAAGATCTGACCTATTGTTTGAATCAAGGCATGGCAACCAGAACTGTTTATATTTCATGCAATTATGCGCTCATCGCCTCACAGCATAATGCAATTTTCCTTGATCATTAGTAGGCATGCACTTTGCAAGCACTACTTCCTTGCACCCTCACTATGTTTAAACTAAGTCTGGGCGGTGAACTCCGCTCCGCTCGCGCAGTTTGCGGAGATTTCCGCACTCGCGTTACGCGGAGCTCTGAAAAACTCCGCTCCGCGTAGCAGAGCAGTTTTATCCCTCGATCGCGTTCGTCAACGTCAAGTTGGCGAAGGCGAGCGAGGAAAATTCACCTCCTGACGAGATTTTTCCTCGTTTGCGATCCTCAACATCAAGTCGATCTCTAGATCTCCCTCTCCAGGAGTCCCTTGAGGTGGTGAAGTGGCTCCTTTGCAGCCTCTTCAGACATTCTTGAAGCGGATTCTTGACACATTTGCTAGTCCTCTTGAAGGGGCTGTGCATCCAGATCTTTGGAAAGTTCGTTCTTTGGGCCAATGAAAATCCAAAAGTCAAACTATGCAGACACTGTGGTGGTTTATTTTTGCCAGTTTCCTGCCTTAGAA
Source organism: Triturus cristatus (assembly GCF_964204655.1). Lineage (NCBI taxonomy): Eukaryota > Metazoa > Chordata > Amphibia > Caudata > Salamandridae > Triturus > Triturus cristatus. Next base: position 443,795,571 of record NC_140581.1, on the reverse strand, counting down.
AGGCTACTTTTGTCACTCGAAAATAAGCTACAATCTTGATTTATTGCTGCAATAACATGAAAAGATGCAAGTCTCCCCTACATGATTCGGTCTTTTGACCTTGATCACTGGTACAATCGACAGTCCATTATCTCTGTTTAGTGGCTAACAGGGAGTTTGCCAATTAGCACATAGTGGCCCCTCCCCATTGGGAACAATGTTTGAGGCATTCTCGTCCCAGCAGTCAGTAGTTGAGTTCCCTTAAAGCCTCCAGTGAGATTGCCACAATCATGCTGCATTCCATAATTAGCATGCATATTGACCAGTATTCAGCCCTACTTTCAAAGGCTAGACAGCCCCCCAAAATGCAGGGAGTCTGCGATGCAGTCTACAATTCCTCACAGGTGGAACAGCCCTCCTTTGACACGGTGGTACAGTCTTATATGGCTTAGGGCCTTGCAGTTAAATATGTCACAACTTATTTTACCCAGAAAGAAATGAGATGCACTTGATAACAGGCTCCAATCTTGATTATTGCTGCAATAACTTGAACCTATGCGTGCCTCCCATATATATCGATCGATTGCGCTGCCTGGTTGCCCCCCCCTACCTACATGAGGCCTAGGGGGTCAGGGAATCCCTACCATGCCCCCTTATATCTTATATCTTTATTTTTTATAACTTCAGGACAGGGGACTAGGTCTCCGAGTCCTGTAATGGCTGCCAGCAAAAATGTTCTTATGTTGCTTGCAGCCAATCAGAGCGCTCGCTCTCCTAGAAGTCGGACTCCAACGTTAGTAAGATGGCCTAAGGGAGATAAAGCTCCCTGCATCAATCCGTATGCTCTGTTTTTAAATTGGCGATTCCTGCAGACTCAACTGCCAAAATATACAATTATTTTTTACCCTAAATTTCTCAAAAACTACTGAACGGATTTCTACAAAATCACCAATATGTATCTTCCGGACGAATTTGTGTAATTCCTTTCAGCAGTTTCTGACGAATTTGTGTAATTCCTTTCAGCAGTTTTTGCTGTAGACTGTCTTAAAGAAGTCTATTTAAAATGCATTGGGATTTTGTGTTTTGTTATCCCTCCCCCCCCCCCCCCTCCCCCTATTTCTCAGCTCCCGCTTGACAGATCACCCCAAAACCTTCTAGGAAGGAGGTGAGGTGGATGAACTTTTTCATGGAAGTTTCGTGAAGATTTGTTAAAGGGGGCCAAAGTGGAGACCGCTGCTAGGATGTGTGCAGTGGCATTTTTATATTAAGAGTTATATATTTTTATTAAAGAAACACAGGATTACGAGTTTGGCTGCATTTTTTAAATACCTACATTAATCCCACTGTGATAAACGATTTTGGTGATTCATATGTATAATTATCCATGCGGACAACATTTTCGGTATTTTAAGCAAACTTAATACATGCATTGTGCGTAATATTTTTGAGGTTATGCCTTACCTGCATTTATGCTGATTTTCTAGCTGTGGATAGTATATATATATTTGGTATTTCATCTGTGAGTTGATCACATACTTTATAGTATGTTGTTTATGTTTACTAATTAGTCCGGTGGGAAGGGCTACTTAATACAGGTGCAATTCAGCGCCAAACTAGATTGACAAAGGCCTCTTGAAGGCTGAAACGCGTTTCTCCTTGTGCTTGGGATTGAGCGTGAACTGAATAAATAAAAAGATGCCGCTCGAGTCCGTGTCTTCTTCCATAGAGCTTCTGTGGGAGGTGAATGTTTGTTTCATTTGATGCAGCGTGAGCGGTCGTCACGCTTTTACGGAACACCAGTTGACTGTGGCTCTCCCTGCAGACCGATTTTGTGGAGGAGTACAGGAGTGCTAATGGGTGAGCCCCCAGCTGTGCAGCCAGGAAGAGGAACGAGGATGACTGCGGCAGAGGATGAGGGTCTCGTAGCGGGGCGGTTTTGCGACTGCCAGCATGGGATCTTGGTTTTCACCAGCAAGAAAGGCCTTGCCCGGAAGACTGGCACCAGCTGGTGACTGGGCACCGCAGACGCCAATGCCGATGTGGTGAGGTGGTTTTGGCGTTATCAATTTTGATGTTGGGTCCCCCTCAACCCTGAGCTTGTGCTATATTGTGACTAATTGTATGCTAACTGTCAGCGTCCCTCTTTTTTTTACTAATTAATGCCTTTGCCCCGGTGTGAGACAACTTTGACACTGACCCCGCAACAATAATATCTAATGTTCATCATTCTGTGGCATTATGGCATATGGAGTCCTAAGGGTTTGGGAGCACGTGCTCGGCAGATTTTGAGTTGCAAGTATACTCATTGTCTGAACATGCAACCCCGAAATGAGACTTTAATTATCCAGTCCCGGTGCTCGATTCTCAACAGGATTGTGACATTGATATTACGGCAGAATAACACTTCAATTTCAAAGTTGAGGTCAGAGGTCATGCGCTGCGGACTTGTTATCAGCTCGGGTGAGCTTTCGGGACATTGGCTAACAAAAGCGGACATGAACAATAACGTTTGACAGCAGTGACATTTTTATATTAAGAGTTATATATTTTTATTAAAGAAACACAGGATTACGAGTTTGGCTGCATTTTTTAAATACCTACATTAATCCCACTGTGATAAACGATTTTGGTGATTCATATGTATAATTATCCACGCGGACAACATTTTCGGTATTTTAAGCAAACTAAATACATGCATTGTGTGTAATATTTTTGAAGTTATGCCTTACCTGCATTTATGCTGATTTTCTAGCTGTGGATAAAATATATATATTTTGTATTTCATCTGTGAGTTGATCACATACTTTATAGTATGTTGTTTATGTTTATTCATTAGTCCGGTGGGAAGGGCTACTTAATACAGGTGCAATTCAGCACCAAACTAGATTGACAAAGGCCTCTTGAAGGCTGAAACACGTCTCTCCTTGTGCTTGGGTTTGAGGTTGAACTGAATAAATAAAAAGATGCCGAATCCGGAACCACCTCGAGTCCGTGCCTTCTTCCATAGAACTTCTGTGGGAGGTGGTTGTTTGAGAGTAGGTAGTTATAGTTAGGACCTATTTTCCATAGGAAATCCGCAACATTCTATTCCCAATAAGTCTGGCGCCGGGTCCCAAAACGCATTTTCCCCATGCAATTTCCCATAGGATCTGTTGTCGCAGCTACAGCCCGAACCGCTGAACGGAATGACACCAAATTTGGCAAAGAGGTAGTCCTCTGTTCAGACTCGTGCCTTTTGCATAAATGGTGTGAATCAGTTCAGTAGTTCCTGAGAAAATTAGAGTTAAAAGTACATAAATATCTATGGCCGGGGAGGATCCACGGACCCTACCCGCACCGTGAGCGCACCCTCCCCGAACCGAGCGCGCACCCTCCCGATCGCGCGCTGAATGCTAATTGGCTGTCGAGTGTCTCTCTGCATTGGAAACCAGGAACTGTTGGCGGCCATTTTCTGCATCGGTAGAAGCGAGGCTGAAGAAGCAAGGGGAATAAGTGTGTAAAACATATAAAGGCGGCAGAGTGGAAATACTCTGACCCTCTAGAGGTGCTTAGGGGGTCCCAGAAGGATACCCTGGGGCCCCCTTTTAAAAAAAAAAAAACGCCGAAATGCGCGCACGGTGCGCGCATCCTATCGCGTTAGGTGCGCGGATCCACAGATCTTTTTTTAAAAAAAGACAGGAAATCATTGGTTGTATGACTACTTTGTACACTGAAAGGTAGGGTGTATATTTCTGTTTTTTAAAGGTATGATTCTTATTGGTTAACAAAAACAGATTGTAAGGAACATTATATATGATTAGCTGACATGTTGAAAAGTGAAGCACACTTCCTCTCTTGTGTAGGAACATTGTGTGTTGAACTTCTGACCGGTGTGCTTAGTGCAGTGTTCCATGACCTGTTTCTATGGTAACAGGCAGAAGGCAGATTGGGGGAAGGGTTCAAATGTATTTCAGTTGGAAAGGGTTGAAATGTTTAACCAATAGAAATATGTGTTTGCTTTTGAGTTTATGTGTGAAGGATTGTGATTTGATGTTTACATGTATATGTGTGGAGAAAAAAAGGGAAACTTTTCCATTCTTTGTTTTTGCTGAGAGGTGCACAGTGCAGAGATTCTGTAAAAGAAAATATGGTGAGTGACTGATATACTTCTTAATCTACAAAAGAACTTGAAAGATGAGTTATTTAATTGTGAGGGGATGTATGTAGACTATTTTGATTTTAATCAGACTAATATATTTCTCCTGCGAAAGTGTAGGGTGTACTTTTTTTCTCTACAATCTTATTGACAGTGTGTGTGCATGTAGAAACCATTCTGTGATAAGCATTTGTGTTTTTCATGTGTTTGCAGACAGATAACTGTGCTGTTTTTATATTTTGGTAGAATTAGAAACCAGTCATTGTTTATGAATTTGTGAAATGAGTTATGTTATGTTTCTATACTAAAATGTAGTACTACTTCTAGATGAAGAAATGTGTTTTGGTATAGTGCACGGGATAGTGTTGTTTGTCTAGAATCACACAGTGAGTCTGTGTGCATTTGGGAACCACTGTGAGAGAAGCATTTGGTAACATCGTGTATTTGCTGACAGATAACTGTTTTAACCTGTCATGTTGTGAAGTTTTAGTAGCATTAGAAGACAGTTATGGCTTATGATTTGATTAAATGAGTCAGGCTTTGACAGAAAAGTGCAGTCCTGAAATATGTAGATTGTGTGCAGTTCCCTTACCACTTGCACTGTAGTGAATGAGTTTTGGTAAACTCCTAGGGATAGTGGTGCTTGTCTAGAATCACACTGTGAGTTAGTGTATATTTGGGATCACTGTGAGAGAAGCATTTGGTGACATCATGTATTTGCTGACAGATAACTTTTTTAAAACCTGTCATGTTGTGAAGTTTTAGTAGCATTAGAATCCAGTCTTTGCTTATGCGTTGATTAAATGAGTCATGCTTTGACACTGATGTGCTGTACTTAAATATGTAGATTGTGTGCATTACCATTAACTCTTCTAGACTAGTGAATGAGTTTTGGTAAACTCCTAGGATAGTGTTGATTGTCTAAAATCACACTGTGAGTCTGTGTGCATTTGGGTAAGGATTGTGAGAGAAGCATTTGGTAACATCGTGTATTTGCTGACAGATAACGGTTTTAAAACCGGTCATGTTGTCAAGTTTTAGTAGCATTAGAAGCCAGTCTTTGCTTATGCTTTGATTAAATGAGTCAGGCTTTGACACAAAAGTGCAGTCCTGAAATATGAAGATTGTGTGCAGTTCCCTTACCACTTCCACAGTAGTGAATGATTTTTGGTAAACTCCTAGGTATAGTGGTTGTTGTCTAGAATCACACTGAGTCTGTGTGCATTTGGGAACCACTGTGAGAGAAGCATTTGGTAACATCGTGTATTTTTTAGCATATAACTATTTTAAAACCTGTCATGTTGTCAAGTTTTAGTAGCATTAGAAGCTAGTCTTTGCTTATGCATTGATAAAATGAGTCAGGGTTTGACACTAAGGTGCAGTACCATGTACTATTCTCTTCACTGTGGCAGAAATAGATTGCTTCAAATGTCTATGCAGTATGCATGTAGTGTTCTAACATACTATACACTTGTCTTTTACACCTTCAATTCCCTAGTCAGTATCCATACACTTCCAGGAAACACCATGTCACTCCCTGTGCAGTCCTCTAGTGACCCATTCAACACCATGTACTAATCCATTCACTGTGCCAAAACCCAAACATTTATAAATTCACCAAGACACTCTCTTTCCAGTACTCTAATGATTCAGTCACTGCCTAAGCATTCATGCACTGAGCCACGCCTTAGCACATGGAGTTCTATCCACTATGCATGCAGTCCTCTAACCACCTACACACTTGTCTTTCACACCTGCAATTCTCCAGTCAGTATCCATACACTTCCAGCAAACACCCTGTCACTCCCCTTGCACTCCTCTAGTGACCTTATTATGCATCATGTACTTATCCATTCACTGCGCCAAACCCTAATAAATTCACCCAGGCACTCTCCTTGCAGTACTCTAATCATTCAGTCAGTACCCAAGTACTCATCCAGTGACCCAGGCCTTAGTATATGGACTGCTTCAAACCCCTATCCACTATGCATACAGTCCTTTAACCACCTACACAATTGTCTTTCACACCTTCAATTCCCTAGTCAGTATCCATACACTTCCAGGAAACACCCTGTCACTCCCTTTGCAGTCTTCTAGTGACCCATTCAGCATCATGTACTAATCCATTCACTGTGCGAAAACTCAAACACTTATAAATTCACCAAGATACTATCTTTGCAGTACTCTAATCATTCAGTCAGTGCCTAAGTATTCATACACTGAGCCAGGCCTTAGCACATGGACTGCCTCAAACCCCTCTCCACTATGCATGCAGGCTTCTAACCACCTAGACACTTGTCTTTCACACTTTCAATTTCCTAGTCAGTATCCATACAGCCCAGCAAACATCTTGTCACTGCCTTTGCACTCCTCTAGTGACCCATTCAGTACCAAGTAGTAATCCATTCCCTGTGCGAAAAGCCTAGCACTTATAAATTCACCTAGGCACTCTCCTTGCTGTACTCTAATCATCCAGTCAGTACCCAAGTAGTCATGCAGTGAGCCAGGCCTTAGCACATGGACTGCTTTAAATGCCTATGCAGTATGGATGCAGTCCTCTAATCACCTACACAGTTGTGTTTCACACCTTCAATTCCCTAGTCAGTATTCATACTCTTCTATCAAACACCCTGTCACTCACCCAGTGTGTCTCCTTATACCACTGTAATCATTTAGTCAGTTAGCGTGTAGAGTTTTAGTGAGGTAGGCTTTAGGGCATGAACTGCTTCAAAGTAGTATGCACTATGCATGTAGTGTTTTAACCATCGTCACACTTGTGGTTCAGGGACATAGTTTCTTAGCCAGTATTTATTTAAAATGTGTTAGTACAGTAATGGAATAGTATAATTGTGAAAGTTATTAATATACATTTATTTGTGATTCTTTTTTACAGATACAGAACAGGAGTGTTTCTCATCTGTTTGCACTCTTCTCGTGCAAGATTGTTTGGATGAAGGGTCCTTAGGTGTTTCATCATACTTGCTGTGCCGCATGAGTATTTTTTGTTAGGATCCCCTCGTAACAGAACTCTTTTGAAAATCTTGTGCATGAGAAAGGTGGTATTGGTCTTTGTTTGCCCCTCGAGAAAAGTAGAACATTTCCACATCACTGAAGGAAAACGTTGTGGGCGTGGTGCATCCTCCAAAAATTCAACTTTAGATTTGGTGAATATTTTATAGCGACATCATTTACAGTTTTTGTAAGTTAAAGTTAAAAAATTGTGTTAGCTGTGTGCATTTTATATTTCTGTGATTTGTATTTTGAGAATGGCATGTTGTTTTTTTTCAACAATCTTTGAGATTGTGTTTTTTTTGCCCGCTGTTAAGTGATGAGTACGATTCAAATCACTATTTTTAGTGAAATTTAATATATTCTGAGAACAGCAAAAATGGCAAAAAAATTACTTTGTGGAAATTATGCTGTGTTGTAAAAAATGTATTATTACATGTTATAATTTTTTTTGCCTTTTCTTTCACAGATCCAAATTTTAAAATAAGCAATTTATATGAATTTATATTTGAATGAAAAACAGGAAAAAATGTATTCCTATTACTGTGAAGTTAAGTTTAACTAAGTCTCAATATGCAGAATGAAGAGGCCTGCAAGAAGCTACAAAGTTGAAACAAGTTTCTAAAAACACTCTGTTTATGTAGTTTCGAAATCTGGCCATAATCAGATATCATGTGACCTGCAAAAAAAGATTTGAGGGGTTCATAATATTTCACCTTATTAGCTGTTGAAGGACCGCAATCATTCTTCTTTGAACATCTTTGCAGACAAAACTCTGTGCTTACCTTCTATCATTCGCAAGGAAATTTAAAAACGGAAATATGTCACTTTTTGTAACATAGTTATTGTGCAAGATACTCTTTTATATTTACAAAGAGAGGAAAAGGCACTCTGTGCACTTTTTATACTCCATGTAAATATAACCTCATCATGCACACCACTTTGTGTTGAAAGGGTGTTCTATAAGTGTTGTTGTGCATGATTGCACTTAATACTCATAGAACAAGACACATGTCTAGATTTATCAGAATTCATAAATCTCGATATGTGTGTGAATGCTGCACCATTCTAAAATTGGTGTAGGAAAGCACAACAAGGAGAATTGTTTTAATTTCTCCACATTTTTATATCTTCAATGCATGCTGAAATGTTCAGCATACATTGAAGAAGAAAAATGCATTTTCTCATTGTTTTTGTGCAGGAAGGTGTGTCTTCCTGCAGAAAAACAAACAGCACATGACACAGATATCCTTGCACTATGGTGCAAGGGTGCCTGTGTCACCACATGGCTGCAGTTTAAGCAGCCGTGCAGGGAGAAGCATAGATTTGCAACATATTTATGTACATATGTTGCATCCCTGTGCTTCGGAAGTACTACAGCACACTGCAGTTAAAGAGGTTACTGTGTGATGCTGCAGCACTGCCTCATAGTTCTGCACTTATACATTCACCATACGCTACTAATGCATTCATTCAGTCAATTACATACTACACATACATTCATCTAAAGTAACATTAACAAAGAAATTTAGCTCTTTTTTTAAACCAGGAAAGTTAGTTCTAACAAGAACTTTTTTTTTTCTTCTTTTTTAATTTTTTTTTACATTTTTGGGGTTTTTCTGCAAAAAACAAAACAGGAGAAACCAAACAATGAACTTCAGGGAACAAAAAAAAATACAATAAAAAACTAGCAAATGTGACTTTCTTGCCGGCGGCAGATCAGGTCGATCGACTGCTCACCATAGCACAAAGTCTTATTGCACTTAGTGCAGAGCACTTTTAAAAATTGAAATTGAGGACGGATGTCCAAGGTTTGGGCTAATGGATGCACTCTTGATGTGCTCGGCTGCGATGAGGTGGATGGCGCAGGAGTGTTTCTCATCCGTCGGCACTCTTCTTGTGCAAGATTGTTCGGATGAAGGGTCCTCATGTGCTTCATCATACTTGCCGTACCGCAAGAGTATTTCTTGTTAGGATTCCCTCTTGATAGGACTCTTTTGCAAATCTTGCACGTGACCAAGGTGGCATTGGTCTTATTCTGCCCCTCGGGAAAAGTAAAAAATTTCCACACCACTGAAGAAAAACGTTTTTTGGGTGGTGCCTCCAGCAAAAATTCATCCTCATAAGTATGAGGTGATGCAGGTGATGCCTGCTGCCCTGAAGCCATTTTTGGTTGAAAAAAATTAGAGCTAAGTGTAAACTTAGTCTAAAAAATCTTCTTCTCTCCAAAGAGATGGTGCTCTAAAGAAGGTCAAAGAAGAATGATTGAAATGGGTGGGGTCTTTCAATACTTAGAAGAGGAAGTGTAATGAACCGATCAAATCTCTTTATTTGCAGGTCACATGGGATCCGCGCACCCTGTGCTTACGCAGCACGCACCCAGCGCGCATCCGCGAAATTGAATTAAAAAGAAATATAGGATTAGATGTAAAAATATATTAGTTTTAAGACTAGTTTAGAGTTTGTCTTCAATTAATATTCACATGAAATACATATATATATGTTTTTTTAAATGTTAAATATTTCGCGGGATCCGCGCACCAACCGCGTCATAGACGCATCGCGGAAGCGCGTAAACGTCGCGTTACGTACATCGAACGTGTCGCGTATAGGCTGGGAGTCGCGAACCTGTCCATTGCGATCGCGCACTAAACACGTACCCAACTCGTACCATGCGCGGATGCTATCACGTAGGGATCGAGAATGGTGCGCATAGGGTGCGCGGATCCAAAAACATTGAAAAAAATATATAAAATACAGTTTTGAACATATAGTTAAAAAAATATTTTGGAAAATATAAAAAAATATGTTTGTAAAACCCATTAAGTTCAAATAAGATTTTTTAATTTTTAACAGAATTAATTGAAAAAATAAGTTTAAAAAATGGTGATAAAAAAGTATTTAAAAAAAAAAGATAATTAATGAAATTGACACACTGAATTTGAAAAATATAGAAATTCAATCAAAATCATTAAACATGATATCTTCAGAGATAAGTTATAGATAGGAATTAGCATTTAAAAAACCTTTGAAATTCACTGAAAAAACCATAGGTTTCATGCACGTTAAAGTTAGGAATTGGCATTTAAAAAACCTTTGAAATTCACTGAAAAAAACCAAAGGTTTCAGGGGCGTTATAGTTAGGAATTGGCATTTAAAAAAACCTTAGAAATTCACTAAAAAAAAAACCATAGGTTTAAGGGGCGTTATAGTTAGCTGGACATTTTCCTCGTACAAAACCCTAGAAATTCCCCCGTTATAGTTAGTTCAGCTAACTATAACTCGTGCCCCCGCAATGCACTGCTGATGATGTCACATATTACATCACTCATGACATGGTCAGTGATATCACTGATGACATCACTGATGACATCTCAAATGACATCACTGATGATGTCATCCATGTGATAAATAAGTGCATCTTCTCACACCCTAATATAACCTTTGATACACCGACTCAAAATTTCAGACGGCCATTTTGAAAACCATAGATACTCCAATACCAATATCTACATACCCATTCATTGACTCTTAGGTCTACATACATCTCCACTCACTCACCTGTACAGTCACTCCGTACAGGACTATCATATGCATTTATACACCTATATAAACACTCACACACCGCCAATTATCCATTGAGGTACTGACACACCTAGTCAGTCATGCAAATAATTAATCACAGTCCAATTTACTCACCTATACAGTTAAACACACTCAAGTTCACTTACTCATAACAATACTAACAAATTCTGACACTCTTATACAATTACTAATGCAAGCACACACTCATCCATACAGTCACTCCCTCAATCACACACTCTCACATATAGATAGTTATATACTCTTACACACATATACACTGCGTTTCACATATGTAGTTACTGACACATGTACAACTGAGATATACATTCAATCACTAACACACTCATACATACGCTCACCCAACCATACAGTCCATCACAGTTGCACTCTTAAAACCATGCACCATAGAATCACCCACTCACACATCTATGCACAGAGTCACACACACCCTACCCACACAAACACTCAGGAACCCATACAGATACGGAGACAACCAATCAATAACCCATATATATACATTCATATAGGTATTCACAAAACCATGCAGCCACTTATACACCAACACACAGACACATACAGACATTCACACAGTTTAATCACTAGTCTGCAGTAAGATACATTTAATGACTCACTTATAGAGTCAGTTACGCACCTAGAAAATCATCCATTCACACACTTGTACACCCACTCAGTCTTCAACAGGCCTTTCAATATATATATTAAACATATTAAAACTTTACAGAAACACAGACTCACTGGATGACGTCATCAGTGATGTCATTTGAGATGTCATCAGTGATGTCATCAGTGATGTCACTGACCATGTCATGAGTGATGTAATATGTGACGTCATCAGCAGTGCATTGCGGGGGCGCGAGTTATAGTTAGCTGAACTAACTATAACGGGGGAATTTCTAGAGTTTTGTACAAGGGAAATGTCCAGCTAACTATAACGCCCCTGAAACCATTGTTTTTTTTTAGTGAATATATATATATATATATATATATATATATATATATATATATATATATATATATATATATATATATTCCAAACACAAAGCACCAGACTTCGGGAGGCACACACCTTGTGTAATTGTTTATTTCGGCAAGGCAGCTCTGCACGGGTCCAGCATGCACACAGAATTCATCAGCCAATATAATAGTCCTTACGCGTTTCGAGCGTCATGCGCTCTTGATCACAGGTGTTTGGCCAAATGCAGAAGGCAGCATACCGCAACTCCTAAATAACAGTTCATAAGATATGTCTGCCAAGTGCATCCTGGTGTCTAGAGTTTTATACTTTCACCACTACGGCTGCCATTATAAAATTTCAAAATACCTCAGTAGGTTTCCATGATGACTGCTGGCTATGTCAGATATATATATATATATATATATATATATATATATATAATTTTTTTCACTGAAAAAAACATAGGTTTCAGGCACGTTATAGTTAGAAATTAGCATTTAAAAAACCTTAGAAATTCACTGAAAAAACCATAGGTTTCAGTGACGTTATAGTTAGGAATTAGCATTTATAAAAACCTTAGAAATTCACTGAAAAAAACATAGGTTTCAGGGACGTTATAGTTTGTTGGACATTTGACACATATAAAACCAGAGAAATTTACCTGTTATAGTTAGATGAGCTAACTATAACTTGTGCCCCCGCAATGCACTGCTGATGACATCACATATTACATCACTCATGACATGGTCAGTGACCTCACTGATGACATCTCAAATGACATCACTGATGGCATCACTGATGACATCATCCAGTGAATGTGTGTTTCTGTAAAGTTTAAAAAGTCACCCATCACTGATAAAGCACATAATGCCAAGTGTAACGCTCATGTGCAGCACAAACCTCACTATGCAAAGCACAAACCTCTCCATGTGGAGATATACTATTGATACTTGTGGTGTAGTGCACAGTGGATGCAACAATGTTACCTCAGGCAGCGGGTAAGATCTTGGTCATGTAGCTGTGTTGTCCCCCCCTGGAAGCGGAAGGGGAATGGGCTGCTCCAACGTACGCCACTCCAGAGTAGGAGTATGAATAATAGACCAGGCCCTAGGCGTGGTTCACTTGTGGGAATACCAACGAGTCTGTCAGAACGGCAGCCCTCACCCTGGCACGTGGCAGCCGCCATAACCGCAGGCCTCTTCGACACAGGGCCCCTGCTAACCCAGCGGCACAGCACCGCAGACTTATGTCTGTACCGACTACTGCCTTCGATCTACACTACGGACAGCACGGCTCACAATTCAGATGTAGGGGCGATTGCAGATATCGCAGTCCAGTTCGCAAGACACGTTGCTCCCAGTGCGGCCCACCCAGACCACGCATCATCGCAGGGTGCGCACATGCTGTGTGCTTCAGGTACTACTAGCTCACTGCACCATTAGTCATCGCCACGTGGCCTTATCAACGCAGAATTCTTTAGACAAAACACATTGCTCCCAGTGCGGCCCGCCGGGACCACGTCTCATCGCAGGGTGCGCACACGCGGAGTACTCCAGGTGCCACAAACTGTGCAGCTCAACTCAACGCCACGTGCCTGTGCGCCAATCCTGACCGCTGCCTCCGCCCTACACTGGAGTTACATGCTTCACAATTCAACATTAGAAGCGACACAAATTGTGTAAGAGACTTTAATGGGTTAAGAAGACCAAATGTTCCCAATCTGTGCAGCTCAAGTCAACATCACCTGCCTGTGGGCCTTTGCTGACCGCTGCCTCCGGCCTACACTGTGGAAGACCGGCGACACGTGGTGCCAACTAACCCTGTTCAACACAAGCCGATCCCACATGTGTAATTGTGTCATGAATGGCAGCGACCACAGCACCAGACTTCCTTTGATCAGTGAGGGGTATTTCCATATGGAAGGCCGGTGACACGCGGTGCCACTGAACCTACACTACGCAGGCCGGTGGGGCCACCAACGTATGCACGTGGCTGTGGACCCTAGCTTACCGCTACCTCTGCCCTACACTGTGGGCGACCGGCGACAAACGGTACCACTAACCGTCTTCAACACAAGTTGATCCCACATGTGTAACTGTGTCCTGAGTCCTCACTAGCAGCGACCACAGCACCAGACTCCCTTTGATCAGTGAAGGGTATTTCCATATGGAAGGCTGGCGACACGTGGTGCCACTGAACCTGCACTATGCAGGCCGGTGGGGCCACCAACATATGCACGTGGCTGTGGACCCTAGCTCACCGCTATTTCTGCCCTACACTGTGGGCGACCGGTGACAAATGGTACCACTAACCGTCTTCAACACAAGCCGATCCCACATGTGTAACTGTGTCCTGAGTCCTCAATGGCAGCGACCACAGCACCAGACTCCCTTCGATCACGAGGGGTATTTCCACATGGAAGACCGGCACACGTGGTGCCACTGAACCGGTACTACGCAAGGTTTGTTGGGGTTACCAACGTATGGAAGTGGCTATGGACCCTAGCTCACCGCTACCTCTGCCCTACACTGTGGGCGACATGTGGAACTGTGTCCTGAGTCCTGAATGGCAGTGACCCAAACTTGCCAGCGACCACAGCACCAGACTCCCTACGATTAGTATTTGCATATCGAAGTCATCAATGTGGAAATTATTGCCAACGAAAAGATAACGCAAAAGATACATTTTACACAAACTGTCGATTTCCCTTTCCACGTCCAGTAATTTTCAAAGGAAGAGTGAACAGTTTTATGTCAGCAGTGAGACATACCATCACTCGAAAATCACCCAAAAATACTTATAATTTAAAAAGAACAGAAGCATCGAAGTACAATAATGATTACAATACGGAGATTTTGAAGATGTGAAATGCAAATATGAACATGCAATATGATGCACATAATTCAATTGCTGTTTCTCACTATGTCACGTCATATATTACCAACTCTGAGAAGACGGAATTGAAAGAAATGTGGGAAGAAATTTCACAGGAGAAGACACTTAGGAAAAAAATGTACAGCTTCAGTTTGAAGATACTTTCACATCGAGAAATTGGATCCTACCAATGTTCGGATCGATAGACATCTGCAAGTTTATATTCAAAGTCAACAGGAACCATCTGGATAAGTCTAGGTTTTCCTGCGGCTCGAAATCGAGTTTTAATATAAATGTTATAAAACAAATTTGTGATATAGGACTTATGTTTCTTTGCTAGTCAAGAGAACTGTACAGAAATAACAGTTGGCTATGTCTAGGTGTTGATCAACAAATGGAAGATAATACTGTTGTGAAGTTTGAAAAAGAAATAACAAAGTTTAAAGTAGTTTCTGGTGAAAATCCCAACTATGTTTATATTTATTGCCGAAGTACTCATTATAAAATTGAAACTAGGAATGTAGATGTACTTCCACTAACCCTGTTCAACACATGTGTAACTGTGTCCTAAGTCCTGAATGGCAGTCACCCCAAGACCCTGGCAGTGGCCACAGCACCACACTCCCTTCGATCACTGAGGCATATTTCGATATGCAAGGCCAGCCACACGTAGTCCCACTAACCCTCTTTAACATAAGCCGATCCCACATGTGTAACTGTGTCCTGAATGGCAGTGACCCCAAGTCCGTGGCAGCAACCACAGCAGCATACTCTCTTTGATCAGTTAGACATATTTCCATATGCAACGGCGGCGACACGTGGTGCCAATAACTCTGTTCAACACAAGCCGATCCCACATGTGTAACTGTGTCCTGAGTCCTGAATAGCAGTGACCCCAACTCCGTACCACCACACTCCCTTTGATCAGTGAAGGGTATTTCCATATGCAACTACAGGCGCCAGTAGGCAAGTAAGTATCACAGTCCTACACCCTACATATTATCCTTTTAGTATCCATGCTTCTTTTTATATCAGTTATAGCTTTACTACAATGACCAAATTAATCTTCAAATGAAAACTAAAATGGAATAGCAGTCTACACTGCAGGCCGTACAGCTCGCAATTCCATTTTTAAATGCTAATTTTTAACAACAAGATTGTACTCAGAAAATACAACACTTCGTCAGTGTATTCTATACTTATTTCATCTTTTCATCATACGCCTACACTGCACTCACTAGGGCTCCCAATGGAAATTATTTCTTCTTTCATTAACTACAGAGTCCACTAGTTAAGTAACTATTACAGGCCTCAACTCAACATAATATACTTTTAGTAACCTTTCTTCTTGAACATTTTTTATATCAGTTATACCTTTAGTACAATCACCAAATTCATTTTCAAGTACAAACGAACACTCAGCAGTCTACACTGCGGGCAGCAGACCTCGCAATTTGAATTTTGGACACGTGGTGCCTACTAACACTGTCCAACACAAGCCAATCCCACATGTGTAACTGTATCCTGAGTCCTGAATGGCAGTGACCCCAAGTCCATGGCACCGACCACAGCACTAGACTCCCTTCGATCAGTGAGGCATATTTCGATATGCAAGGCCGGCGACACGTAGTCCCACTAACCCTCTTTAACACAAGCCGATCCCACATGTGTAACTGTGTCCTGAGTCCTGAATGGCAGTGACCCCAAGTCCATGGCAACGACCACACCACCACACTCCCTTTGATTAGTGAGGAGTATTTTCATGTTGAAGGCTAGCGACAAGTGGTGCCACTGAACCTGCACTACGCAGGCCGGTGAGGCCACCAACGTTTGCACGTGGCTGTGGACCCTTGCTCACCGCTACCTCTGGCCTACACTACGATCAGCCGCCTCACAATTCAGATACAGTCGTAATTCCACATGAGGCAGTCCTATAGCCAAGACACATTGCTCCCAGTGCGGTCCGTCCACACCAAGCATCATCACAGGCTCATACAGTCTCAATACTTCTGGTGCCACTAACCCTCGTTAACAGAAGCCGATCCCACATGTGTAACTGTGTCCTGAGTCCTGAATGGCAGTGACCTCAAGTCCGAGGCAGCAACCACACAACATACTCCCTTCGATTTGTGAGGCATATTTCGATATGCAAGGCCGGCGACACATAGTCCCACTAACCCTCTTTAAGACAAACCGATCCCACATGTGTAACTGTGTCCTCAATCCTGAATGGCAGTCACCCCAACTTCGTGGCAGCGCCCACAGCACCAGACTCCCTTCAGTCTTATTTGTTGTTCTTTTCTTTAAATAAATTTTTTTCATATGTAAATCTATACATGTCTAAGACTCTTCTTTGTCCAACCGCACAGGGACACTTCCGGGCCCAAGAAGGTTATTGAGGGTATGATGGTAATGTGGGAAGAGGGTGCGTTACCTGCTAATGTGGGGAGAGGCAGCATCAAAGGGGTATCATTCACAGAAAGAACTCCGATATGTTTTCACAAATACCTCGGACAAATGCCAGCTGACGGACTGAATCACAAAATGATTTTTCAATACTTATGTAGTGTGAGTTATTAACAGTTCGCACCCAGGCTTGCAGAGGGAGAGCTGCGGCCCGTCCACTCCACTCACTGACGCAGTACTACGAGCCGTCCGCGCCATTGTAGCTATCCCTGCCCTGTTCCGTCGTACACCACGCCACTCAGATTACGTTCCGACGATGGCCCCACATACCTACCTGTCGCAAGCGTACTCGCTGTTGGTGTGCAGGTCAGTGGTCTAGTTCTCAACATCTCACGGCCACTCCCTGAGGGCAGGTTTGCACACACACCACACCCATCCGGCACATGCGTCACAGGCCATGTGACCACGCAAATATAATAGATCGACAATGTCACATCCTTTATTGGCGGTGTCGACTAGATGCCAGACGCTCCACGTGTCTCAACCATAAAGAGTCTTTCATAACTTGCGCAAGAGGTTACTCGCACCCTAATCTGTATAGCCCTCAGGGGCCTACCACCCCCTTGGCGCGGACTTCCCATGCACAGGGTTAGTGCCACCCGAAGCTCATATGGCCATCAGGGGCCTACCACCACGTGGCATGAACTTAACTTCCACAGGCTTAGCGGCCCTAAAAGCTGATGTGGTCTCCGCCATTGATGACTCAGGACTCAGCGACATGTGTGAGATCTGCTGGGCCATGGAGAAGATGATGTGGTCTCCGCCATCCATGACTCAGGTCTCAGCGACATCTGTGCGATCTGCCAAGCACATGTTGTGGTCTGCGCCATTCAGGACTCAGCGACATATCTGGGATGCGCGGAGTTTTGACGGGCACGTGGAGTGCCCACTGCTGCACACCATGGTGGCACCAGGTAATTATTTGCTCATCGATGCGGAGGGGCGTAAGTGTCTCTCTCCCTCTCTCTCTTCTTTTCCATCTATCTCTCTAACTCTCTCTTCCGTCTCCCTTCCTCACTCACTCCCTTTCTTTCCTTCCCTCTCTTTTTCTCTCTGGCTTTTTTTTTCCTTCTCTTTTTCTCTATGTCTCTCTCCTTTGATATGCGCATTACACACGTCCTTATTTTGTGCTTTATTTTCCAGGCTCTGTCGTCCACATCCATGGTCCCCACAGCAGTGTTCCACCTTGTTATTTATTTATTTTATGAATTTTGTTTATTTCTTTATTGTTGATATATGTTAATAAAAAATAAAGTTTGAATTTTTTTTTTTATAACGTTTCTGGTTGTTTTCTTAACTGCTGTGTAACTCTTTCTTGTTCTTATTACTGTTATTGGATGAAGTCCACCATGGTCTTAAATTTTGGAGAACTTATCGCGGGAATACTGGTGATATCTGCAGTTTCCACCAACTTCTGAATAGTGTGGTAGATTTATCTCAACTTTACTTCCATTAAAGTGCTGATAATGAAATGCAGACTAGCCGTTCCCGTGCAAAAAGACACGAGGTCCACCTTTGCGATTTATTCTAAATACTAAAATCCTGTATTGAATTGCACTGACATAGTGGCTGTACTCACAGTACGCACACAAAATCATTTACGAAACCTCATTGTATTTATGTTGATTGGGAATCGGGGGTCAGGTGCTGGATCTTGACGAGATACACTGCCCAGTTCGTATATTGTCCTGCACACGCAAAAAATCACATCACAACTTTCACACCAACTACAATGCGAAACAAATTCCAGTGATAAGCCACGTTACCACTAGGGATTTTACACCTGCTTTCTGATGGTGTTTAGCAGGACGACTACCTGCACCATGAAAGAGAACACAGCCAAGAGCCACATCAGAACACCCACAGGTGCCATAGAATAAATGAGCATGATACAGGGATACCCATGAGGGCCACAAGACTCTTCGGAACAACTCTGGGACCGCCAACGCCCCCCAAACCTGCATCTGAGCAAGTGTGTCCCTCTGGTCATTGTGTTAGCATGATAGGCATCAGCCCTGCAACATCACAGTGTGCTATCACCTCAGCGTTGGCAGTGAGCCTGGACATGTAGCTACGCACGCATCCTCCTGCAGCATGCACAACCGGCGTGTGCTGGTCCGGAGTACACAGGTCAGCGCAGGGGTGTGCCTATCCGATAACGGGGTGTCTTGAACATCTCCGTGTACAGGAAGTGCGGTAAGTGTGTCTCTGTGTTCTGGTGTGGCCTGCCACAAGGGCCGCAGCAGTCGATGTTGTAAAGTGGCATGCACCACCTCCAAACGGCACTGTGATGGTGTAGTTGGAATGCAGCAGCACATGCGCAAATAGGCATTACAATGGTGTGCCGTACAAGTGCACAAGATACAACAGAGCACCGTACAAAAGTGTGGGAGCTCGTGGGAGTGAGGAGCAGCTGTTTGCAACGTAACAGACAGTGAACTCGCCCATGTGCCACGTGCTGGGTATCTCATCCATGATGACCACGGTCACAGACATCCCACAACACCAACGACCCGCCTTTGTACACATCCTCTATGAATGCAGCGTGGTTTTCACTTCTATGCTCGTTCACTGGTGTGATGTTGGCAAGTTGTGTGACTTGTGCTCCTTGTTGATGTGTTTCACTTTGGCCATTGTTTGTCTATACTTGTGCTATACTTAATTGTGCATGTCTGCCATTCTGCCCATCTCCCCCCGTTCCTCCAGCCTGCTTCTTCCTCTTCCTGGTGCTGTTCGGTCTATAATGTTGTTGCTCCACACATAAATACATGTAAAGAACAAATTAGAATAGTTCCTTGATTCTTTTAGGTTTCAAAACTTCTCTCTTGGTTTCTTTTTAATTTTCCATATAAACAGTTTTTTAAATATTCAACAACACATAGAAGTCAGAAGTGCAACGTATTCTATCAACACACTTTCTAGAACATTCTACAACACGTGCAGGTTAAAAGTTCATAAATCTTTTTAAACTTAACCATATTTTTTTGCAACATTTTCTCGAACATTTAACAGCACGTGCAGGTTAAAAGTTCACAATTGTTTTAAGTTCGAACAGTGCCTTCCAAATGCAAGTAGCAGGTGTGGTTGAGTTGAAAACTTTCATCCTATGATATATAGTCCACGTTGAAACTGCTTTTTCTTAACCAATCACAAAGATGCTTTTCCACAAAACTAATGTGCACCCTACTTTAAAAAAAGAATGCTTTTCGTCTCCCAAACACGTATCGTTTTGTATGCCAATAAAAAGTAGTTCCCCATCTTTAAACATATCTCTTATTCTACCAAGGAACTGCATGAGCTACAGACGTCTTTCCATACCTTCCAGCCATACCTTCAAAATGCTAGTGTGGATCGTAGGTCATAGCTATATTTTCTGGTTCAAGAGGTATGCAGAACAGAGACATATTGACTTAGACCTAGGTTTACAAAATGTGGACATTAAATGGTTTGCACAGAGAGGTTTGAAGTGGCACCAATTGCTGCCTTTAGTTAAAACCTGTTTGCATCTCCAACACCCTGACCTCATGATTGTGCACTGTGGTGGAAACAACCTAGGCACATTGACTGGGGTAGGTTTGGAAATGCTTATGAAGGACACCTTTGAACAATTGATGTTACTTTTCCCTCAAACGGTCTTTGTATATTCCAATATATGCCAAAGACAGAAGTGGAAATGGTCAAAACAATTTTATCATCAGATTGAAAAATCTAGGAAGAAACTCAACAAAGCTGTGTCTGCATACCTCAGAGACCACAAAACGGGGTCCATCTACAACAACATACGTTTTGATATGGCTGATATCTACAGAAGTGATGGAGTACACTTCACAGATCACGGAAATCGAGTTTTCCTGAATAACTTGAGCTGTGCATCCGCACTTATATGTAGCTCCAACTAATCAACACAAGGGCTCTGACAACTTAGGCCCGCTATTTTAGGGCCA
Organism: Triturus cristatus; assembly: GCF_964204655.1. Lineage (NCBI taxonomy): Eukaryota > Metazoa > Chordata > Amphibia > Caudata > Salamandridae > Triturus > Triturus cristatus. Next base: position 443,774,603 of record NC_140581.1, on the reverse strand, counting down.
GGTAACGGCAACTCCCGGACCCTCGCCAAAATGTATTCTCCACACAGCTGTGACGCAGCGGCCAGACCATCTGACTTTGCAGCACTGAGCTCTCGCTTTGATCACCACCTCTACTCCCCCATAGGGGTGAGTAGTTTGCGCTTTAGAAATAGATTACATCAAGATTGGAGCCTATTGGCGAGTGTGCTTCGTTTCTCTCTGGGTAAAAAGAGATTTTGTTACATATTTAACGGCAAGGCCCTAAGTCGTATGGGACTGCACCACCCTGTCAAAGGAGCGCTGTACCGCCTGTGAGGAATTATAGGCGGCGGCCACCATCGCACACTCCCTGCGCTTTGGGGGCCCGTTCAGCATTTGAAAGTAAGGCTGAATACGGGAGAATAGGTGTGCTATTTATGGACTGCACCTGAAAAAACAATCTAGGGTCTTAGTAATATTGAAAGAAACAAAAGAGCTGCCAATGCTGCCCATTAATTGGCAAATATTCTCATTGGAAGTGTAATCATTGAAAAATTAACACTAGTGACTACTTTTTTGTCAGATTTAATCTTGAATTGCTTGAATTATAAAAAAACACATAACACTACATTGTGCCACAAACACAACAACATCTTAAAGTGATGTACATAATTTTTTGTATACAAAATTGACTTTTTTTGGAAAAGACACGACAAAAAAACTATTTATACAACATACATATTGAATACGTCAATCAAACCCATTCATACCAATCATACCAATCATATCTGGACAAACCAAAATATTTCATAATAAATTGTGGAGGCCATCAACACTAAATAAGTGCAATTCCAAAAAGAACTCTATTCTGATTTAACTTGAAGATTGGCCTCAGGTTAGAGGTCGACGCGTTTCAGATCCCTTTTATTGAAGAGATCCTCATCAGGACCAGCGAGCGACTGCACCACTGCAGTCAAAGTCAAAAAACGGAAAGTGGACAAACGACCGGTATATTTATTTTCTTGGCATTGATTTTGCGCTCTTCAGTCGTAACGATTTTCGGCGTCTCGCATGCGGCAAAGGCAGCGAGTAATACGAGACGCCGAAAATCGTTACGACTGAAGAGAGCAAAATCAATGCCAAGAAAATAAATATACCGGTCGTTTGTCCAAACGCTACATTTCAAGCTCACAGAATCCTCTACTTCTCGCCCCTAGTGGGGTCCACACACTGGCAAGACACTACAAGTCTATATCGGAACACTTTCCGTTTTTTGACTTTGACTGCAGTGGTGCAGTCGCTCGCTGGTCCTGATGAGGATCTCTAGTGTTAATTTTTCAATGATTACACTTCCAATGAGAATATTTGCCAATTAATGGGCAGCATTGGCAGCTCTTTTGTTTCTTTCAATATTTATGGACTGCAGCATGATCGTCACGTTCCCACTGGAGTGTTAAAGTGAACTCAACTAGTGACTACTGGGGCCAGCATGCCTCAAATGAGGTTCCCATAGGGGAGTCTCATTGGAGGGCCAGTACATGCTAAATAGCAAACTCCGGGTTAGCCACCAAAGAGAGAAAATGGACTGCCGATTGTACCCGTGATCAAGGTAAAAAAACATGAAACGCGTAATGGAGGAATGCATCGGTTCATGTTACTGCAGCAATAAATCAAGATTGGAGCCTATTGTTGAGTGAGTCTCGTTTCTCTCTGGGTAAAAGGATTAGTTGTGACATAATATATATATAGGCACACACATATTTATTATATACATCCACACACACATATATATTATATAGATACACACATATACATCCACACACACACATATATATAGAAGCCTCCCAATATACTCACAAAGAATCCAGTCCCAAACGACAAGGAAAGTTGCACACCAATTCCCTCCACAAGTGTTTATTTGTGCAAAACAACGCGTTTCGGGCAGAACGGCCTTTGTCAAGTTCGGTCGAAACACATTGTTTTGCACAATTTAACACTTGTGGATGGAATCAGTGTGAGACACACACAGACACACACACACACAGACACACACACACACACTAACCCGCCCACCCCACCCCACCCACCACTGGGTGGTTATTGTTAGGTCTGCGGTTCAAAGTGGCAGTTGCCACTAGGTGGTTATTGTTAGGTCTGTGGTTCCAATGTCTTTTTTGGTTTACTAACAACACTGGCGCAATTTTTTTATTTTTTGGGGTGCAGTTTTATATGGTGCAAACTCACCCGAAGGTATTGAAGCACTTTATATGAGCACCAGTTACATTACACAAGACAGATTACTTTTTGTAGGAATGGGGAGATTAAGAGATCTGCCAATAATCACAGGATGTTGAGTTGTCACCAAGACTCAAACCTGGTTCCCCAGTTCCAAAGTCAGCAGCTCTGGTCGTTATGCCACGTCAGTTTGACAAATGTGCTTGAAACTTTCTAAAAAGATTCTATTTTTTGATTAGTTTCTTCATGGAACGTTTTGTGTTGATTCATCAAGTGGGCTGAGTAATAGTGGGGGGAGGAGTGTCCCAAAACGCAAAATCCCCATGCATTTTCCACAGACTTTTTTAGGACACGATACCGCAAAAACTGCTAAACAGAATTACACCAAATTTGGCAGGAAGCTAGACCTTGGTCAAGAAAGCGTGCTTTTTGTGATTTGGTGTATATCTGTTCAGTAGTTCTTGAGAAATTAAGGTTAAAAATAATTGTATATCTGGATGGTTGGGTTCGAGGGACTCTCGCGAGAGCCCTTCATACCCAATTTTTTTTAAATAGAACCTTCAGATTGGCCATGGGGACTTTTTTCCATTGGGCCTAATTCCTCCTGCAGGATTAAAGCTTCCAATGGAGCGAGTGCTCTAACTGGTTGGCCGCAACATGAGATAAAATGTTACTGGCAGCCATAACAGGACTTGGGTACTTAGGGCCAGATGTAGGTAATAAAAGCACTTTTGCGAGTCCTTAATAGCGAATTTTAGGGAATCGCTATTAAGGACTCGCAAAATGCCTTGTAAGTAGCAATCGCAATATTTTTTGTGATTCCTTAATATTCCTTAATTGCAAATTGAGATTCGTAATCAAGAAATACCTTCCCATTCAAAATCAAAATTGCAAATTGAGATTCGTTATCCAGGAATACCTTCCTATTCAATCCTATGGGCCAAGAGGCCCACTGGAGTGAATGGGAATTGCGCACGCAATTTGCGATGTACCCAATAGGTACTCACAAATTGTGTGCACAATTTCAAGGGAACAAGGGTTCCAGAGGGACACCCTGTTGCACCCCTGAAATGTGCTCTAAGGGCATGAATGTGTGCCACATGGCACTTTGAAAAAAGCAGAAAAGTGCTTTTTTTTAAAGGAAATCGCAAATTACCACCAACTTGAAGTTGGTGGTAATTTGCAATTACTTAAGGCCAAATCGCACTTTCTTTTGTGCTTCTTACATTGCATTTAAGGAATCGCAATTTGCGATTCCTTAAATGCAATCGCAAAATAGGGAATCTCACATTTCGAGATTCCTTATTTGCGAGGGGGTTTTTGTGTGTTACATTGCACACTGCTAATTTGCAATCGCAAACGCAGAAATTCTGCGAATTTCAGCGTTTGCGATCGCAAATTGGCTTCCTACATCTGGTCCTAAGTCCCCTTTCCTGAGTTTGGAAAAAAAAAGCATATAAGGGAAGTAAGATAAAACAAGAAAATAAAAATTATTGTGTTTTTTTGCAGCAAACCCACGGGATTGCACCAATAAATATTAATTTTTTATATAAACCCCGGGGTGGGCCAGATCATGGTAGACAAATTAATGTATTATTTGAGGGGACGGGCGTGCATGGTGCCCCCTCCCTTACTTGATTTCAGCCCCTGGGCCCCCCGTTAAAGCCAAAGGGGAGGGAGGACGCCCTCACCTGCCCAGTCAAAGTCCCAGGACCCCATCATCTAGGGCTGACACCAATGTCAATGGGGAGGGGGATGCAGCCCTGCTAACCGAGCTTGCTAAGGCCCTGGTCACCCCATCCCTGTGGCCGGCTCAATGACCCGGGAAGCCCACCTCCAGGACACAGTAGCTTACCTGCCTGCAGGAGCACGGGCCGGGAAGGCATGCCTGCTCCCAGCCGTCATGAGTTTTAAAAATGCTCCTGCCGGATGGGAGCAGACTTGTTTCCCTGCCCACACTTCTGCGGTAAGGAAACTCCGGTTCGGTGGAAGCAGTGAAAAATACCTGCACTGGTGGATAGGTGCATGCGAGGAGCTTCCCTTGCGGCCCCCACCGGTGTGTGCTGTGGGTGCTCCATTGGTGGGCACTGGACGCCCACATAAGGTCGCAGGGATGGGGTCCCCCGGACCATTATTGGTTTGTGGAAAGGGACGCACGTCCCCCTCTCATTATTATAAAATAAAGGCCCCAGTAATGGGGTCCCCGGGGCAGTAGTGGGTTTGGGAGGGGGCCATGTGCCCGCTTACCTTAATTAAAAATAAGGGCCTTGGGGGATGGGGTCTCTGGGCCCAAAGTGGCTCGGGGAAGGAGGGCTGGTTCCCCTCCCCTTTAAAAAACAATAACAAAAAATTGCCCCGGGGGATAGGAGCCCAGTGCAGAAGTGGTTCAACGTAGGGGGCAACGCAACCTCCCCCACTTATTAAAAATGAAGATTCCGAGAATGGGGGTCCAGTACTTCTCCTGGGTCATTAAAACCATGACCCAAGGAGAGCTTGCCGTATTTTTTTAAAGCCCACCTAGTTGGATCTCTATTCTCTTCAGATGGAGATCAAGGCCCTCTTGCGGTTATTTTTATGATTGCATTTTGTGAACTAAAAACGTTTTTTTTAAATGACTCTGATACATGTTGGTTTTATTTAAAAAATAAATGTCTCAGATTTAAAAATAAACATTTTTCAGCCCAAAAGATGCAATAATAAAAATTATGTTAAAAGAAAGACTCACAGGCATGATATTTTTATTAAAACCTTTTTAATTAACACTATTATTAAACATTGCATTGAGTGAATTTCTGAACTATACACTAGATTAAAAATATTGTTGATTTTTGAAGAAAGATGATAATAGGCTCACTTTTTATATTCTGGTATTGTGAAGCTTGGGCAAAGTCAGTAAGTCTACCTGAGTGTAGCCAGGGCCAGCAAGACCAACGGCACGCTGCGCATGCCACTCGGGGGTTTGACGACGGGACTTTGGCCGTGTGCACCATGGGGTTGAGTTTTTGTTGGTAATAGATACTTCACATTTAAATTAAAAAAAAAATAGAAATTCACTGAAAATGAAAGGTTGCAGTAATGTTATAGTTCGGTGAAAACTTCACTGATAAGGTAATGTTTCAACTTAAAAAAACACTGAAATTCACCAATTATAATCATCTCTAGTCATGCCGTAAAGTAACTATCACTCGTGCCCTTGCCATGCACAACTAAGTACTCCAATATTACATCACCCATGACCTTATCTATATCATTGATAACATAACTGTAATATTGGAAATGACATCATTGATGACAAACTGTGCTTGGCAAGTGCGCAAATTGGTGACTTTCAGTGATTTTATTTAGTTTAAAACATTACGTTATCACTGAAATTTTCACCTAACTATAACATTACTTTCAGTTGCCACTGTGTAGCTATTGTTGGAAACTAATTACCACATGAAAAGGTTTTTTTGGTTTGCTAATATTTGGCGCAAACTGACTAATCTTCATAAAACTTTTCAAAAACGTCTTCAACCTCAGCTACTTCCTAGAACGTTTTGGAGTTATATGTCAAGCGGGAGCAGAGAAAAAAGGGTGGCCCCAAACGCAATATCTCCATGCAATTTTCCATCAGAAAATTCAACAGCGACAAATGGAAAATGTCTGACAGAATTACTTCAAATTTGGAAGAGAGCTAGATGATTTGGCGTAAATCCATTCAGTAAATTAAGGTTAAAAAATGTTTATCTGGACAGTTGGGTTCGCGGGAGCATGCAAGAGCTGCGCATCGCAGCAACTTCAAATAATAGAGCAATCTGATTGGCCAATGGGGCTCTTTTCCTGTCAACTGCCTGGCTCCTGCATACTCCTTTTGGAGCTTGTGCTCTGATTGGCTGGCCGCAACTTGAACAGAAATTTTATGGCCAGCTTTTCAGGCCATGAGACCTCACTCGGCTTGTCCTGAAAGAAGAAAAAGATATACAGGATAGGGGCGCCCTGGGCCAAATTAAAAAATAAAAACAAATGTAGGTTTTTATTATCCTGTCGGAGCCAGCGCAGCCTTCTGGACACCTGCATTGCACCCACAAGATCAGAAGAAGAAAAAAGGGGACAGGGCCTTATTGTCTGCTGTGGGTTCCTGCACCCATACCCCGTCACGCACAGCCAAAGGGTTGGATGCATGCGGGAGCCTTTGGAACATACAAAAGGCTACCCAGAGCTACATATTTTCCATTCGGATGCAACCAGTTAAGAAAAACTGGTATTGTGTCAAATAAATCCTTTAAGGCAGAAAATGCCAGAACATTTTGACAGAAGAGTACACCCTGCAAATCAATAAAGACCACCATAAGCGGTATCTACAGACAAGTGAAAATGCCACTATATCATCCCACCACTTGACCAGTTGTTAGCTTCAGAATTCCAAAACAAGCACTGAGACTTGCCATGTCATATTTTTGCCACATCAACATAAGATAAAATACATTACAAAATTAATTACCTGCAGTTTTATTGTCAAAGAGTCTCTCTGTGCTTGAAGCTCTCTGGCATGTTCTATCTCTTCTTTTAACCGTTCTATTTCCTAGGAAAACAAACACATGCAACATGTTTCAAGATAAACAAGACTTTGTATTTCAGAAGATCGGACAACAGGCTTAAACAATGATTTATTAAACAGTCAGGACATTATACAGCTGTATATGCTGCCCACATTCAGCAGCACTGGAAATATGCTGCTGGGAAACAGCTGCCTGCCAGTAGAAGTAACAGTTTCTTGTCTGTGTAATTGTTTTTATCCACTCCAAATTAACAATTTTTACCCACTCCAAATTACAATGCCAAACTGCTATAAAACTGCACCAGAGTATCTATGAATTTACAACCTTCATTCCTCTGACAATGTCTTCACAGACATTGGGGCTATATTTGTTTTTCTGTTAGTTTGAACATGAAGCACCCTGATAAGATGCAATGCTCTTTCTGGTGGATACTATAGCTACAGATTCCTCACTTTTTGAATTCCAGAAATGTTATCGCAAGTGCTCCTTTCTGAGGATAGGTAGTGCCATTGGGCTTTATACTGGCTTTGTTTCTCCTCCAAGTGACAGCGGAGAGCCATATATAGACGGCCACCCTACACACTGATATCATCAGGTCATAATAAAGTATTTTGCACCCTTATTTATAAAGGGTCAGCAACTAACAGATTTAGACCTGGGACAGTGTGCAGAATCTAACATAAAACCTTATTGATACCAAAAGGTCCACGCCACACAACAGAAAAAAGAATGGGTCGGTGAGGAATCTGTAGCTACAGTATCCACTCAAAAGAGCATTAACGAAGGTAAGTAACTTGTTCTTCTGATGTATACTTCTTACTACAGATTCCTCACCTGTTGAACAGATACCAAAGTAGTACCTTCCAAAAGGAGTGAGGTCTGAGGAGTGGACGTCACACCAGGAAATCTTGCAGGACCAAGTGGGCAAAATGGCTCTCTCTGAGGAACCTAAGATGCAAGACAGTAATAGCTGGCGAAGGTGTGGACAGAAGCTGATTTAGTACCCTCGCAGATGTCCAGCACAGAAAATCTCTGGCCAATGGCAGCCTTAGCTCTGGTAGAATGAGCCTGAAGACGCTCAGAAAGCTCCTTTTTGGCAACAGCCTAACACATTTATATGCAGAGAATGATCCTTCTGGATAAGGTCGTTTTTTCGGACTGTGTTTCCCTTCTTAATACCACGGAATCCCACAAAAAGGTGGTCATCCAGTCAGTGCTCTTTAGTCGATTATATAAAAGCTAAGTGCTCTCTTGGGGATCCACCCAGTGCCGCCTCTTTAGAGGGATGTGGCGGAAAGAAGAACAGGGGGATCATGATGGACTGCCCCATCTGGGAATGTGATACTACCTTTGGCAGAAATTATTTCAGACTCCTGGGTACCAGCTTGTCTAGAAAGAAGGTGATATATGTTGGTTGCACCTACTGCAACTGCCGTTCACCAACACAGTGTGTGGAAATAATCACAATGAGGAATATGGTTTTAAGGGTCAAGAGCGCCAAAGTATAGCTATATGTCAGACCCCGTTTTGTGGCCCATAGGGCGAATAGGGGCTACTAGGCCTCAACCGTGGTGGTGGAGTTGTTTGCCTCTGATGTCCAGGCACTATCCTACCATGGTTCTGCACACGGGGCCAAGTACAACCCCCTTCAGCATTTGACTCTTAGTGGTATCAATGGTGAGCACAGGCATATCAGGGAGACAATGCAGGCTCAGAACTCAACGACCACCCAGTATTGTCCAACCTAGTTTTTTTACTTAGAAAAAGTACTTTAATACCCACACTTAAATCGGATTACCACACAGATAGTATTAGCAGATTCAATAACATGCACTGGTACTTGGGCTACTTTGCTTCAGGATACACCCACCCCTTTTCTTTACGCGGATGTCCCACCTCTTGTGTCTAGAAAGGTCTTCCTATGGCTAGGATGCAGATGTGGCATGAATCAAGGCTCAGGTGCAGATTACTTCAGTAAAGTACCAATAGCACTCAGTTCAGTACAGTCCTCTCAATACCATCTACCCAAAACACAGGTCTCTCTGTGTTCTCTCAATGGCCGGTGGCGGAACAGGCTGCACGTGTCTCCACTCACTCCCACTTCTGGGAAGGGACGTGCTAGTTGCAGGAGCAGCCCTCAGTTGAGGTATGCCACAGCTGAGTTGGGCAGCAGAAGTCACGGCCGCAAACATAGGTACTAGGCCCTGAGCAGGCATTGTATCTTGCTCGGGGTTGCTTGGCAATGCGTAGCCAGTGGGTTGCCATGTAGATGGGGTTCACAGCAGCAAGATGGCAGCCACAGGGAAAACATATGGAATGCGTTGGCAACCGATATGGCATCATTCCTGGTCAAGGTGGCAAAGTACGCCACAGGTACAGTTCCTGGTCATAGTAGCAGTGTCGGCCATTGTCGCTCTTTTTCTACAGTTTTAAGGACAGCCGCTGATCCACAATTCCTGCTTGGAACTGCAATTCTAAGAGAGAGTGCATCCACTACTCCTAGGAGTCTCAGATCACTCTCTGCAGTCTTCCCTCTCCTGGCAAACTCTTTCAGCAAAGAGGCTTCTAGTACTCCTGATTCGATCAGACATCCTGCAAGGTTGGAAGGCTACAGGCAGGCTGGCGTCTAGGCACTTCATATCAGATGAACAGCTTCTACCAGCAAAGCAAAACTTCAGGTGACGTCCCCGCACCTCTGGCATTAGGCAGACACCGGCTTTGGCTGCAGTCATTTTCTGAGTACTCTATGGTAGATACCTATAAAGTGCTTGTTCACTGTAGCACTATGGCGCTCAAAGTTTCATTTGGCATACAGCCTTAAAACGTCTGAGCCGCACTTGGTCCTCTAACAGTGGAGTTACGGACATCCCCTATCTTTCAATACCTGAAGATGTGAAGTCAATTCAAGTAGTTTGGTATCTGAACTTTATGGAGTCCATATAAAAAATCTACACTCTGGCCCCACTCTCAATATAAGCACTCTGGCCTGGCAGATTCTATTGGACAGGAAATACACCCCTGACAATTGGGCAGCATTGATCATGACGGAGTTCCCAGATAATCCAGACTGAAGTTCCTGTACTTTAAAATCCTCAATGATTGGTACTGGACAGCACAGAAATTGAAACAATCATGGCTGCTGGTGCATGATCTCTGCAGGACAAGTAGTGAATATAACTATGACTTGTACCATATTCGTTGCTCCCGCATGCCCTACAACCTTATTGGACTATGCTGTGGGCCCACTAAAGATGTTGTAGCCCCATCTCCAATCTCTCCTTCCCCCAACTGGAGATTCTTCATGGCTGGCAACTTCTTTTGCGGTAGCCAAATTCTCTGCCACTGGCGACAGTCCACCAGCTCCATGTGCAACAAGTGGCTAATTGGTTTGCACAGGGTTGCCCATCACAAACAGACCACCTACAAGCTGAAGGGTCAGCTTGACAACTCTGAGAGTGTTTGGGGTACCTTCCTTGCCTTGGAAGGGAGGACCTCTTGCATCCTATTTTTCCTTAGCCCTACCTCTACCAGGACTGTGTAGTTCTTTGCACGGGAAGTGTAGCAAGCACAGCTGCCCTTAGGGCAACCCTGTTGTACCCTGGCCAAATGCACTCCTACCATTTACCACACAGGACTCTATATAGGACATGATTGCCCTGGGGGGCCACTCTTATCCCTTTTACTGTCCCTCTATAAGAGACTGAGACCCAGGTCATATGGGAACCCAGCAGGACCCATCTCAATCCCCTCCCATTTCTGTGCTGCCTCACCTGCTTCCCTCATTTAGCCAACAAGGAACACGCCCACAAATACGCGTGTTTGGGGTGCTCACATGCCACCTTGATGCCCCGAGGGGAGTGAAGGAGGGCGAGGTCGTAGAGGCATGATCCATGTCATTGACCTTGAACAGTTGTCTCCGTATCCGTTTTGGTTGGGGGTAATAAGTGGGAGTGGGTTTATTTCTTTCTTAGTTTTAGTTCTTGCCTGGGGTGAAGTCCTGTCTTCAACTACCACCTTTCAGGTTAAGAATGTAGTGTTGCGTTAATGTTCTATTCCACTATTGTTAGAAATGTTGATATTGACAATGGTCTATTATGTTTTTGTTCTCTTTCCCTGACCACGGCCTCCCCAGTTTTCTAACCCCCTGTTCGCCCTACCACAGTTATGCATACGGCACAATTAAGGATCCCAGTTTGTTCAGTTTCTTACTTTCCTATGGGTAATTGGGCCGCAAATGGGTCCCGATTAATGCATCTGTTAATTTTCTGTTGGTTCTTCTGAATGTCAATTCTTAAGTAGGTAAACATGCAGATGATTTTTACTATAGTTTCAAATAAATCAATAAATAAATGTTAAAAAAAGAAATATACAACGTATGTTTTAAAGACTTTCTAAATAAAATAAGATTAGAATCCATGCACAAGGAAGCAAATTCCACACCTTTGCAGGTGCAATAGAGAAGTGCCTGTCACCAAACTTGCTTAGACCTGTTCTGGAAACTGTTAAACACACACTGCCATATTAGGTTGTACACTTCTAGCTGGAGAATGCAAGTAAAATATGTCCTCAATAAATGTGGGTGTTTTCTGGTAAAGCATATACAATCACCATAGCTTTAAAGAAACCACACCTTTTTATTGGAAGACAATGACATTTTGCAGGTATAAGTGTAATGGGTATTATTTAAGAAACATTAATTACCTAGCAGTGTCATTTTGAACAGGCTGTAATTGGTCAATCACTAATTTGTGACCAGCTAAACTCATTCGTATAATCTAGTCTACATTGAAATAAGGCATTATTATTGTTGGTTTTTTTTTACAATTTATTTTCTTGAGAGTGATGCATCAAATCAAAAACCAGCATAATAATATCAAATGAATCATGGCCACATAAATTCATTGTATAAATCAATATCTTATGCTGGTATCATAACAATATACACTAATCATATAGATAAAGATGTCAAATAATCCCTCATTTTGCCCCAAATATGATGGAATCTAGCAACTGATCTTCGGACTTTAGCTCTCTGGAGTTCCAATGTATATACTTCCATGATTTCCTGCCACTATTCCTCATACCTAGGCACAGAATCACATTTACATTTTCCAGCAATCATAAGCCTTGCGATGGTTAAAGCGTAAAAGACCCAATGGCTATTTGCAGCAAAATAGAAGACCAAAATTCCTTGAGATTATGACATTTAACAAATGTGAATATTATCAACCACTGCCATTGAGCAGTGTGGGAAACAGTGAGGTGTATTATACCACTTGCCAAGTCTAGAACAACTTATATAAAAGTTAAATAAAGTACGATAAACCTGGTCTGATGGATGTAATAACCCTGCAGAAGTGAGCAAGACTTCTAGCCAGCTCTTGCTCTGTGACAAGCTCATCTATGCTAGAGAACCTGTTAGACCCCTGACACGTTGAGAACATTAATAATAAACAATGCACCTGTTTCTCTAAGCAATTTAAATCTGCTTTTGAGGATTGATTTTCTTTTTTAATTTCCCAATCTTCAGTTAGACAAAATACAGCAACTCTCGGAAAAGGGTTTTCCGACCAAATGGTACTTACCCTTGAACTTCGGGATGATTTGAGTGTGTGGAGGGGGGGGGGGGGGGGGGGGGGGGGTGAAGGAAAGATGGAATTTCACTAGATTCCTGCTGTCTAATAATGAATGGAAAAACGAAACCCATTTGTTCAGAGAGGAATTGTTTAGGCTCAATATCAATTCAGCCACAATGGTAACTGTTTAGGAAACCTTTAAGATATGCTTTAGGGGCCAAATGATCACTTAGAAAGCAAAGAAAAATAAACTGCGCAATCAGGAAATTACTGTGTTACAGGAGACTCTAGATAGGGAAATAAGGTTGCGTTCAGAGCTTCAGACATTCTCCACAAGGCATTAATTCAAGCTAGGAAAAATCTATATGACTTTTTCTGAAAAGAATATGTGGAGAGGGTTTTCGCTAGGGCATCGAAAGCGATATCTCAATTTCAATACCATAGGTCCTGATATGAATACTTCTACATCTAACAGTGGTAATATTTGAAAGATCTTTCTCAATCCTTACTCCGCTCTTTATCAGACCTCAGATTCTGTTCTTGAAGATGCAAGAATGAATCCCTTCTTCAGCACGCCTCCTGAAACTAGTGCATGTGTAACAGGAGAGCATTGTAAACCTGATTACATTAGCATAAGTTAAGGAGGCATTGGTGTCTATGGCACATGCCAAAGCTAATGGGAATATTGGCCTACCTAGCGAGATTTATAAGGAGTTTTTCCATTATTTTCATGACTTTAAAATAAAGCTGGTTAATGAAGTTATTTTAGGTGCTCCGATTCGGGATCGTTTTCAGAATCAACTGTAATAGGTTTCCTTAAAAAAGATAAACCGGTAAATAATCCTATATTGTATAGTCCTAATATTTTTCTGAATGCAGACTATGAACGGTTTATGAAAATGTAACCTATTGAATTGCTCCTGCTGCTGAAAATTTGATCCACAGAGATCTAAACGGATTTCCTCCTCAGAGTTGAATGACAATCCATGCTAACTATTCGATGCAGCAAACAAGATTGAAACTGCAATTATATTGGTAGACGCCGAAAAAGTGTTCGATCTAGTTAATTGGTCAGCCATGTTTCAGATTCTGAGGACTTCTCATTTTCCATAACAGTGTTATTCAACTTTTAAGGGATATATCATTGGGGTCTACAGCTAAAATCTTCATTAACTCTTGTGAAGCAGGTTAAATTACAATACCTCATGGTACTCGCCAGAAGTGGCCACAGTCGCCCATTTTATTAACTTTTTTTTATTGTGCCATTGATTTATTTACTCCATAGTGATAGTTTTATTTTACTTCCTCTCGCTGGTGCATCCAAGTTAAAACTTAGCGGAGCAGGCAACTATCCAGAGAACCTTAGACAAGAATAACAAGTTTACTTTAATAGGAGGATATCAAATGAATCTCAGCAAATATAAAAGTATTTTATTTAGAGCATCGCAGTCGTATTCCCCAATCCAAATCAGGGTCCAGTTCTCTCCGATGCAGCTCATTAAATATTTAGGCGTTTTTGTTACTTCTAATGTTTCTTATCTTTTTGAGTTGAACTATTGGGTAACGCTGAAGACAGTAATAAAACTTCAGGAGGGATGTCATTTTTTACCTTTGTTGATTATAGGCAGAGTTTTGCTAATTAAGATGTCTATCCAACCCCTATTCCTATTTTTATTTTGAAATGTTCCGATCAAGGTGAATAGGGATATTTTAAAGAGATAGATATATTAATTAGAACGTTTTATGGAGAAATCAGTTTCATCGTATCCAGCTGGCTGATCGATATTCAACTAAATAATGATTGTGGGCGGGGCATTAACCAACTTTTCTTTTAATTCTATCAAGCTGGCCTATTAGATATTGTTTCTCTTCTGCATAATGACCAGTTGTTTTTTGCTAATTTGTTTTTTAAAGATTAATGCTAAGAGCTCCAACTTCTGTTATTTTTGAAAACCTTGAAATGACCCTGAAAGAACAAGATAAAAGCTATTAAAAGAGATGATATGGCGAACAAAATGGAATTGGTTTGGAATATAGGATACCAGACTGCTATCCTTTTTTTCGCTGCAAGATTATAGGAACCTGGGGTTGCATACATCGGGCCAATAAACTGAGCAATGAAGGGGGCTGAGGTTCAAAACAATAGCTGATATCAGCATAAATAATGCATAGAAGACCTGGGATCAGGTTATTCCACAGAGTGCGAGAGTTGGCTCACACTGTGGTTTAGTTTTGCTCAAATGATGAAATTCTTCAGGAGCTACTCTCCAGCCCTGGGGCTACACCCAGCAGGTGCTTAAACTTCTCTTTAAAATACATTTTTAGAATTTTTTTATAAGGATTGGTCTAGATATTTTCATCAGAATTTGCAGGAGGAATTGATTCTGAATTTCTTGTGTAAAATGCACTACTGATTGTAAAATTTCCCCTAAACAGTGGTCAGAGATTTCATGTTTTGGGTATAAGGTTTTTAGAGCTGCCACCTTTAACAGAACCGAATTTTTGACAGATGGCTATAGTACTATACTCCACAACTTTTACATAAATGCCTTCCCAATGTCTCAAATTAATGCATTAGGTATAACATAATGGCACCAAGGAACTGGGTTCACACTTTCTATGCATGTCTGGCATTAGAGATATTTTTTGTCGAATATGTGATTTTATGAGTCAGCGGCTTGCGAAAACGGTGGCAACTGATCCATTGATAGCATTGTTTGGCTTTTCAGCCAATAACAGGATACTACTGAAGAGTGAGCAAAACGTTATTTTTATATTGATTTCAATTGCACAATCACTGATTTTACACCATTGGAAATCTGCAAAATGTCCTTCGTTTAGCTAATGGTGGGTTGAAAGGGTAAGGCAGTTTGAATATTTATATGCCATAAAAAAAAATTAGTTGAGGAAATTTGAGCAGCTTTGGCACTTTTTCTCTGATGAAAGAGGTGATGTGATATTATGCAGAAATTGATAGTTACGGCAATTTATTTAGCCTTTTTCACTAATTATCAATATCTTTTCACAATTATAAAAGCATATATCTATATCTTTTGTATTAGAAATGTAATAAGAAAATTGTGCTAAGTTTCTATTTATGTATGCATGATACTACTGAATCAAGAAAAAACTAAATAGAAAAAATCATGTGCCCTCATTCACAAAGAGCCTCCACCCTAGGGGTGGAGGCTTCCCAATCACAGCAGGATCTACGCACTAAGCAGGATCTCCAAACTGCAGTTTCCCACTGGGGAGATCCTGCCACAAAAGTGGAGATCCCGCCACAACTGTGGAGCCTACGCCCAAAGTGCGGAGGCTCTTTGTAAACAAGGGCCTGAGCTCCTGATTGACAATATTAATCATATTGATACCCTAAGTGCAGCTGGTTATCTGAATGTGTAAAAATTCAGTGATCACATAAACTGGCTTTCTCTGCAGAGAACACAGGAGAGCTTGTTTCTGTCTACCTTTCTTATCCCGCATCAAACACTGTAGATTTGGAGCTAAAGGTTATGTTTTACCTCATGGGATATACCTTCAGCTACACCCATGTTAATTCTTGTCTCCTCCTTTCTTACAAGTGCTCTCATGGGCCTCTATGTTCTTCCTACATTTTTAGATGTCATTGTGCTGTTTATCAATGTGGTACCCGGTGTGCCACACATCTTCCTCCCTGTGGCTTTTATGCACTTGCTGTCCCTTTCTGGTGGAGCAGTCATCTCTGAAACAGACATATGTTGTCATCTAACTGATGTAACTATAATGGAGTCTAGCTTCTGGCCCAATTTTAAAAATTCAAGGTCTTGCTTTGGTGGTGTATATTTTGTTAAGAAAGCATGAAGTTCATCTTTACCATAGCTGAAGTCAGGAACTTACCTTCCTAAATTTCATATAGGCATGGAAGTAGAGGCAAGAGAGGTTTTGTTCCAGCCTTGGTTGTAACGTCTCCATTATGACAGATCATGCAGCTTGTAGTGCTTCTCCACAGCAGCAGCCAGTGCAGGTAAAAGCAGTGGGGCGGGGTGAGGGGCAGGGGGGAATTTAGACAGACGAAGGTGAGGGAAATGTAATTATTTATTTCATTTTCCCTCGTGGCCATTTGTCGAATCCCCCACCAACCCGGCCTCACTGCCCCACCATTTTTACCTACACGGGCCGCACCTACTTCTCCTGAAATATTACATCTGCAGCACCCTTTACAAGTATGTCACACAAGGTAGAAGCAAAACTTGTGGAGGCGAAGCTGCAGGATACAGAGTGTGAAATTAATGAGTGTCACCACCATCAGACTGCTACAAAATGACATATCTATATTTTGTATTGCTATGGTGTGCACAGAAAATCCTTCCTCCTTTGAGGAAAGGCTGACTCATGCTGGGGTGATTCTGCATATGACAGGTACGCAGGGTGATACTGCTACATAGACATTGGGTGTGATATCATGTTTTGTAGTAGAGGCAGGTTTAATGGTCTCAGTGGTACTTAAAAAAGGCCCTCTGCTGGGATGATGAAGCGCCCAATGCTACAGTTGATAGTTCCTCAGGAGACATCTTTACTCTCTTCCTTGGTTGATGATGTTGAGATCTTCTACGTCAACCTTAGCGATAGTGAGACCTGGTCATATGGCGAGCCCAGCATAGGTGAGGACTGTGGCGACATTGAGTAGCCAGACTATTGTTGGTGAAGGGGATGCCATCATGCCCTTCTAAGTGCTTCAACAGTGATGGTGACTCCATCTGTCGGGATCTGGTGAATTAGTCACCATGGGTAGGGTATTTCTTGATGCTGAAGACTTAGATGATCCCTGGTGGGGTCAGTGAGTCGTCGTCGAGCCAGCGTTTGATGGCGAGCACAACAGGGCTCAAGCCTTAAATGGTGAAGTTGTGATCTTGGATGTCAATCAGAAATGTCAGCGAGAATGGGGTTAAAGATATTTCATTTACATTTTCTTGACTACCCACCTCTCTTTAGATCTCCCTCTGTGAGAGTTTTTATGAGGTGCTGGCTCTTTACAGCACAAGCTGCAAGGTTGGAGGGCTTTTCAGAACATTTTACAGAGGGAAGAGACTCCAACAAAAAAAACATCTGCCAAATGCAGAAAAATGGTAGTTCGCTGGTAAAGACGTCAAGTAAGATTGAAAAAATGGGAATTCAGAGTGAAACCTCACAGAAAAATCTGCAAAATCTTCAATGTATTCTTTTTGTTTCCAGCTATTCAAAATGTTGCACAACTCCTATTTCTCCTGTTCAAGAGGTCAACTATGCATATATTGTGATGGCTAAGGCCTATTGATTGGCCATCCTTTACTAGAAAGGAAGTCTTATGCCGCTCAGAGGGCGATAAATTACTATTTGTTGGCCCTGATGAAATGCTGACTGACCCTTTGGGCAATCAAGGCATGAAACATGCTGACCTCACTTTGTTGATAGCTGTCTATGTACATTGTGAGCAAATGATTGCACCACTGTTTTTATTTATTCCTGGTACCCTTACCCCATAAATAATTGTTCTTAGGGCACTAGGGTCTATTTTAGATACACTTCACTTTCCACAAGACACACTTCCGCATGGTCCCCTCTCATGCAGTCACCTAAACAGTGTATTCGGATAAAATGATCTCTGAAAAAGAGCCCCCCGGCCTGTCAGGCATTGCAGCGCCAGCCAAACGAGGTTAATATCTGTTAAACTACCATTTCTTTCATGGATGTGGTTAGAACCGTCTGGACAGAGTGGCCGCGAATCACAACTAAGCAGAATGTAGTGTAACAGGGCCCATATGTCTTTTGATGTAGTGGCCAGCATCATTATCTAGTTACTTTCACTGTCATTGCAGTATATGAGATCAAGCACTGTTAGACCCTGGGGCTAGGACCTCTAGATGGCTTCTCATCTCTAGCCAAAAAAGGCCAATCTCATTGTATTAGGGCATTTTCTCAGAGATCTCATGTACATATTCTAACAATGCTACAAATGGAGAATGTCTTACAGGACTTCAATTATTCATTGTTAGTATCTAAAACACTACTAACCAACATGTCGCCACCACCTTGGCAACCCTGGCCCAGGTAGAGAAAGCTTGTATCTGCAGCACAATACCTGTGAGATCTTGCATTTTCCCCCACAAAATCAAACAAGCTCACAGGCAAGTGTTACATATTGTGGAGGAATTTACAGCGTATTAACCTATGCTTTCTATTTAGGTCACTTCACCAGTTTAAGTACAAAAGTAAATCAACTGAGCATCGGTGACAAAATATCCCAGATTCTCCTTTCATCTGCTTCTTGCTCCAAGATCACACCTCATGACCTGCAACCGTGCAAGTTTGAATAAGCAGTACTCAAGTAGCACTGGTCCAGCCAAGATACCAGTTGACTGAGTGGTGGAAATTACTGCGGTCTTGTTATCATTTTCATCAGCATTATTATATCAGCCAGATACATCGGTATATGAATCCAGTAGTCTACCCCAGGGTCTATTTGGTCATAGATGATGAAATAATTTGCAACCACTTTGGGATCATGCACAGTTTGGTCCATTGTAATGGATAGTCAAGGTCACACTGGGCTGTGCTGGTAGAAAGTGGCAAAAAGTATTGATTTACTCAAATTACTGGATAGTCCCGACAGGCTCATAAAAAGGATGAATTCTAGTACCATAAGGGAAAGGTTAGAAGGAGTATCCTTGAAGAAGAGAAACTGAACAGTAACTACACTTCTCCAGCATTGGTACATTTAATAGATTAACATACTCAAATGATTCCCCCATGTCAAGCTGAGAACCTTCTATAATCAATATTAACATAGCCATTTGTATATACAGTTAAATAACACTGAAATAGCCAGACACAGTTATTTTGTGTGTTGAGCTTTGGCTAATCAGATGGAGAGCTCCAGAGCTCCCCTACTTCCACGAAGCTCAACGACTTTCTAAGCACTTAATATATCATATATATTGCCTAATAGCCTCGAA
The DNA here is from genome assembly GCF_964204655.1 of Triturus cristatus. Classification (NCBI taxonomy): domain Eukaryota; kingdom Metazoa; phylum Chordata; class Amphibia; order Caudata; family Salamandridae; genus Triturus; species Triturus cristatus. The sequence goes on along the minus strand of NC_140581.1, from coordinate 443,755,322 downwards.
AGAAGAGGAAGGAGGGTCACCAGTGAACCTTTGAAAGAAATACTGAGTAACTACAGTTACAGGTAAGTAACTTTTTCTTCTCCTGCACTGGATCTTTCATAGATAAAAATGTTTGAATTAGGATTACTAAAGTAGCTAATTGATAAAAATATTGAAGAAGGTGGGAAACGGCTCATCTTAATGCAATAGATTGTGTAGCACCGCCTATTCTATCACGGTCTCTGATCTGGACTGGAAATCGGGGTAGTGTTGTTTTGTAAAGGTGTGAGTCTAAGCCCATGTTGCAGCTTAGCAAATATATGTAAATTCAACACCTTTGTGGCACTGTGGCCGCCATTCCTGTTGTCCAGTGCGCTCCCACCTTGCATGGTAATGTTGTATACAAGCCTTGGAGTGGCTGAAAGCAATGCATAATGAAATCCATATGTAAATACTTTATTTTAAAAAAGGGTCACTCTTGGAGTTGTTGCTCAATGACACAAACTGCTGGTCAGCTTTACATATAGCCCTTGTTCTGGAAGTACAGAATTTTAAGCATCGACTTACGTCTAACATATGCAACACCTCTTCTGCTTGAGTTGATGGCTATGCAAAGAGTAAAATGTTTTTCCATTGAAATGGAATGAAGAATGCATCTTTGAAATAAAGTGAGGACTGGTGGTTGAGATGGCTTTATTCCTGTGAAGATCCAGGAATAATGCCTTTATTGGGAAAGCTTGGATTTCACTCACCTATCTGGAAGAGGTTATCACCAGAAGGAAATCAGTTTTCCACAAAAGCATTTGCAAGGATGACTTGTGAATATGCTGAAATGGGCTCCTGACACATGCCCCTAAAACTGTGCTAAATTCCTAAGCAGGTGGTTCTTTGGCACTTCGTACACCACTCAAATTCTAGAAAGGTTTAAAAGGAGGTAGTAAAAATGTGGATATGGTAGATGAATGAATGCTTACTGAAGAGTATGAAAGACCTGACCAAGCCAACTGAAACAAGTATAGTAAGAAATAATTAGGATTCAATTAAAGTAGAAATAAATCATGTTATTTTGCCGAAATGCAAAATCTTTTCCACTTATTGGTGGAACCATCTCTTGCTTCCCCCAGGACTCGAAGATATTCCAACCGCAAATTGAAATATCTCAACTATATTTCTGAAGCAACCAAGTTGTAAAGTGAAGAGATGCTGGATTCTGATGTAGCTCTTGGCTGTTATCTTTCGTCTGGAGGACTGAGCCTGTTTTGAACAGAACCAGTTTGTCCACTAATCGGTTCCACAGATGTACCAAAATTGTCTGGCCCACACTGGAGCCAGCATGATGAGACAGCATGACCCTCGCTTGGCTTTTTGTCAGACCCTGAGAATCAGTGAGATTGGTGGAAAGGCGTAGGCAAATATTCCTGACATTAGTATCAAAATCCAGGGGCAACCACCTGCTTACGAGGCATTTTTTCTTCTGTGTCGTTGAAAAGAGATCTAGAAGCAGGGTTCCCCAGCTCTGAAACACCAGATGGAGCAGTCTCAAATGTATTTCTCACTCCTGACAGTCTGAGTCCTTTGTGCTTGGAGCAACTACCTACATGTTGTGAAGACTTGGTACATGCTAGATTGCCAACGTGTCTCCATGTCATAGAACCTAATGCCATAGCTACTGTGCGTTCAGAAAAAACCTTGTGACCTTATTCCTCCTTCCCAAACAATAAAATATAGTGTTGCACATCTTGTTTTTCGACCAGTGGCAAATGCACTTTCACTGGCAATCTTACTGCTCTCAGCTTTAGCACATTTACAAAGGCACAATTCCTGTTGATTTCAGAGTCTGCTTGATCCTAGGCCTTGTAGCTGGGCACCTCAGCCCTTCAGAGAAGAGTCTGTTGTCAAATGAGATGTGCAGATTCAGGATCTACAACTTCATTTGACAAAATCATGAATTTTTATCTGTATTTTTTCTAAACGGTTTGTTCAATCTTTTTATTAATCTGCACCTTTTTGATGAGAACTCCGTTTGCTCTCCTTTAGTTATCAAGTGCATTTTCTTATGCTCCTGGTACTTGTTCTTAATGCTATTTTGTCAGATAGACGTATCACTGAATTTTACATGCTTCTTCTGGACAAGCTAGTTCTCCAGGCAAGAACCTCTTTTCTTCACAAGGTGGTATCCCTTTTCAATCCTGGCCAGTCTCTCGCCTTGTATTCCAAGACGTAGGGAGTGAGAAGTGATACAGGGTCACTCATCTTCCCAAAACATCTAACCATACAAAAACAACAGGAGGGAACCCATACCAACCTCAGCTTATCTCTACATTTCATTCCAAGGAGGCCACCCTATGGTATTAACCCCTTCGGTGCCCGCCCCTTTCCCCGCCCTGTGCCGGCCGTTACATTAGCGGGCGGGGTTTGTGACGAGCTGGACTCGTCATGGGCACAGCGCCACCGCGGCCCATGACGAGTCCAGCTCGTCACGGGCACCGAAGAGGTTAAAGGGACTCTCACCCACTGGAATTCCAAGTGGCATGCTCCATCATAGAATCCTCGTCCAGATACCTAGTGTATCTGGATGGGTTCAACCTTGATAGCCAGAGGAACTCTTTGGTTATTGGGTGAGATCTTCGATTTAAAATAGTCTAGGGTGTTCTGAGGGTTATTTTATTTTGAAACAGCACCCTGTCTTAGTGTTGCCCCACCTTTTAACTCTACCTGCCTCTCTATCTCGTTCTTTCTCACCCTTATCTCCCTCGCAGAGGTCTCTTTTCATTAATAGATGCTGCAGTTAGGTGTGGGCTTGTTTTCTTGTTGCATGTAGAGTGCTCAATCGGCATTCTGTCCTCTGAAGCAGCCAAGAGCACTAGCTAACTGTAAGGAGTCTTGCCATCCTCTATTGCCCATTGTCCAGCATCCTTCGATATAAGCACAAACTGTCCATTTCAGGGGTCTCCAACTTATTCTGTAATAAGAGCTACTTATGTTCAATAAAAGTCATCTGGATTGACTAATATTTAGTGTTGTACTGGTGACCATATCAGATAAGATTACAGTAGACGCCACTATATGCAAGATACAAGCAGTTATCACTGCAACTCATTAGGTATGGTTGCATGCAGTAATGCAAAAAAGGCCTTTTCAATGTGGAATGCCTCTACATTGGTAATGCACAGCTGCCATACCTACAGTGTCTCCGGCACCAAGGTAATACTTTTAGAAATGTGTGTTCGAGGCATATGAGCCGCAGATTACACACTATGCATAGATCGCCATCTGTTGTTGGACCCGGATGTTTGCACTTGTTTTTGTCCTGGAAAGTCTTTGGAAGTCACGAGATAGGTGACTCCTTCTTTGGATCATAGTGCGCATGGGCATTGGCTCCATCCTCAGATTGTTTTTTTCCGCCATCGGGCTCCGATGTGTTTCTCGCGCTCCAGTTCAGAACCGTTACCGTTTTTTCCTTTCGACGCGCAATCCTTCCCTTTTCGACGGTATTCTTTCGATCGTGTTTTCCCAATCCACGCGACTCTCAACAACTTCGAAGTCTTCTATTCTGGTCGTCGACGAAGGCCTTCGGGCCTACCTGGGCCTTATCATCTGGCTCATGGAAAGGACGCCATTCAAAAAGTGTCCTCGATGTGGGTCGAAGTTTCCCCACACCGATCTGCATGAGGTGTGCAACCTCTGCCTCTCACCGGAGCACGAGGACAGAGACTGTCCAGCTTGCGCCTCTTTCCGCTCCAAGAAGACGATTTGGGTCCGACGAGCTAGAAGAACCATGGCTCGCTCGCCGTCTTCGATCCCTGACGACATCTTCCAAGAGGGCGTTGATGTGCCCGTGCAGGGGCGGGTCGATGAAGGCCTCGTCAGTGCCTCCGAAGCCGATGACTCCGATGTCAAGGACATCACTCCAGCACAGAGGGTCGTTAGTACAGACGTCGACCCCGACCCCAACCTCGACACCATCTAAAAAGGCTTCGGTCACACCTTCACCTTCGGGCCCAGGTGCACAACGTGAGACTGCTTCCCATGCCCCGCCTCCGGGCCCGGTCAGGGCTCGAGTCATCAACCCTAGGATCGAAAAAAAGTATAAGGCTGCCTCTACTGATCCAACCTACATTAAAGACCCCGCACCACTAGACTCCCTTGTAGTCTCCAATGCGCGAAAAAGAGCCAATTCCCAATCATCAGGTGACGCACCACCACCATATAAGGAGTCTAAACTCCTGGACGCCTCTGGTAAACGAACAGCGTCACAGGCACCAAACATATGGCGCATTGCCAATTCTCAAGCGCTGTTAGCTAGGTATGACAGGGCACATTATGATGAGCTTGAGTCCATAATGCAGCACCTCCCAGACAGGTAAAAAAAATAGGGCCAATGAACTCATACAAGAAGGTAAAACCATTACTAACACCTCCATCCGTTGTGCCTTAGATGTAGCAGATACCGCCTCAAGGGCAATAAACACCAGTGTCCTTCTGCGTAGGCATGCCTGGCTACGCATTTCAGGTTTCAAACCTGAAGTCCAGAGTTCCATTCTCAATCAACCATTCGATGAGTAACACCTATTTGGCCCTAATGTTGACGTATACCTTGAAAAAATGAACAGGGATACCAACACTACTAAATCTATGGGAGCCTTGCAGTCACAAGCTCCCAGACGTTCCTTTCGTCGCTCATCCTTCAGGAGCACCCCCAGAGGCTACTCCTCGGATAGCCCCTCCACTTCTTACAAGGCTCCCACCCAATCCACCTTTACTAGAGGTTACCAAGGAGGTGGTTACAGGGGGAACAACAACAAAGGCAGAGGCAAAACCAACAACCCCCGCTCTGCCTCCACCCCCACCCAATGACTTCCCTCCACTTCCCCCAGACCACTCCACTCCAGTCGGGGGAAGACTCCAACAATTCCTTCCTGTCTTGACCAACATCACCTCAGACAGGTGGGTGCAACAGATAATTCAATCAGGTTACTGTCTCGAACTAACATCTACCACCCCAAACATACCACCCAAACAGCGTCCAATGTCACAAGAACATTTGTTACTGCTAAAGCAGGAGGTAATCTCCCTCCTACAAAAAAGTGCAATAGAACCAGTTCCCCTGCACCAACTAAAAAAGGGAGTTTACACCCTGTATTTTCTCATACCAAAGAAGGACGGCTCTCTAAGGCCTATTCTAGACCTCAGACCCCTAGACTTATACATACACTCAGACCATTTCCACATGATCACACTCCAACAGGTCCTTCCTCTGCTTTCATAGGGCGACTTCCTTGCTACCCTAGATCTCAAGGACGCCTATTTCCACATTCCCATTCGCGCCGCTCACAGGAAGTATCTCAGATTCGTTGTGGACGGTCAGCACTATCAATTCAAAGTCTTCCCATTTGGAGTCACAACAGCACCACAAGTGTTTACCAAGTGCCTAGCGGGGGTCGCAGCACACCTAAGAAGACAGCACATTCATGTCTTCCCATATCTGGACGACTGGCTCATAAAAGCCAGCTCATACAACCAGTGTGTACAACGCACTCACGCCACTATCCAACTACTCCACGACCTGGGGTTCACAGTAAACCACACCAAGTCCCATCTGCAACCGTTCCACACACAACAATACCTCGGTGCCACAATAGACACCTCAAAAGCGTTAGCCTATTCCAGTCCCGCCAGGATAGCAAGCATGCAGGCTCTTCTCACCAAATTCCAACCGCAACACTCTCTTCCAGCTCGAGTGTTCATGCAACTCATAGGGGTGATGGCCTCTTGCATATTCATAGTGCCTCATGCTCAGACTCCAGATGCGTCCTCTCCAAGAGTGCTTAGCACGCCAATGGAACCAGGCTCAAGGTCAGTTAACAGATCTGGTGTTGGTAGACGGTCGTACTCATCGCTCTCTGCAGTGGTGGAACACCAAGAACCTTTCCAAAGGACGACCGTTCCTAGTGCCGGTTCCTCAAATAGTTATGGCGACGGACGCATCGCTCTCCGGCTGGGGAGCTCACCTACTACATCACACCATGCAGGGCAGGTGGACACCTCAACAAAAGTTACTCCACATCAACCACCTGGAGTTACTAGCCATATTCCTAGCCTTAAAAGCATTTCAAAAACAAATATCAGGCAAGACTGTCTTAGTCCGCACGGACAACATCACAGCTATGTACTACATACAAAAACAAGGCGGGACACACTCTCTGCAGCTCACTCAGCGAGCACAGAACATATGGAGGTGGGCTATACCTCAGAACATTTTTCTCCTAGCCCAACATGTCCCAGGAGTCCAAAACACCAAACACAACAGATCCACGAGTGGGAACTTCATCCGCAAGTTCTTCAACCGTTTTTTCAAATGTGGGGGCAACCACAGATAACCTCTTCGCCACCCACGAAAACGCCAAATGCCCAACCTTCGCCGCCAGATATCCACACCCATTGTCCAAAGGCAATGCGATATGGATGAACTCGTCAGGCAGATTTGCGTACGCTTTTCCGCCTCTCCCACTCATTCCACTAGTGGTGCGCAAACTACATCAACATTCCTTAACTCTCATCCTAATTGCTCCAACTTGGGCCAGACAACCGTGGTACACCACATTGCTAGAACTCCCCGTAGTTCCGCACCAGAAGTTACACCTCTCTCCACGCCTCTTAACCCAGAACCATGGAGAGATCAGATACCCAGACCCAGCTCAGCTCAACCTTGCGATCTGGCTCCTGAGGTGATAGAATTCGGTTACCTTAACCTTCCCCCTGACTGTATGAACGTCATTAAAGAAGCTAGACGGACTACCACTAGAGCATGCTATGCAGCCAAGTGGAAACGTTTTGTGATATATTGTCATAACAACACCAATCCCCTAGATGTGTCTATCCAACACATCATCGGCTATTTACTACACCTCCAAAGATGCAACACGTCAATTAGACTGCATCTTGCTGCCATAGCAGCATATCTACAAAATAGACAACATCTATCACTTTTCAGAGTACCTGCCATAAAAGCCTTTATGGAGGGCCTCAAAACAATAATTTCCCCCACAGTACCACCTTCACCTGTGTGGAATTTAAACATCGTTCTCACAAGATTAATGGGTCCTCCATTTGAACCTCTACATAAATGTGCGCTACAATTCTGAACATGGAAAGTTGCTTTCCTAGTAGCCATTACTTCTTTACGAAGAGTTAGCGAACTACAAGCACTAACCATTCAAGAACCCTTTCTGCAGATGCATCATAATAAGGTTGTTTTCCGAACTAATCCTAAATTCCTTCCTAATGTCCTTTCTCCCTTCCACCTCAATCAATCTGTAGAGCTGCCCGTATTCTTCTCGCAGCCACAAACAGTCGCAGAAAGAGCTCTTCATACCTTAGATGTCAAAAGAGCATTGCTTTACTACATCAAGAGACCACGACTCTTTCGTAAGACCAAACAACTTTTCGTGTCTTTCTCACCACCACACAAGGGCAACCCCATATCAAAATCTGGGATAGCTAGGTGGATTGTCAAATGCATACAAATTTGCTACCACAAAGCAAAACGTACATTATCTGTTCCTCCTAAAGCCCACTCTACAGGAAAGATAGGGGCTTCAATGGCATTTTTAGGGAACATTCCCATAGATGATATCTGCAGAGCAGCTAAATGGTCTACACCTCACATATTCACAAAACACTATTGTGTAGATGTGCAAACTAAACAACAAGCTAGTGTGGGCCAGGCTTTACTCAAAACACTATTTCAAACTACTGCAATAGATACTGGTAGTCGCCGCTAGGAGGGGATACTGCTATACAATCTATGCATAGTATGTAATCTGCAGCTCATATGTCTCGAACGGAATATGCTACTTACCAGTATGCATCTGTTCTTGGCATGTAGAGCTGCAGATCTACACACGCCCACCCGTCTCACCGGCTTCCTTTATCTCTTCCAGTATTATCTTATTTAGATACAGCATACATGGGCATCTTTACTGTTTCTTACAAAGCTCCATCATTTCCCTGTTGGCGAAAAGCAATCTGAGGATGGAGCCGATGCCCATGCGCACTATGATCCAAAGGAGATGGCACCTATCTCGTGACTTCTAAAGAATTTCCAGGACAAAAACAAGTGCAAACATCCGGGCCCAACACCAGATGGCGATCTATGCATAGTGTGTAGATCTGCAGCTCTACATGCCAAGAACAGATGCATACTGGTAAGTAGCGTATTCCTTCCGCAATGGCGTATGAGTTATCACTCGAATATCAACTTTGAATATATTTTTTAAATTCAATAACTTCTCACCAAACATATGCATTCATTTTCATCTCAAGTAAACACAAGAACAGCTGTCCATTGGTTCAAAGGGGCACACATAGGGAAAATTAGAATAAAATTAAGGTCCACCTACGGCATCACAAATGGTGTTGGCCGGAACACATGAATAAGCCCTTTCAAAAACCTTATCAAAGTGAGTGATGAAAAGAAGATGGCTGATCAGGTAATCTTAAGAAGGCAGAAAGGGCTGATAAGTAACCCTTAAATGCTTCCATTGCAAGGCCCAGCTTGGCTAAAGGAAGATATGCCACCTAACTGTGTCTGTAGAGGTTGTATATTATGGGAAGAATACCAAACAACAAACCTTCTCCCAACGTCCGGCATAAATTGTTCAGGTGGAGGGACACCTGGCTATCCAAGATGATCCCAACTATTTTAGGAGGAAGATCGAAAACCATCAACTGACGCTGCTCAATCTCTACACATGGAGATGCAAGTTATGCAGCCTTATGTGCAGGACCCTGCCCTGGTGCTGCGACAGAAGATCCTCCTGAAAGGGCAACCAGATCGGAGGACAGATGATCATGGACAGAAATTCTGGGTACCACATTTTCCTTACCAATTCTGCTCACTAGGAGGACTTGGGCCTGGTTGTTCTTAATATCTTTCAGAACCTTGGGCAGAAGAGGCAGGAGTACAGAAGTTCTGAACTCCAATAAAAGCAAAAGGCATCCCAGAAGGGAGAACTGCAGTGGGAAAACATACGCGTTTCAAACGGTGGTGAAAATATCAAGACAGGGTTCACTGGAGAACACCCTGTGCCACCTCAGAGTGTAGCCATTATTTGTCATCTGCTAGGGGATATCGACTGAGTTTGTTCGTCCCGGGGCCCTATTATGTATAGAGCACACTTTCCCTGTTTGTACCCAGTGCACCTTAAAACAGGTGCGCTGGGCGCAAACTGGAAAGGTGCGCCCTATTACATTGAATGTGATGACCCCAGGGCAGCCGGTAACTCGTGCTGCCCTGGGGACAGAGCATACAAGTGAAATATGGAGTGGCTTCGAAGCAGCCGCTTCGTGTTTCACTGTGCAGGTCGCCTTCACTTTTAAAGGGGATTAGAGATCCCCTTGCAAGGGGGGTGAGGTGAGTGACTGCACCCTCTTTCAAAGGGAATGTCTGGGGGGTCCATAGCACCCCCTTCTCCCCTAAAGAGGGCTGCTTTCAGAGGCGCACTGAAGGTGTGTCAGTGCGCCCCCTGACAGCTTCTAAGCCTCTGTGCCCGCGTCTATAATACGGTGTGGGTGCAGAGGCAAAAAGATCCCCTCATTGCAGGGGGCCACGCCCTCTTGAAAAAGCGCTGGCGCTGTATGTGTGCCAGCGCTTTCAGTATTAAAGAAGAGGTCGCACAAGCATCTGAGGTCCCTACTGTAATACCAAAGTGCCCCGGGGCGCGCATAGTGCAAAGTAAATTGCACGCAACTCAAAAAGTTCATGGGAAGAAGAGCTTCTGCTGGACACTGGAGTCCTATGATCTTCACCTTTCCCAGATGACCTCCCAAACTCAGCAATGATGCATCCGTCACAGCCATTTACTCTGGGTTGGGTAGAGGGGTCTGCCACCGACCCCACTGTGATCTAGAAGCCACTACTACAGATCTTTTGTTGTCTCCACCGACACCTCTATAGAATTCAAAAAGCTCCCTTGGTGCTTAGCCCACTGAGACTCCAGACCTGACATGGTTCACAAGCAAGATGCATAAGTTAGGAAGCCTCAGAGCCGCTCTCACAGAGATCCAGGTGGAAGGTTGAAACACTGGAATCACAGCTCAAATGTCCTGAACTTGTTGCAGTGGATGGAAAGCCCAAAAGAACACTGTGTCCAGGATTGCCACAAAGAAGGCAAGCCGTTATGAAGGAGTCAGGAGTAACTTTGGTGCGTTGATGGGAAAACCCAACAAGGCTGGCAGTCGTCTGGAGGTGCCTGTCTTCAGCAGTCAGTCATCGAGGCATGGGAAGACTGGTATTCCCAACCTCCGCAGAGCACCATCATCACTTTCATGAATACATGAGGTGCACTAGTAAGGCTGAATGGGAGCACTGAGAACTGAAAGTTCTTGTGGCCTACCTGGGTAGTGCTTGATTGACTGCAGGACGGGAATGTGGAAATAGAAGTCCTGCATATCCAACGCCCTTATCCAGTTTCCAGGATGCAGGGCAGACAAAACAAGGCCAGGGTGAGTATTTCAAACTTGTCCTTCCAGATGAAAAAGTTCAGAGGGCGAAGACTGAGGATGAGGTGGGGGCTTCCATTCTTCTTTGGCACCAACAATTAACAGGAATAGCAACCAGTTCCTACTTCTGATGCTGGCACCCTCTCTATGGCTCCCATGGCCAAGAGAGTCTGAACTTCTCGAAGTTTGTAAAAAGGGTCTTCAGGAGGCATTGTTGTGTTGGCAGCATGAGTAACCATTCTCAACTATTTGGAGCACCCACTTGTGTGATGTGATGCTCCTCTACCCAGTGAGGTAAACGCTGATACAACCTTAAACTGGGTGATTGTGCACGCTGAGGATAAATTAAAGTGGCTCTGCCGTGGCTGCGGAATAGAGTAGAGTTGAGGTGCGGGTGGTTTGTTGCCCCTGTGGGCCTGGATACTGATGGCCGAAATCCTGACCTCTGCCTCGAAAGGATTTTGAGGCCTACTGCTGTGGAAGCACAATTTGATGCTGTTGTTGCTGGAATCCCCTTCCAAAGCCTCAGAACAGGCAAAATTGTTGGGAAAACTGCTGTACAGGTGGTGTTAATCCAAGGGATAGAACTATTGCCTTGCTTTCCCTAAAGCACCTGAGAGCTCACTCTGCCTTGTCTCCAAAGGCACGAACAAGTTACTTACCTTCTGCAACCCCTTATCTGGTAGAAACTATCTAGTTACAGATTCCTTATCTTAGAATATTCCCAGGCGTCAGACAGAATCCAGAAATGTTTTAGCAATTCTCATACACGTCAGTAGGTGGTGACATTTGGCTCCACGTGGCGGCGTTGGCTTTTTCCGTGCCGGAAGTGACATAGTGTCTATATAGGCCCCACTCCAGCACAATGACCTCAGTTCTTGACTGTTTTTCCTCGCCAGAATCACAAAGCCAAGCTGAGGAGGAATGGATATTGTGCCAAAAGTGAGGTCCTAAACGATTTCTTATGTGAGAACAGTTCCTAGAATGGGGAGGATGGGATGGTCAGTAAGGAATCTGTAGCTAGAGTCTAAGGCTTTACCGAAGGTAAGTAAATTGTTAATCTGATAGACACTGGTAGCCACACATTCTTTACCTTAGAGTAGATACTAAAGCAATCTTTACTCGCATGTGGGTCTGCAGACTGTCTTAGACTAAGGAGTCCCGTGCGACCAGAAGGGCAAAGAGCTCATCTCGCTGTACCTGATTGTTGAGGCAGTAGTTTTTGGCAGACGTGTGCAGTGATGCCCACGTAGCTGCTTCAGATTTCCAGGACTGGAACTCCTCCAGCTTGCTCAGTGGTCACAGCTGTACCTCTGGTGAAGTGAGCTCTTAAGCCTCAGGGGGCTGTTTCTTGCCCATTGTGTGGTAGATACTAATGCAAAGGATGATCCATTGAGAGATGGTTCTCTTTTGAATTGCCTTCCCTTTCTGTTGCAAATCCAACAATGAGTTGATCATCCCTCCGGAATTCTTTTATACGATCGAAATAGAACATTAACACTCTGTTTGGATCCAGAAGAAGCCTCTTCTCTTCTCTAGAAGCATGAGGATGGGAAAAAAAGGTAGGCAAGGTGATATTTTGCCCAACGTGAAAAGGTGTGACCATGTTTGGCAAAAAAGATACCTGGGTTCTAAGAACTACTTAGTCTGGGAAGAAGGAAATGCAGGGAGGACTAATCAAAAGTGCCTGCAATTTGCTAACCTGCAATGCAATGCAATTTGTTAACCCTCCTAGCAAATGTTATCACCACAAGGAAGATAGTTTTGATTATTTGGAGCCGTAAAGGGCAACTATGCAGGACAGGAGGAAGGTCAGAACTAAATTAAAGTCCTATTGGAGCATAATGAATGGTGTGGGAGGAAGCATATGCTGTAAACCTTTAAGGAACAACAGGTGACTTAAACAGGGAAGGTTGATACGGCAACCATAAAAAAAGCAGAAATGGCGGACATATATCCTTTTACTGTGCCCAAAACAAAGCTTTGTCAGGCCAAGGAAAGAACAAAAAGAAGAACTTCAGACAAGGTTGCAGACACAGGATCTGCTGATTTGGATTTACATCAACCCACAAACTTGTCCCATTGGCAAGCATAGATGGTTTTGGTAGAGGAACGCCTTGGCTGCCAGAATAACATCACATAGTTTGGGAGAGAGATCAAACACCCTCAACTGTAGCCACTCAATCTCCACGAATGAAGGTTAAGAGTGGACAGGTTCGGGTGCAGTATCCTAACCTGTTACTGTGACAGAAGATCCACCCGAATGGGCAGCCTAACTGAAGTACAGATGCTCATGCTCAGAAGTCCGGGATACTGTGCTCTCCATGCCAGTCCGGAGTTACTAAGATGACTTGGGCCCAGTGGTACTTATCTTTTTGAGAACTCTGGACAGGAGTGGTATTAGCAGAAAGGCGTACAAGAGTCCAGAGCACCACTCAAGACAATATGCATCTCGAGCGAGAGCCACCTTTGAAACACCAGCGTGTAGAAGTGCTGATATTGTGCTTTCTCGGAAGTGGTGAATAGATCTAACCACGGCTATTCCCAATGTTGGCAAGGCTATCTCCAGTATCAGAAGAGAACTTGCACCACCTCCAGAACAATCGCCATTTGTGATTTGCTAGGCATCAATGGCTCAGATCATCTGCTCTGGTGTTCATAGAGCCCATCAGGCATTGAACCACCAAGGAAATGCCCTGATGTTTTACCCATGTCCAGAGGAGCAGGGCCTCTCGACAAAGGGTCCATGACCCCACGGCTCCCTGTTTGTTGCAGTACCATGACAGTGGTGTTGTCCGTGAACACCTACGCTAGGTTTCCCTTGACTGAACGAAGAATGTTTTTAATGCCAACTGTATCGCCCGGAGCTCCAGCAGGTTGTTGTGAAGCCCGGACTCTGCCGGAGACCAGAGTCCTCTGATCTCCACCTCTCCCAGATCTGTCACCACCATGAGCTCTGGGTGGGGAAGAGAGAGTTCTGCCGCTCACCCAATCTAACCCATGCACCACCACTGCAGGTCATTTGCAGTTCTCTTTGATATTTGGACCGGGTCGCCGAGATTTCCTTAGTGCTGTGCCCTCACGTCCCATTGCAGAGACCGCATATGCCATAGGGCCAACAGGCATGCTTTCCCAACAGGTTGCAGGAGGCGATGAGACCCTGCAGCCTCAGAATCACTGAATTCCAGAATTGAGGATGAAACAACAGTGTTCCGGAGGATAAGCCAGAAACTGCACTGTTCTGCATCCAGAACAGGGCAGACAAAAGGGAGAGTCTGAGAGGGAGTCAGGTGTGACTTTGGCACATTTATAGTGAACCCCAGCGAATGCAGGAGATCTGCCGTAGTCTGGAAGTGTGAGACGACTGCCTGGATGAGCCGCCTTCACCAACCAATTGTTGAGGTAGGAGAAGACTGGAACCCCTGACCTCCCCAAATGTGCTGCAACCACCGCCATCACATTGGTGAACACCTGAGGGGCACTGGTAAGGCCAAATCGGAGCACAGGGAACTGGCAATGCTCCTGGGCCACAGTGAACCACATGTAGTGTCTGTGGACAGGCAGGACAGGAATGTGGAAATTAGCATTCTACAAGTCCAACGCTAACATCCAGTCTCCAGGTTTGAGGGCAAATAGGATCCGAGTCAAGGTGAGCATCTTGAATTTTTCCCTTTTCAAGCAGTACTTGAGATGGTGCAGATCTAATATATGATTGAGGTCTTCACCCTTTTTTGCCCCAGAGAGTAGCAGAAATACCAACCACAACCTACTTCTGACACTGGCATCCTCTCAATAGCTCCTTTGGCCAGAAGGGCCAGTACTTCCTGTCATAAGAGCGCAAGGTCGTCCTCTGTCAGACGATCCTGGGAAGAAGTAAGTGGTGGCAGGGTTTGTTGGAACAGGAGGCTATGACCCTGTTCAACAATGTAGAGCCCCCATTTGTCTGTTGTAATCTCTGCCATTTGTGCAGATGGTGTTGCATTCTGCTGCTAAACGGGTGCCCAAGCTGGATTGAAGGCAAACTAAAGAGGCTTTGATTGTGCAGCTGTCGGGAGGGGTGGAGCGGACCTCTGGCTTTGAGCCCCACGAAGTTTGTGGGATTCACGTCTTTGCCCACAAAAGGACTGAGCCTGATGGCTGTGGTGGTGAGTGAGGAAAGGATGCACCTGATAGCCCCTACTGATCCACGGAAGGGGTGTAAGGCAGAATACAGCTTTTGTAGGGCCACAGAAAGCCCCAGCGACCTAGCAGTAGTTCTACTGCTCTCGAATCTTTACAAGGCCGAATCTGCCTGGTCTCCAAAGAGATGGGTTCCATCGTAAGTGAATAAGCGAGGGCTTGGGCATCTCCCGAAAAGCCATTATTTCTTAAGCAGGAGTGACGTTGAAGTGCCATCGAAAAAGCAATGGCTCCATCCAGTGAGACGGTTATATCCAACCTGTATCTTATTCTGAACTTTACTGCATCTCGCCCATCAGCAATAGCTTGGGAAATTATTGCCCAGACCTCAGTGTAGACCACAGGCAGAACTTGTGCAACTGTATTCCACACAGTATGGGAATAATTCCCCAATAAGAGTGTGGTGTTCACAGATCGCAGAGCCATGCTGGCAGAAGAGAAAATTCTCTTACAGAAGATATCCAGCTTCTTGGAATCCCTAGCTGAAGGTGTGGTAGGCAAATTGCTGGGATTGATTTGGGAAGTTGAAGCGTGGACCGCCATACTCTCAAGAGTAGAGTGAGGGGAGAGGAAGGCTGGGTCCTTGGGAGGGGGGTTATGGCGGCAAGCAATGGTACTGTGCACAGGAGTGCCCGTGCAGGGCTTGGTCCAGACCCAAGCAGGACATCAGTGAGAGCTTCGCTGAAGAATAGTAAGGGTTCTGATTTGGATACCCCCATTTGAAGCACCTCCATCAAGACATTTATTTTGACTTGAACCTTGGTCAGTCTAGGACCTCAGCTGTCTTTCGAACAACCATTACTAAGGAAGCCCCTCTCTCCTTAGCCACTGTGGGAGGAGAGAGGAGGCCAGTGCCTGGTGTGGTGTCCAGAACACTTGTGTCAGCGAGGTTCTCAGACCAGTTGTCATGCATCCAATAAACAAATCCAGTCAAGTTATCATTCTTAAAATGTATTATGTTTATGGTCACATCTAAGTAAAACATATAAACTAATAAATTGAATAATCGATTTTTATGTCAATGTGCAATATTTTAAAAAGACAGGTGTAAGAAACATTTTCCGTATATCAATAAATAAAAAACAAGCCATTAAAATATATTCTAGCTCAGTAAATAAAGTTTGCCGGAGCACCCCCCCCCCCCCCCCCCCCACTATTATACCATATTACACGCAGCGCTACTAATTTGTTGAGATAAAACATTATACTAGTAGGAAGTGACACAATTATATGGAAATCGCATATTCTTTATCAAGGTCATTACTGATCATGATGTGAAGGTTTTGTTGTTCGGAATAACTTTTTCGTTCATCCTGCCATTTTTCATTTGTCTAGAATCAACATTACGTCCATAAAAAGATGTGACCTGACAGCATCTCAGCACTGTTCTTCATTATCTGAGATTCACAGATACTGTTCTTGGTATTTATTATCACTTCAGAATTCTGTTTTATTTTTAGACCCATTCCACTCAATGCATCTGATGCTTTTAAGATCATGTTGCTAAAAAAAGGAGAGAATAGAGTAATTTTTGACCGCTCTTTATCATTCTGATAGCTGATAAAACTTAATGATTGAAGAGCTTTTGTGTTGATTTCAACAATGTCTGGTATTTGTTTGAAAAGGCTCTGAATACTTGATCTACTCAGTGGTCAAAGCTTCCTCACTTTACTCTCTTTCCGGGAAAACCCCTTCTTCCCTAAATATAACTTTTTTGATTACATTTTAATAGTTAGCGGGCCTACTTGGCCAGCTTTTGCTTCAATGAGATTCAGAAAATCAAAAACATCTCTAGTCATCTCTATCATTTTTTCCATTGTGCCTCACCATTTTGGTGCTTCATGCTTTTTTCCTATTCATGGCATTCTTTCTCTCATCTTTTGGTGTGACCCGCTGGTCATTGGAAATATTCTTCTTTTTTAAATATGTTAATTGCTTACTTTTTCGATTGTTCATTTTTGTATTTTTAGTACTGCTGATTTAATTTCATGTTTTCTTTTAATACAAGCTCCTGTTACTTGGTTTTGAGCCTAATATGTAAAAAGTATTTGATTTGATAATTTTGTAACATCATAACAATTCAGTTCCTCCTTATCAACATAGATTTTCTTGAGAGATAGACTGATTCGAATTTTAATGACTGCTTTGATCATTCCAGTGTCCCATGCCAATACTTGTTTTGATTACAAATCGATCACACTTCCTTTGACGTGACTTGCAAAATGTTTAATTCCCCTCTCATTTGTAGCTGACTCATTTATAACAGAGTAACCCCAGTAGTAGCTGGCCGTAGTAATGTTGGTAAATAATTGTTAAACTTTTTAGTTCCAGTGATAAATTCTTAAGATGTCCACACTGGATCTGTTGAATCTTGTTTATCACTTATTGTGCTAATGTGCTTCTAAAATCCCCTGAAGTGTTCCGAGCATCAAGAAGAGAACATGGTTGAAGATGTGGAACATTGCTGATCCCTTACTCCATCCACAACATGATCTGTGGGATCAATAGTTTTTCCATTGTAAAATTCAGCCAAATCATTGCTTAAACTCTGATCTACTGTCACATTTATACTGTATCGGTTTCTCCCAGTTAATGGTATAGCATTCTGTTGAATTTAGGTAAAGGGAAGACTATAATTGGGGTCCTCTTTGATTGGACAATGGAATCTAACTTCATTCAAAATATGTATTGCTTCCTCTTGTTTAAGGACTACATTTTCTATTTCATCATTAGTTGACAATTTTATGCTGGCATCTTGGGATACCACACTAACTAGAGGATGAGAGCTATTTTTTGAGTGTTTAGTTACAAAACTTTGAAGCACTTCTTCTAATGGGGAAGAATAATTCTATGTTTGAGTAGCCTCTGTCCACGAGTGGACAAATTTATTTGTACTCTTTGCACTGGATTTTGGCTTTTCCACTTAATGGATATATTCTTTCCACCCGCACAGTTTCCTTGATTGGAGACAGTAGGGGAAAATGTACTTTGTTTCTCCATCTCTCATAAAATGGTTTAGTAGTATTTCATAAAAAACTGAAGAATCCCAAATGACATCCAAGATTTACAGAGAAATTGTCTTGCCTTCGATCTCCTCTGCCTGAAACAAATATCTCTCCTCTGGCCCACTCCCCCTAAGACCTGTCACACATCCAAATACTAGCATACAGTGAAGTAGGATCAGCATCACACCTCCAAGGCTGTAACAGAGACCTATGAAGTATAGAAAAGGGGCAAACTGTTATGTACTCCAGCCATCAGAACAAAGCTTAAACGGACAAGGTTATCGCATGCCGCACTGTGCACCCAGACTCACAGCTGCACCTTCATCGCTGCCTGGACAAAATTTCACCATCAAGACAACAAGCCTACCCCACCTGTCTGCCCCCAAATAGCCCCAAATCAAAACCAATTCACTTCCCGACTTGATGTCCGCAATGTGAGCGAGCTCCATTAAGCCAACTAATAATCCAACATGATTCCTGACATCCGAGAACTAAAATCGCCCCTGCTCTGTGACCGGAGAGAGCGCAAAGGTAACTCCGTTGATTGATGTGCTTGTGTTGCTCCTCCGGCGTGTCGGAGAGCCAGACCACAGAGAGTGGCCTGTCGCAGCCTGTGTGGGGCCTACCATGCACCGGCACAGAGCGGAGAGACTAACGGCAGTCGGACGAGTGGAGGCCACTCCTGATCCCTGCGGACTGAAGGTGGGTCTGGCCGGGCGAGGAACGGCACGAAGAATAGAGCTGGGTTGACCCCCCCGATCCAATAACATTGTGTGGAGACTAGGACCCCGGACGGATATTGGCGCCCTGGAGTGAAGATCGCGCAGCTGCCAGAGACGCCGGAGACTAAGCCCAGGTCTGGCCGAGGTGCGGTGAGGACCTGCCGCTCTAGAGTCGATCCGCAGCTTGCGGTACCTCCAAAGAAGGATCGGTGGAATGAGTGCCCAGGTAACAGGCCGAAGAGAGAAGCGAGAACTTCCCCGAGCGAAAAAGCTGTGAGTCATATACATATAGGGCTGGCGGTTGCTGAATGCAAGGGCCTGACCGCCATTGGTACTATAATTGTGAGGCGGCCAACAACAAAAACACTGCAAGATAAGCGCTGGATGCTAGAGGTGGTGCTGCGAGACGCGGAACGCATGAGACAGCAAGGGAGCCAGAGGGAGAACACCTGCGAAATTGGAAAGCAGTGAGATTTTATTAATAATACTGTTTGAAGATAGAAAAGGAGGTGTTTTTACTGGTTCTCCCTCCACGAGGGTCTCAAATCACGCTCTTGCTTCCCATATAGCAGCGTAATCCTGCAGCAGGATATAGGAGATTGGCGAGCAGGGCCTTCCCGACCCTCGAATTGCCAGCCTTACTGAAACACACTTGCTTTGAGCAGACAGCCTGGAGTTCCCAGAAAGAGTCTGGAGTTTGGTCTGAGAGGCGAGAGGAAGCAATATACGACCTTGTGGCACTTGAAGGCAGAAGGCGAGCTCACCTGACGCTGGGTAGGTGCTATACCATGGGCAAGGTGGACAAGACCCAGCTCAAGCTGCAATTCGAGCAGTGTAAGTCGAGGTTGAGGGAAACTGAGGTGGACCAGATACCCAACAAGCCAAACAAAATGGATGAGTAGACTATGGGTGACAAAGGACACATCCTAGCAGCGATGCAAAAAAGCCTGGCCACCATAGATGGCAAAATAGACGCACTAGCCTCTCTCATGGATCGAATGACTGAGCGACTCGACACACATACCGAGCGCCCAGATATGGAGCGCCCAGATATAGTGGAGAGGAGAGTAACGGAAGTTGAAGAAGGTCAGTCCAAAACGGACACTACACAGAAGCAGATGGGGAGGCTCCTAAGTGTATTACAGGACAAGGTGGCAAATTTGGCGGCTAGGTCTCGGAGAAGCAATATTCAAATTACAGGCCTTCCGGAAACCACAAATATGGGGAATATGGAGGTATCCGTAGAGAAGTTATTGATATTGCTTCTGGGTCAAGAAACCTTCTCTGCAATGTTTGTAGTGGAGCGCGCACATCGTTCCCTGGGACCGAGGCCTCCGCCTGGTGCGCCACCACGACCTATTATAGCTACATTGCTGAATTAGAGGGATAGAGACGCGGTGCTGAGGTTGGCCAGAGAGAAATGTGACCTGCAGTATGAAGGCTCCTCGATTTCGCTTTTCCCGGACTTCACCATGAGGGTGCAGGAGGCACAAAGGCAGTTTGCCCCTCTGAAACGGCAACTGCAGGAACAGAATCAGGAGTATGCCATGTTATATCCAGCTAGACTGAGGGTCAACATGAACCGGAAAACTAAGATCTTTACGGACCCCAAAGCTCTGCAGAAAACCCTCTATAAATTCCAAAACTGGAGAACAAAGCAGAGTCTCAGACGCAGGTCGGCGCGAATGGCGGGGACCTGGAGGAGCAGGAGTAACAGGGTGACATACAGACGTTCTACCATTTCTTCAGTACTGTTAGTGGAACGATAACTAGCACACATAGTGCAATATTTGGGGCAGATGTATATTTGTCAAAATGTTACTTACAAATGTATACCGGAGTCAGGGGTTGGAACTCTCGGTGAAACCACAGTTGGACTGGTAACTTAGGCAGATGCGGACTACAAGCTAAAACTAGCTCTCAAACGCCTAAACATTGGTTGTATGATGGATGTATATTTTTGTTTAGATGGCCAATTCCTAAAGAAAACTCAGTGAGATAGTAAAGGGCGAGCCGGCAACATCCGCCCTTGAGTGTTTCCCACTACATGGCAATAAGCCAGGAATGTTCTTTTGGTAAAATGGTCACTTTTGATCATCTAATTCACAGCGAACTGGGGAGGGAGAAATTTCGCCTATGCCAAGTTGGGGAGTGCATAGCGTGGGTGAGAGGTGAAGTTAGGTGCGCTTTTTTATTTGTGATCACAAAGTTAATCTGGTGCTTTTCTAATATGCAAAGGACAATGCAGGACAGAGGAGGGGACGGGAGCAATATGTTAGTTGAACACAGTGTAAGCTCAATCAAAGTAGCTAGTTATGGTGCAGAGGTAAGACAGTACAATAAGATTGCTAACATGGAATATTCAAGGCCTATATGACTTTAGGAAACTGCGAAAGTGTCTGCTTATCTCACTCGGCATGGGATTGACATTGCGCTCTTGCAAGAGATCCACTTGCACACAAACAGTAAAATGCTAACAAGCAGACAGTTGCATGGATTCTTTCAGGCAGCAGGGTTCACCATTAACGACAGAGGGCTATTCACTTGGGTTGGTCCTAAGCCGGGGATCACGCTTGAAACACTAGAGTCAGACTCCGAGGGCAGATTCACCGTCTCTAGATGTCGTGGGCGAGGACTAGATATGATTAGTGTAAACATATATGGGCCTAATTACGACAATCCACAGTTTTATCTAGATTTATTGGAACGACTACATGGGTATAAAACTCTACCGTGGCTTTGGGGGGCTGGAGGGAGACCTAAATTGAGTGCTGGACCCAGCACTGGATCACTCGGGTGGCCCGGTCGGGCTCCCTTCAGCTGCCGATAGGGCCATTCTGGATGCGGCTGTCCAACTAGACCTGTTATATGTCTGGCGGAGGCGCTCTCCTAATCAGGGAGGGTTCACACATTATTCTGCTCCACATGACCTACACACCAGGATTGACTACTGGCTTGCCTCTTGGGTGCTTAATTCCCAGATCCGTACATGCCAGGTTCACCCCCATTCTTATTCGGATCCCTCCCTGATATTTTTGGTCATGGAAAGCCCACAGAGGAGGTCTGCTCCCTTCACTTGGCGGTTCCCGCCATATTCGCTGTGAGAGAATGTTTTTAAAACTGAGATGTCAGAGGCTATAGATAATTTTTTTGACATAAACATTGGTTTGGTAGATACGTTCTCGACGGTATGGGAAACCTTTACGGTCTATAAATGTGGAATAGCCATGACCAAACACTCGGGTGTCCTCTGATCAATCAGAAAGAGGCTAGCCAATCTAGAAGACAGTTTGAGGAAACTAGAGCGAGACATCCTAGCTGGGAAAGGAGACTGGGCTAACGCTAGAGGAATACCCCGATACTGCAGATGACAAAGTGAAACATATGGGAAAATATGCTATAGCCCGCACATGCGGGGAGGGAAAGAGACTGGGCTCAGTTCTGGAGGCCCTCTTGAGACGTAGACGGGATATAACTGGTGTGACTAAGATGCATGCAGAGGGGGGCAAAATTCTGAGAGACCCAGTTGACATAGCCAATAGGTACAACCAGTATCATTCAAACTTTTTAAGCTCTAGAACGACAGTGGACGAGACAGAGATCCAAGACTATTTAGAATACATCAAACTGCCATGGCTGACCGACGAACACAGAGAATACTTAATGAGGTCTCTTTTTATAAGAAATTAAAAGAGCAGCTTATCCTCCATTTAATAACACTAACTGAAGAGCTGAGTGAGGACGCGTAGATGAGGTAGGACTTGATAGTTACTATTTTAAAACCAGGGAAGTCTCCCAGCGAGTGCTCATCGTATAGGCCCCCATCACTTCTTAATGTTGATACAAAGCGATTTGCAAAACTCTTAGCAAACCGCTTGGCCCCTCTGGTGCAGTTGCTGGTCCGGCGTGAACAGGCAGGATTTGTACCAGGGCGTAGCTTGACCTATAATCTAAGGACTGTGTTTGGGGCCATACAACACATTAGGCCAGAGACTAAGGTGGCTGCAGTTTTCCTAGACGTGGAAAAAGCCTTTGACTCGGTGGAGTGGGCGCTCATGAGGCAGGTGTTGAGGCGACTAGGTCTAGGAGGTATTTTTTTGCAATTAGTTGGGGTCCTATATAACTCACCCTCTGCCAGGGTTAGGATAGGGGACATGGTAACTGTCCCTATTAAGATATCTAGGGGCACTCGCCAGGGATGCCCCTTATCACCTCTATTATACGCATTAGTGGTGGAGCCATTGGCATGTGCACTCCGGGAGTATCACAGTCATTGAGAATACGCTTCCCAGGCTATAACCTCATCAGATCCACTTATGAGTACGATACACTTTTGTATATTAGGGACCCAGAGACTAATTTGGCCCCAGTACTACAGGAGGTAGTGAGATATGGGGAACTTTCTGGACTTAAGGTCAATTGGACCAAGTCAATCATCTTTCATCTAACCCCGGCGTGAAAGTGCACACTCATTCTGAAGTGGTCTTCAATGAGAACTATGGGAAGGCGGTTGGTAAATTAGAGGAAGATATAGAGCGTTGGATTCGCTTGCCCCTGTCCCTAATGGGCCGCGTATCCCTCATGAAGATGGTAATTCTACCTAGGTTCCTATTTTTATTTACTAATGTTCCGATGGCACTCCCGGGGCACTTTTTCAAAACAGTAAAATCACTACTGGTGAGGCTAGCCTGGGCAGGGATGCACGCAAGAGTTAAGTGGGATATACTCACACTGCCCTACTCTACGGGGGGGTCTAGGTACCCCAGACCTAGATTTATTTTACAGATCCGTGCAAAGTTTGCTTGTGTATTACTGGGTCCATGAGCTAGCTGGGCTACCCCATTTGCAGATTGAGAAAATGGTAGCAGCACCCTCCCCACTCCCGGTGCTGATGTTTCAGGCCCCTGTATGAAGAACCGGTGTCCTAGACTCAGTGAATGCTACCACACATGCCTGGCAGTAACTACTTAAAAAGCAGGCAGGTGCTATATTATATTCCCCTTTGACCCCAATAGAACAGTGCCATTGGCTTCCATTATATAAGGAGAAAGAAGTAATACGTGCACTAGTCAATGAACATTCATACAATTGGAGACTTGTTCATGGAGGGCAAAGCGCGGGAGTGGGCTGAGATAGAGGCTGAGGGACATGATTAAGCGCCACTGGCCCGATTTCACTTTCAAAGAATGAGACATGCACTACGGGAGGTATTGGGAGATGAAACGTTGGAGCCGCCGGAGGTGCAAACCTTTTCCTATCTACTTCAAACTGACTCTCCCACAAAGATAGTTTCTAACATATACAACATCACACTAGACTACGGCAAGAACTATTACACCAAGGCCAGACTAGAGTGGCAGCGTGAGATTGGGGAGAATCTAGATGACGCCACTGGGGAATACTTCTGTGAAATCACGAAGCATGTTTCATGGAATGGGCGACACCGGTTAATCCATTTCAAATTGCTCAACAGAGTTTAATACACCCCAGCCAGACTGCACCGTTATTGCCTACGAGACTCCGCAGAATGCGAGTGATGTAGAGCATGTTCTAGCAGGGTTTCTCCACCTTGCTTGGTTGAGCCCCGGGATTGCCAATTACGGGAAATTAATATTTACTACACTTGGTGAAATTATTGGCATGGCGCTGACTCCGGACCGGCTATTGGCATTACTGGGCTATTCAAAGCGCTTGCCGACAGAAGTTCGGCAGTTAGTAGATATGGGGCTACTGCTGGCAAAACACAGAGTTGCAATGCGTTGGGCCCGTGGCCCAGTCCCCACTATATCTAGCTGGTCTAAAGGTATGGTGTACTGTAATATGCAATAAGAATTATACAGTGAACTACTCAGGGCTGTCCTAAAAGCTTTTGGTATTTATATCAGAATTATGTAGCTGAAAGGGAAGCGAAGGTGCCCGGACCAGATGGTCCGAATTGATGAAGCAGCCTAAAAATGGAGTTACGGCCAGGTGGTTGTATGAAATAATGACTCGCTTATGGAGGCACTAGCAGTTGTAAGACAGTCATGAGGCTGATGAATGATCAGATTGAATGCAACCAACTAGTATAACACACCAACATGATTATCATGGTTATATGTGCATTTTTCCCTCCTAACACTGCATAAGTGATCATGGCAGACATCATGTCTGTAATATTTGAGTTATTTTTAGGCACCACTGTGATCGATTATTTGTAATTCTTTTAGTGTGTTGTATTTTGTCAAGATTTTGTTTGTTTCAAAATGTAATAAATAAATAAAAAAATGAGCTCACCGTCATCACAACCAGTGACCCAAGTTCACATGAAACATCAGCAGATATGTAAAGGAAGAAATGGCAGGAATGGGGTTATATGCCAGCTATTATTTACAGCCCATGGGCGAAGGGATGCAGACTCCCGCACAGCCCTCTGGCCTTGGCATCTGCTCCTGGCTTCCAGAGTTGGCCGTCAGCGGTGCAGCCGGAGGGCACGTGTACAAACACATCCATCAGCCTGTGTGGTACTCTAACATCTAGCAATCTAAACAGGAAAAGTCCATGGATAAACTGAGTATTTGAGTTTAGGAAAGATCCAGTGCTGGAGAAGGATGTTTTCCCATACAGGGACAAGAGGAATCTATACTCAGGGGTGTTAACTAGTTTCATCGAATGATGTTGGTATAGCACACATGCCTGTGGCTCTATCATCATTGTAAATAAAATACAAAGAGAGAGGACAACCCTGCCTTGTGCCCCAGGATGTAGAGATAGCCAGGGGAGCATACACCATTAAGTCTCACTTGAGCTGTTGGTTGTATGTACAATAACTTGATCTTCTAAGCATCAAATTCTCCTCCCATCCCCATGAGCTACAGAGCAGCAAAGATGAAGGGCCACTTGGAGTTAGATGTTTTTGCAGCATCTACATACACCACAAACGCTTACACTTAAGGCTGTATTTAACAGAGCATAGCAAAAAAGGTGCACACGTTAGGGGACACTGATCAGCTAGGTATGAAGCCAGACTGATCAGGCCTGTAATTCCCAGGCAGCAGTGGTAATAACCGGCTGACTAGAATGCTCACCATATTTTATTATGTAAATTGACAAAAAACAGAGGGTGGTTAGATTCACATAGAAAGGGAAGTGGAATACATCAGATTACGCAGGGTTATTATGAGAGCCTCATGCGCCAATGGTAACAGGAATGCTGTGCTTCTCACCTC
Organism: Triturus cristatus; assembly: GCF_964204655.1. Lineage (NCBI taxonomy): Eukaryota > Metazoa > Chordata > Amphibia > Caudata > Salamandridae > Triturus > Triturus cristatus. The sequence continues at coordinate 443,729,726 of NC_140581.1, read as the reverse complement.
TTTGAACATTTAAACAAAATACAGACCCAAAACATCAAGGTAATCTTTATAAAATAGTCATAACTGGGAGCTTTGCAACCGTGCACCCTAAATCTTGGCATAAACTTCAGCTAGAGTCGGTGTTTGTTCTCTAGCTAAGTCAAAACAATCTTGTCAAAATAGACTAAAAGAAATGGTTACTGTCTTGTAGTCCTCTTTTTGCATTGTAGGCATTTCCATTGAAGCAATAAATGTCAGAAATATTTCTCACAGCTTGCGGGGACCCTGGAACACATTTCATCAAATATGTCCAATTGCAGAGGATCACCCTCAAAAACCTATCCAGGATAACTTTTCCACATCTTTAAAACTCTTTAATAAACAAAAAAAATAAATCCCTTTCAAAATTACAGCACATAGCACAAACTGCTGCCTAATGTGTCTAAATAAGAAGGAAAAGAGCAGTTTGATGGGCTTACATTAGAAGCATTAAAAAAAAACACCTAAGTGTTCAGGGCCTACAAAATCCCTAAAATCCTTACACTGGTAGTTGCCACATTGACTCTTCTGTTTTACACAGCTTGTATGAGTGGCATCCTGGAACACCCTGGGAGGTTTGTCAGGTGATTTTGTGAACATTTGTCACAAAATGTTTTTTTTTTTTTACTTCATTCAACATTTTTTCATGTTTTTCTTTTTCCACATTTAATTTTTTTGTAGCACTATGCCTTGACTGTTGGTGAAGTATCTTATGATGTGGAAAGAAGGTCTGTGTGATCTGTTTCAAAGCCCCACAATCTGCCAGAGGAAATTTCTGCACCGAGTCAAAGTATCAGGGTGTGGGGGAAGCTGGAAGAGTCCAGGATCAAGGAAAAGAAGAACAGCAACAAGGCCTTGGGAAGTTCAGCTTCCATGTTACTGTGCTTTCCTCTACTAAGATGTCCCATATAGGGAGATCCAGAAAATTAAGAACAGAAGGTAAAAAACATGGTCACTGACATTCTTCTTTGATGTCGAAGGGAACAGCGTCAACTCCCTCGCATTGAAGGACTGAGTCAATATTGACAGCACAACATCACTACCGTACTCCCTCAGGAAAGCTTATGACAATGAGGCATTCACGATCAACACCACTGAAACATTCACCTTCTTCGCAATGCCCAAACTATCGAAAGAACAAATTAGAAGTTGAAGAACTATCTGATGTCGGGACACCAATCAACGTTGATGCACCATTCGATATCGCATAGTGCGATGTTGAGATGTTCAACGTTGAATGATTTTACTGAACAGACTTCTATGAAGAGACTTAAGTTTTCACCATCATTGACTCATTAGCTAGATCTGCTAAGACCTCCTTGTTTCATTATTCCTGCTAATGCAGGAGCATTTGAAACCTCCAGACTTGCTGCTTCTTCCTACACTAAAACCCGGACACAGGATACAAGGCACACTTATGTATCCCATAGAATCACTATAAATCTGGGATGGAGTCTGTATCCTGGTGCATTGTGGGTTTCTTGGCGAGTTTCACGAGTCATCCTGAAACCAGACCTCTTTTTTCAAAGAAAAACAACTAGTTACACTCCAAGTCCAAACAAAAGGCTGTAAGAGAGGGTAATTTAGACCCTTAATATTCAAGATGAGAAGTGTAAGAGAACAAGGTAATTACCTTTGGTAACACCTTTTCTTTTCTGCACCTTTAGAAAATCCCAGGGTCCAGACTGGGTCTAGAAAGTTTTAACAGCTGTGTGCCTGCACATTGGCAGGTGGCTTCTTACGGCTCTGTGTTGGCTTTGTACCTCCCTAGATGTGACAGTGTGGAGTCAGTTTCTTGTTCCTTTCCTTTTCAGTGCCGTCAGACGCAGAGCATAGAACAATTGTTGGTCCCAATCTCTAACTTGGGACATTTTAGATGTCACTCCACTGAACAGGGAGGTAGGAGGACAGTGAGAAATCTGCAGTTAGACAGAGTACACACCAGAAAGAGTTTTACCGTGGATAAGTAACATTTTCTGATCAATACTTCTAGCTGCAGATTCATTATCCTTGAAATAAATACCAAAGTATACCTCCCAAAGGTGGAGGATCTGAGGAGGGGACTCAGACCAAAAGGTGTTAGAGACCGAGTGACCAAATTGACAATCTCATCAGACCTGGCTGTCAAGACAGTAGGTGCTTTATGAACGTATCTATGGATGACTATGTTGTAGCCAGACTGATACAAGAACAGGCACCCCTTGTGCGATTGTAGTTTTTGCAGCCTTGGTCTTGGTGGAGTTGGCTCTCTGCCCTTTGGTGGATTGCTTTTTCACCAGGTTGTAGTGGACCTTAATGCAGAGTTTTATCTACCTTGTGAGTGTCATCTTTTGCATCAACCTGCCCCTTCTTTGCACTATAGAAGCAAACAAAGAGCTGAGAGTCAACCCGATGAACTTTCGCCTGGTCGATCCCTCTCCTCCTCTTTCAAGGATGAGGCGGAATGAAGAATGCAGGCAAAGTGATTGATTGGCCAACATGAAAAGGGCATTTGGTCCTTAGGGAGAAAAACCACCTGGGTCCTTGAACGGAGTCGGGTAAGCAGCTCTGATGCTGAGCCCTCTATTCTCTCCATTTTAGGTGACCTCCCCCATCCCAGCAGCGTTGCATCTGTCACAACTATGGGCACTTGGGCCTGCGACAGTTCAAATTGGCTTGTGATAGCCACCACTGTAGATCCTTAGCCTTCTCTCTTGAGACTTAAATGGTGTTGGGCAGGCATCCCTGAAACTGAGCCCACTGTGATTTGAGGTTCTGTTGTAGGGCTTGTGTGTGCCACCTAGCATTGTGGACATGAATGATGCATGAGACCAAGAGACCAAGAAGCACCATCGCCATCCTCACCAAAATCTAGGACCGATCCCAAAACTTTGGGCTCATACCCAGACTCACTGTGGTTGAGGAAAAGCGGCCTTAAATGCCACCATGTCCAGAATTGCTCCAATGAATGGCTCTGTGTGAGGCTCAGGTGGGGCTTTAGCTTGTTGATTATGAAGCCCAATGATGTCAAGAGGTTGGCCGTCATCTGCAATTAGTCCGTGACTGACTGGCAAGCTCGCCATTAGCAGTCAGTCATTGAGGTACAGGAATATATGTATTCGCGACCTCCGAAGATGAGCCACAACCACTTTTGTGAATGGCATAGGGGTCAAGGCAAGATCAAAGGAGAGCACAGCAAATTGAAAGCGTTTCTGGACCACCTTTAACACAGATTAATGCCTGTGTGTCAGTACAGGACAGTTATATGGAAATATGGGTCCTGAATATCCGGGGACGCCATCCTGTCTTCTGGATTCAGAATGGAAATGATTTTAGACAGTCTGAAATTTTAAATTTGTCTATCTTCAGAAAGGAATTTAACGGGCGAAAGTTCAGAATAGGGCTTACGGCCCAGTCCTTTTATGGGGCACAAAAGTAGCATGAATAGCATCCTTTGCCTTTCTCAGAGTCTACTACCTGGTCAATGGCACCCTATGAAATCAAAAGACGGTTAAGTACTCTGAAGAAACCAGTTCTGGTCTAGGAGGAAGATGGGTCAGGGAAGAAATAAAGAGTAGGGCGTAGCTCATTGAAATGATCTGCAAGACCCATTTGTCTAATGTAATTGAACTCAAGCTACAGACATAATGCTGAATCCTGCCTCCCACCAGTCTGACGTGAGCCACTGAGGACAAACTAAAGTAGCTTGGAAGTCACTGCTGTGAAGAAAGAGGAATTAGAAGACTGCGAGCCCTGCTGTCCCAAGTGGTGTTTGCTAGTGCCACATATAACAAGGGGGACGTCTATAGACTAGACTTTAGAAAGACCTCAGAATTTCCTAAATTCAGGGGGGAATTGATATGCTGATGTAACTTATCCAGAGGAAAATGTAGTAGTTCAGTTGTCTTTAAATCTCTCTTGGGTCGAGTCTGTCTTTTCCCCAAAGTGTCTGCCCCCCATCAACGGGCATATCCATAAGGGGCACTTGCCCATCACCAGAAAATGCAGTCAACCTTATCTACGTGTGCCTCTTGAGCAGGACACTGGTGCTAACAGCCCTGCAAAGGCTATCACATGTATCCAGACCAGCATGGATTATATACTTCACTGCATTTTGTCCTTCATGTGCTGTCTGAAACAGAGCAACTCTGAGGTCCTCTGGGACCACCGGCAAGCTATCGCTGGCCATGTTCCACAGAGCATGTGTGCACCTGCGCAGTAAACAAACCACATTTATGGACCTAAATGCCAGGCTTACAGAATAGAATGTTCCTTTACCAAAATCTGCAATTCCTTTGGGTTCCCAATTTGGAGGAGTTGTTGGGAAGAAAAAGGTATGGACCTTTCTAGGGTGTTTAGTTAGGAAGTCCGGATCACCAGGAACAGGTCAATGTCGCCAGGCTCATAAGTGGGAAGAACAAGGATTGGACAGCGCAGCCACCAAGGCATCATTGAGGGTGACAAATATTAGAAAGGGCTCCGTCCACATTGGCCCTGGTTTGTCTCAGTGGAGAGTAATTGCAGTTGTCCTTCGGACCACTGCTGCAAATAAAACAATTTCTTTGTTGGCAGCCCATACGGCGAATCAAGCTCTGTTTCAGGGAAAGGGTCTATCTCATTGTCCTTTTGTAAATCCCAGTATACTGCATCTGCGGTACAGTGAGAGTATGTGGGGTAATACATCACCTTCCTTATCATCGGTATTCTGGGTACCCTCTGTGTTTCTTGTATAGGATCAGAGTCAGAGGCAAAAGAGAAGGGAGCCTCTGCTAAAAGTGGAGACGTGGCCAAAGCACCAAGTTAGGCCACATAATAACTGGTTGTACTTTTGGGATTTCTTTGCACAACATCGTTCGAGCACTGGCTGCCTTTGGTTCAGGTCCGATATGGGCATCAGCACTGGATCTTCCATTGACCTTAGTGGAGTCAGTCTTGATGTTGGGGCAACAGGAACCAACATGGATCTTGAGGCCAGTGTGGAAGTCTGTACCATAGTCAGTACATGTCCGTTAATGGGTCCATAGAGGACAGATAGCTTTGGGGAGGACCTTCTGGCAGTAAACTGTCTGAAGGCAGCTGTGGCTCTCTGGAGCAACAAGGCATGCCAGAAGGAGTCAGAGTTGCCGTAAAGATATACAGCATGGCATCCTTGTAAGAAACTACCTACTACGGGGTCGACGACAGCCTGAAAAAATCAGGGCAAGTCAGGACCAGCTGAGGAATGGCTTCTAAAACCCGAGACCTCTAAGGAGTGCACTGTTTATCTCCACCCCCTGGCACTTTCTTATTCAAGCTAGTGGTGATACGAGTTCTGCTTAGTCTTTTTGTGCTTGTGCCTGGACTTTGACTCACCTGAATACTTCAAGCAGGAAATGGATCGTTCAGGGGAATGGCCCATTGACTAGGACTGAGACAGTGGCCGCAGTGGGAGTGAACCAGTGTCTCAACTGCAACCTCTTCTTGTTTTCAGCGATGTAGTTTCATTTGTCAGTCCTGGATCGCCTTTGGGTGCATGATGGCATGCATGTTCCACAACTCAATGAAGCCCCTGCATTAAAGACATACCTTGTGCGGATCCATGACTGACATCTGCCTCCTGCACTCTCAGCATGGTTTGAAGCCAACAGTTTTCGGTGAGGACATATTTAATAGTTCTGGAAGTCGTCAGAAGAAAGTCAAAAGTTGGGAGCGGAGTGACACATCTGCATTAGCCCGCGCAGAAAAAAAGAAACGGACGTCAGCACGCAGGGGTGACACTTATATGTGGCTTGCTCTCTCTCTCTTCCAGGGCGGTACAAAGCCGAACCAGCAACACAATGCACTGCTGTTGAAATTCTCTGGATTCAGTCTGGCGCTTGGAGACATTCTAAAGGTGAAATATCTGCTGTTAGGAGTATGCATAAAAAGTATCAGCGGAAGCAGCAGTATAAAGATACAAATGTGCAACACAAAAGACATTTTTACACATATGACTCAGAATACAGTGGCATAATCAAAGTAGTGAGCTTAATCTTAAATCTTCCTTCCTCTCCCACACAGACACCACAACTATCAGTGACGACACCCCATATTCTCCTAAACACAACTACTACAGTCTGTGTAACATTGGAATAATACACGCATATTTTTAAAAACTTAATTTTAACAATTAAGGCTCTATGTGTGAGGGAACCAAAGATCAGCACTCCTATAACCGCTGGAATACGGTTGGCACCATGCAGGAGTGTGGCCCGTCCATTTCAATAGCACTTTATATAGTCTTGTTTGGGTAGTTAAGTATCTGGCCTCAGGAAGTAGAAATTACAGAAATAAATACTTAATGTAGTGCACATAGATGTCCTGGGAAGATCATCTATGACTCAACATGCATAGCTCTACCCTACAGGGCAGCTGAAAAAAATTAGGCATAACTTCAATACATCATTTAAAAATGATTAGCATTCAAAGTATGTAGACCCCATTGTATGGAGTTAACCACTGAGTAGAGCGCTTAATGCATCTTTTGAATTAAGGAATACATGTCTTACATCTGTGAAGTATATTGTGCTATTGAATAAGCAGATAAAAAGGCAACATCATCAATTAGTCAGTGTTACTTAGACTGATGACATCTCTCCCACAGTTTTTGCTGATCAAGGTGAGGTGTCTCTCCTGCTCTTCTTCAAGAAAGCCAAAACTTGACAAGGGTCGTTAAAGACAAATGCTCGGCCCTCTGCATGATCTTCAAACTGGGTGGATAGAGCATTACATAAGTCAAGTTAGACTGATGGAGGTTTTTCTTCACGGCCGCGAATACTCACCCCCTCTACGAGTTAGTCCTTTCGGAAGGGATCTCTGTGCCTGCAATCGGTGGGGTCATCCCATTACAAACAGGAAATTCCAACTACCTAGCATATCACTAAGCAACAGTTCTACACCACCTGTCCTTAATGGGGTCAATGGGTATAGTTTCTTCTCAACATTGCAAAGACTTCTTTGGATATCCTATAATAGCGACAATGCTGGTCTCCAAGACATCACAGCTTATGTTGCATGTTGCTCTGACACTCTGTCTCCTACAGTCGCAGCTCGCTGTGATTCAATGGCAAGTTTGGACTGCTTTGTATCAACTTTCCCCATGTTATCAGTTGATGACAGGTGATCACACAGAGCTTTGGTGAATGAGGTCCACTGTAGGATTGCACTGCCCGGGAATCACTGCTAAATGGTGCCCTATGCAATGAGTAGCTACAAGATATATGGTTTTAAATTTCAGGCAGACAATCAACAGAGGAGTGTATCAGTATAGTAACAAAATAAATGAGCAAGCATGCCAATAATTGTAATAAGATTATTACTTATTGTAAAAAAACATTCGTTTTTTTATAAAAGCCCTCACTCACCAACCTGGTTGGTGACATGCTTCATCATTGGGCCCCACCAGGAGTGGCCGAATGCCACCCAAGTGTGCTGCAACGCCAGTTTACTGCTGCAGCTGGTAAAAAACGTGTAAGGTGAAAGTGATATTGGTGTTATGTTATGTTATCCAGTTTTTTAAAGCGCAAACAGCTGCCCCAGCAACGGGGCGTCCCGGCGCTAACCCAACCAATACCTGAGGGGAGAAGGAAGATAACCAACAGAGGACTAGATAAGGGAAAAGAGATGCGTTTTTAGTTCTTTCCGAAAGGCAGTTAAGTTGGTTAGGGTACGGATGTGTAGAGGCAGGGAGTTCCACACTCTTGCCCCCAAGACCTTGAAGGAACGTCCACCCATTCTACACAGCTTGGAGCGGGGGACTATCACAAGGTGTTGTCCTAAAGAGCGTAGAGTACGCTGAGGGGTGTAGGGAACAAGGAGCGGGCGTAGGAGTTCAGGGCAGTCCGAGTTAAGAATTTTGAATGCCGTGGTGAGGGTTGTAAAATGGATGCGGGATTCAATTGGCAGCCAGTGCAGATTTCGGATGGTAGCTCTGGCCGAGCACCTGCGTGGGAGGCCAACCACTGCTCTGGCGGCCGAGTTCTGAATACGCTGCATCCGTGCTAATTCTGCTTTATTTGCCCCTAAGAATAGCACATTGGCATAGTCCAGCCGGGCGAGAATCATGGACTGGATGATGAGTTGGCGGGTTCTAGAGTCGAAGAAACCGAGTATCGGACTAAGACTTCTCATTAGGCTCACACACGTAGCTGCCACTTTCTTTGTGTGGGACTGGAAGTTAAGAGAGGAGTCGAGCCAAACACCTAGGTTCTTCACCACGTCTTTCGGCACGGGGGTGGGACCAAGCAAAGAGGGCCACCAATGGTCACTCCAATGGCTAGGGTTTTTGCCAAGGAGAAGCACCTCCGTTTTCCCGGCGTTCAGCTGCAAACAGTTGTTTGTCATCCACTGTGCAACTGCCGCGAGCCCATCCTTGAATTTAGTGGCCGAGGTGGAAGGGCCTTCAGAGAGTGTGATGACCAGCTGTGTGTCGTCGGCATACGATACAAGCGTAAGGTCCCACTCTTTTGCCACTGCTGCAAGAGGCTGAACGTATAGGTTGAAAAGAGATGGGCTGAGCGCCGATCCTTAGGGGAATCCCTGTTCGATGGAATGGGGTTGGGAGATGTAAGGAGGGGCTGAAACTTGAAAGGACCTGTCTTTGAGGAAGGACCGGAACCACTCAAGGGCGAGTTCGTTGATCCCTATGGCCTCAAGTCGAGTCAGCAATATGCTGTGTGAGACCGTGTCAAAGGCCGCGCTGAGATCCAACAGGATCAGCGCGGCACTTTGACCAGCGTCCAGGGCGTCCCGAATGTGTTCCGTGGTGGTCAGCAGGGCCGACTCGGTGCTATGTCCTGGCCTGAAGCCATTTTGGGAAGGATCAAGGACGTGGTTGGACAGCATATGATGGGATAGCACTTTATTGACATGAGCTTCGGCCAGTTTAGACGTCCAGGGGAGCAGCGAGATGGGTCTGTAGTTTTCAGGTTTTGTGGGGTCTAATGTGGGCTTTTTAATAATAGGAGAGACCCAAGCGGATTTCCAGCGGGTGGGAACCACAGCTGAGGAAAAAGAGAGATTGAGTAAGCTAGAAAGCGAGGGAAGAAAAAATTCCAATGAGTCCAGGAATTTGGATGGTCTCATGGGGTCTGTGGGGGAGCCAGATTTAACCTGTCTGCACAGTTTTGCAAGGTCGTCGGGAGATATGTCAGGTATTCTTGACAGTTTCGACGTGTCCACTGCAGAGTTGGAAGTGTTAATGGGCACTGGCTCATCTTGAGGAAAAGAAGTATAAATTTTCCTCACTTTCTCAATGAAGAAAGTGGCAAGGTCTTCGCACTGTTTCGAGGAAGTTATATATGAGCCAGTGTTGGAGACTTTTTGGAGGCTTTGCACCAATTTAAAGATCGTTTTGGTAGGGTTGGTGCTTTGTTTAATTTCCTTTGCGTAAAAGGAGGCTCGGGTGGCACGTATCGTCCTGTGATATATACGCAATTTTGACAGGTAGAGGGCTTTGTCGCTATCTAGGTAGTTTTTCCTCCATTCTCGTTCGGTTTTCTTGCAGTCCTTCCGTAAGGTTTTAAGCATATCGTTGTACCATGGGTTGGAGGGGGAGCTGCGGGTTTTAGTCCATTTTGCAGGAATAACGGCGTCAAGCCCTGTCACAATCCAGTCATGAAAAGCAGCATAGGCTGTGTTAATATCTCTGTTGTTGTCGGGGAGATGGAATTCTCCCAGGTTTTGAATGAGATTTTCTGAGGACAGTTTGTGCCATGGTCGTTTGTGGCAGGGGTTAGCCGCAGCTTTAGCGTGCGTTTTTTTTGCCGTGATAGTAAGTTTGATGAGGGAGTGGTCGGTCCAACCCATGGGTTCAGGGGGCTCAGCACTGGCTTCCAAGATGTTGGTAAAGATAGGGTCTAATATGTGCCCGGGAATATGAGTGGGGGAGTGGACCAGGGAGTTTAGCTGCAAGGCCGTAAGGTCGGCCAGCAAGTTTTTAATGGTGGGTTCATTGACGGAGTCCAAGTGGAGATTAAGATCACCCAGTATGGTGAAGTTGGGAGAGGAGACTGCCAGAGTGTGGGATAGTTCGAGGAGTTCATCAATAAATCTGGCAGAGGGGCCAGGTGGCCGATAGATGTAAAGACCAGAGAGGGTGAATTGAGGGCAAATGGAGATCTTGAAGCGAGCACATTCGCAACCCCAGATGTCTTCTTTCGTGAAGGAGCAGTTATACGTGGTTCGGTATATAACGGCTATTCCCCCACCCCTAGAGTCTCTGTTAAATAGTTTTACGGAGAACCCATTGGGCAGCGTAAGGTTCAAAATGCTAGTCTGGTCGTCATGAAGCCAGGTTTCGCATATGAACAGAATGTCGGGGTTTTCATCCGTAATGAGAGTATGGACTTCCGCATGATGCTTTGCGAGAGACCTAACATTCAGTTGAAGAATCCGAAGGGGAGACAGCTTAGGTGTAGTCGCTATGCAGCTAGCTAGGCACGGCTTAGGAGTGGTAAAATTACAGGACTCACAGAGAAGTGCTGTTTGGCCGAGACATCCTCCCGGCTTGTCGCATCTGGCGTTGGTATTTAGTGCGAGAAGATGTTCTCTGTCATAGCAGACTCTAAGCTGGGAGTTTGGTGCAGGGGGTCTGGCGAGAGGCGATGTCCTGGCGATGACGGGCGCAGACGGGCTTGCCTTAGGCGCGCCTTCGGCGCGCAAACGGCGCTCCCGCTGCGCTCGTCCGCTGCGCTTCCTCCAGATGCACATTTAACCCGGAAGAAAGGGGGGTGTGGCCTCTAGGGGGCGTGGTCAGCGCGCACGCCGGCTTTGATGGCGGCCGCTTTTGAATACAGGAGAAAGCGCGCCAGCTAGTAATCAGCTGAGCGCTGTGAGCAGAGTATCAGGCGAGATGCCCTCTGCGTTTAAAAACACAGTAAGTGACACCACGCAGTGAAATTCAGTTTTAAAAATGCTTTGCTGATGTGAACAAGTACCGCCAGCTCCCGGCTTCCGCCTCAGGACTGGGAAAGGGTTTAATTTAAAAATGCCCAATTGTGTCAAAAAAGACCTTTATTCCTGCGAGTGGTGTTTAAGTCCCGCACGCACTTTTTTGAGTCCCCGGAGGAGGTATTCAAGTGGACGGACAAAACTGTGAGGGTGCGGGTTCGCTCCCCGCCAGGGCTGCATTCGGACTCGTCCGTAAGCGAGGGGCCATCTAAGGACGCTAACAGCCGACGCCGGAGGGGACATGGTCGCTCGCGCTCCCGAAGGCACTCCGCATTGCCGGGGGGCCTGGCTCGGGGGGCGGCAGCGGCTCGGTCTCCTCCTTCGATCCCATGATGTGCGTCAGGAGTGGGTTGCTGCACTATCCCTTCCATAAGACTCTGTGACTATTGTGTATACTGGGTCATGAGGGAGCTATTACTATGGGCCGAGTCCCTATTTGTTTAGGGTGGTGGGGGGTGGGTCTGGGTGACATGGGATGTTTACTCGGGATCCATTGGTGTGCACGGTCAGTGCCTCCCTGTTGGGGGCCGGGTACCGCACACACCGCGACAGGTACTTCGGCGTTCTTGAGGTATGGGGTTGGGGGTTTGGGTTGGGGTAGGGGTTTTGTTGAGGGAATGAGTTGCGCTCACACATTGTGCTCTTGTTGTTATTTACCCCCGCAACTGGGTAAAGGTATTTGTGGCCTATTTCAGCTGAGGGTCCTATGGCGGGCGGGAACGTAGGGATTGGAGGGCCCGCGGGCTGTCTCCGCATCGTGAGCTGGAATGTTTGGGGTGTGTTAGACAAAATTAAATGGGGGGCAGTGCTGCGCCAGGCCAAGAGGATGGGGAGGACATTCTCCTTCTGCAGGAGACGCATTTGATGAGTTCCAAGGCCCTGTGTCTGCAGCGTTATGGTTTCCACCAGGTCTTCCATGCTGGGTTTACGCAGGGTTCTAGGGGGGTGGCGGTTTTAATACATCGTCGAGTCCCTTATGTACATGTGAAACAGTGGTTAGATCCGCAGGGACGATACATACTTCTTCAGGGTAAGATTGGGGACGAACCTATTGTACTTGGCTGCGTCTACGCTCCCCCCCCACTTCAATGGTCCTTGGTGGAACGGTTGCTCTCTCTGTGGGCAGAGATGCCTGATGTGGCTGCGGTGGTAGGGGGCGACTGGAATGATGTCATGGATTTGGGGAAGGATAGGGATCGGGCCAGGGGTCGTGTGGGGGGTGCTCAATCCACCAAATTGTCTTCCATGGTACGGTGCCTTGATTGGGTGGACACGTGACGACATGTGCACGGCGATCAGAGGGAATATACATACCTCTCTGCGGTCCATAAATCCTTTTCGCGTCTCGATTATATCTTTGTACCCCAGGTAATGGCGACAAGGGTGACCTCTGCGGAGATCCTCCCTAGAGGGTTGTCGGATCACTCTCCGGTCTCCGTGGGGTGGCAGTGGGACAGGGGGCGGCAGCCGTTTCGTTGGCGATTGGCGGTGTGGAACTTGCAAAACCCGGAATATGAGCGTTGCATGAGGGAGGCTATTGCGGATTATCTTGTAGCTAACGCGGGATCGGCTCCTAGTGCGGTCATTCTTTGGGAGGCCTTAAAGCTCACCCTCCGGGGGGTCGATATTGCCTGGTGTGCCGCGGCCCGTCGAAAGCGCCGAGAGGCACTGGTTCGGGCGGAGGCGGAGGGACTTGAGCGTCGGAGTCGGGGGACAGGGGCGGGTCCGGCGGTGCGACAGCTGCTGCTAGCGCGGCAGTCTTACGCCTCTCTATTGATGGATGAGGCCCGCCAGGTGTGGCTAGCTACGCGTAGTCGAATATATCAGTGGGGCGATAAGTCAAGCAAGATGCTGCATCGGCTCTGCCAGGGCACATATGCTCCGCAGGCCCTGCCGGGGTAGTTAGACGCGGAGGGGGTGTCGATAACGGACCCATTGACAATCGCGGAGAGCTTCGCTACCTACTACGCGGCCCTATACGCCCCTAAGGAATGCCTCAACGAGGTTACGGTGGTTGGGTTCCTCGAGGACCTCCCGCCCAGGGCGGTATCGGATGAGGCGCGTCGGCAGCTAGATCTCCCAATTTCAGAGGAGGAATTGGGTAAAGCGCTGGGGGAACTTAACTCCGGGAAAGCGCCGGGTCCTAATGGGTTCCCCAGCGAGTTTCTTCGTCGCTATAATCTACAACTGGCATCGTACTATCGAGCTGCGGTGGAAGAGGCCAGGGAGACTGGTCGACTCCCGCGGGACTGGCGTCATGCAGAGGTAGTGGTGTTCCAAAAGCCTGGTCGGCCTCCCGAGCGTCACAAGTCTTATCGCCCCATCTCGCTTCTGAACGTAGAGGCCAAGGTCCTGGCCAAGGCCCTGGCCAATCGCTTCCTGCCCTATATCTCGACCGTGGTTCATCCGGACCAGGCGGGATTCATGCCTCACAGGGCTACGCGGCATAACATACGGAGGGCGCACGTGGCATTGGCGGCGGTTCGGGGGACGGGGGTGCCAGCGGCGCTGTTGCTGGCAGACATGGATAGGGCGTTTGATTCCTTAAGTTGGACCTATTTGTTTGCCCTACTTCGTCGACTCAATCTGGGCCCTCGTTTCCTGTCCTATGTGGCGCTCCTATACACTGACCTGACGGCGTCGGTCCGTGTGGCGGGGGCGCTCTCCCCCAGCTTCCCTATTGGTCGTGGCACTAGACAAGGGTGCCCCCTGTCGCCCTATTTATTTGCCGTTGCCATGGAGCCTTTGGCGGCGTGGGTACGTATAGATGCGCAGCTGCAGGGATTTGAATGGGCCCCTGGATTGTCTGACAGAATAGCCCTATATGCCGATGACGTCTTATTCTTCCTGACGGCGTTGGACAGGTCGGGGCCCCGTCTACTGGAGATAATGCGGATCTTTGGGGAAACGTCCGGGCTGTACATGAACCCCCGTAAGTCCACCTTGTGGGTTCTGGGTGACCAGGAGGGGGTGGGAGAGTGGGCCTCTGGGCTGCAAATAGCGGACAGTGGATTTAAGTATTTGGGTGTCTTTCTATCAGAGGCCCCAGAGATGTCGTGGGCACGGAATGTGGCGCCGGTCTGGGCGCGCGTTCGAGAGGATATTACGACTTGGTCCCGCATGCCGCTGACAATCTACGGTAGATCGGCAATTTTTAAGATGGTGGCACTTCCTCGGCTATTGTACCAACTTCAGAACCACCCATATACGATCGCGCCTAGCTGGTTCCGTACGGTGAATTCGGTGCTCGGCCAGTTTCTGTGGGGACAGGGGGCGGTACGTATGGCGTTGCGTAAGTGCTTTCTATCCACCTATTGTGGTGGGCTGGCGACCTCCGACATGCTCTCGTATTATCAGGCATCACACCTATTGGTCCTCAACGAGTGGTGGTATGGCGACCGAGGGGACCCGGCTTACACTCTCGAGCGACACTTGATGGGGCGGCATTCTCTCCATACGATCCTTTATTCGCCGGCGCTGCGGGGCTCGCTGCCGCTGTTTCCAGAGTAGTCTTCCAGATCTGGCGGCAGTCCTTAAAGAGAATAGGGTGGTGGAACACATTAACGGGGGAAACGCCGCTATGGCATAATGGGCGGCTACCGGAGTTAGCGGCGCTACAGGGGTTCGGGGGCTGGGACGACATCGGTATCTCTACCTTGGGCGACGTGATAAGGAATGGATCACTTAAATCGTTTCAGGACCTGCAGGAGGAATTTGATATGCCCCGGACGCAGTTCTTTCAATTCCTCCAGCTTCGCCATGCACTTGCTCCTAGCCTGGAGGGCCTGACAGACATTCCCGAATTTAGCCCAGTGGAGGCGAAAGTCTTCATGGGCGATCTTGTAACCAAAAAGATCTCTCGGATATACCAGTCTCTGGTCACCCATAGTGCGCCCTCCCTGGATAGGTTACGGACGGCGTGGGAAGACGATGTAGGCTCGTTGGAAGAAGAGGATTGGAGGGAGGCCCTAGCCGCCCCGCGGGGCGAGGCCATTGCGATGCGCCTCCGTCTGGTCCAGTTCAAATATCTACACCGGGTATATTTCAGTCGGGTGCGCCTGTATAGAGCGGGCTTGATCGCCTCGCCGGTGTGCCTCAGGTGTGGTGGGGCGGAGGGTTCCTTCCTGCATACGGTTTGGCACTGCTCGTCGTTGGATCGATTCTGGAGGGGGTTTTTTTCGTGTATGTCAGAGGTCCTGGGGTGGCAGCTCCAGCGTACGCCGCAGCTGGCCTTGCTTCACGTCATGGACGATATTGGGGGTAATGTCTATAAACGGCACCTCCTGTTGCTTGGTCTTACCTTGGCGAAGCGAGACATAGCCAGGCAGTGGAAGGATGAGCGGGCCCCTTCGGCAGCCGCATGGAAAAATGGTCTGGACTTTTGTATGGGCCTGGAACAACCTATCTTTGTGGCTCGGGGCTGCCCACGCAAGCATTTCAAGATTTGGAAGCGGTGGGCGGATTATCGGGGTCTGTGGCTGGAGCCCCCTGCTGTGCCTGACGATATCCCAGTGGGAGTGGGGTAGGACTAGAGTGATGGGGGCTGTTCTTTGGGGTGTCGGGCGCCATGGGGGTGCGGGGGCGGCCTGGGTGTGCCGGGTCTCTACCAGGGTGGATGGGTCGGGGTCCTTACTCCTTTGCTGTGGTTACCGGGCGCGGGAGGGGGGCGGAGATCCGAGGTTATATTATAGATCAAAGAATGTAATGGCTTGTTTTGTTTCTGGTGTTCTGTTTCTTCTTTTTCAAAAACACAAAACGAAAATTGTCCTTTGCAATGTCTCTCTCTGTAATTCTGTGCGGTAGTGGCGTCTGGGGTCACAGAGCCCTGCCTCTTATGTGCAAATGACGAATAAAATCTGTTGTTAAACAAAAACAACAACAAAAAAAAAAAAAGACCTTTATTAATTTTGCCAATCAGACATAAATAAAATAATTTTGTGTGGGATAGCGCCCATACCGCCGGGTTCTTCTCACCTCACATCCTTGGTCCTGATGAAAGCCAGATAAATATTCATGGAGGCAGAAACATGTTGAACACACCTCTGGGATAAACTATGAACTTGTAATCCCAGTTCATTATCCCACACAAAATTATTTTATTCATGTCTGATTGGCAAAATTAATAAAGGTCTTTTTTGACACAATTGGGCATTTTTAAATTACACCAATATCACTTTCAGCTTACACGTTTTTTACCAGATCCGCAGTAAACTGGCGTTGCAGCACACTTTGGTGGCATTCGGCCACTCCCGGTGGGGCCCAATGATGAAGCATGTCACCAACCAGGTTGGTGAGTGAGTGCTTTTATTAAAAAACTCTCAACACAATCACAGCTCTCAGTGCAGAGCACACACTGCACACTCACAACAGCCAGCCACAAACTCCCCCTCCACTCCCTGAAAACTGCTGTCCCGCACGCATTAACACTCAGCAGCCGGAACACCTCCACAACAGTAGGAGCAGTGCCAGCGCGTGCTCTGCACACACCTGCGGCACCAGGACCTGGGAAACCAGGTTCGAGTCTCGACATCAGCTCATCATCCTGTGATTCTGGGCAAATCAGTTAATCTCATAAATCTGCAAAACATTGTGAGTCCCCCACTCACACCTGTAGCAGCCAGCGCCCAGGCCCCTGCCACTCTCTTCCTGCATGTGTGAACAAGGGTCTGTGTTCCTGGCACTAAAGCGCCTCCCACTCCGTAAGTGCGACGCAGGAGCACTGCTGGCCCAGGACAGGCTCCATCGACCGTCATGCATGAAGGAATGTGCGCCCTTACATGTGGGACCTGCAAAGAGATAAGCGCGCCCGTGCACTTCCACCAAGCGCTATACCGCTTCTTGGTATGATCGTGCTGTGCCCGAGGGTCCGGCCTAGCACGCCACAGCTGAACCCCCATTATGCTTCTAAAACATCTAAAAGTGAAGTGTTTGCGAAGCCCACATACCTTTTGCGCACCGATATTCACTTTTATTTCAAACCAATTGCACTGCGCCGTTTCTAGGAGCACCTAAAATGACTTGTATTTATATATGGTAGTAAAGAAATCAACGAATTGAACATTAAACTGATCGGGTATGTAGAGTATGTCCCTTTTAAGGAATTGCCAGGGGCAGATACTGTGAGCTCTCTCGGACGGGGCCGTGTGTTTGTGTTGGTTCTGTCACTCCTTTCAACGTGATTCCATGAGGCCAGCTCGAACAAGCCAGGCTTAGGGAATTGCAGAGAGCAGCACGCCACTCACCCCTTGGTCTAATGTATAATGATGATACATGTATTCTGTATAATGATACAGTGGCATAGCAAAAGTGCCATGGGACCTGGAGCAAGCAAGGAAAATAGTCCCCCTGAACACTGGATGAGAAATGAAATGTAGCAATGATCAGGGTTCAGAAGTCCCTCAGGCCTGTGGGCCCTGGTGCCACTGCACCTGCTGCACCATTGATAACTACGCCTCTGTAATGATGGGGCACCCACTGCCACAACATGGCATTCTCTTTGGTAGGATACAATGATCTGCTTTGCAACATTCACTGCACCACATTTATATTTAATCATCAAAAGCAAAAAGTTGCACAAAAGGTCCTAAATTGTAATACATGTGAGTCAGACGGTTGGCACTTAAAAAAGCACACGGATCATGTTATGAATTATATTTTGTGGCATTAACCTTGCCTAAAATGCTCCTCTGGGCCACAAGCTCCTTGATGCTGAACACAATCAGTTGCCATCAACGGTAGTCACTTAAAAACTGAGGAAGGATGAAAGACTAAGTGGGTCCAACATGTTTAGAGCTATGGCTGCAGAGTGCCCACAAGCTCTAATGGGCATCGCCTTTCACCAGCCGATCTATTGTACTGGCTTTAGTTTCGAAGTACCGAAAGTTCCACAAACCCCATTTTTCAACCACCTAGAGAAACCGCGAGAAACGAGAAATACCCTGACCTGATACAGTTCACAGAGCCCGACTATATGAAGCATTTTATTCAGAGCTAAATTTAAGCCGGTGTTTGCAGGCACAATTTTTTGGGCAACAGCACTTATTTTACCTCAGCAGACTTCGACCCAGAAAGAAATACAAAAGGGAGAGCAAAGGAGGAAAAGTAAGACAGAACAAGCATCGCGGCACCAACGCTTTACTTTGAATTTTATAAGTAAAGCGCGGGTGCCGCGATGATACCAAAAGTAAAGAAATTGAAAAAAAACCTATTTCTTTACTTTTGCTATAATCGCGGCACCCGCGCTTTACTTTGAATGTTAAAAGTAAAGCGCGGGTTCCGCGATTATACCAAAAGTAAAGAAATAGGAAAAAACACCTATTTCTTTACGCCCACGAGTGGTGCCCGTGCCACAGCGAACATGTGTTTTCAATTATCGCGCCCGTGTCTGGGCACAATAATTGAAACCACATGGCCTTTGGTGCGCGTACAAGACACCAATAGGCCATGGGCGGAGCAATGCGACCGCCTTTCGCCCATTGGTGATGTCTTAGTAAAAAACACGCACGCAAAGGCCAATAGCGGGCCACAAAAGGAAAAGCACACGCACGCGTGTGCAATTTCAGGCTCCGTTTCTGAACCCCACACAAAAGGGCTCTCGCTACGCGACCCCTAAAAAGTGGTGCAATGATCACAAACTGTTAAGTTTGCCTCACGAAAACAGCCACAGAAGCCAGATAAGAAAACAAGTTACTTTGCTGTAACTGTATTTCTCCAGTATTGGAACTTTCATAGATTCACATGCCTGAATCATTCCCGGTCGTCGAGACGGGAGTGTCCGGTACATAAAAAAGCATTGCTTAGTAGTATATCAAACTGAAAAGAGGCCTAGGCCCATTTCCCTTTTGCAACCCATAACCTTCGTTAAGTAAAAAAGGACCAAACTTGTCTCTGAAACAATCAGAGCATCTCACCCTCTAGAACACTCCTGAGAGAACCTCTTGCCCCTCAGATTTTCGTGCACTTGTGCCATAACACCTTTTGTGCTAAATCCGAGGTGAGCCTCTCAGGGAAAGCTCCAATACTGGAGAACTACAGTTACAGGTAAGTAACTTGTTTTCTTACTCCAGTATTGGAGCTTTCATAGATTCACATGCCTGAATCGGAACAGTGAGAAGTAAATCATGGCACATTTTTTGTTACCCAAAACCTGGAACAAGGGAACACGTGTAGTGAGATAAAAAACGGTCTTCCCATACCAATACACACAGAAAAAACACTCTGCAAATTGCATACAATGCAATAAATAACAATAAAATGGGCAAATGTGACCAATAAAGGAAGGAGGGATGGTAAAGAGGGCTCACCGTTACTGGATAAGGTTCCTGAGCACCGCTTCTCCCACCGCCACATCTCTTCCTGTGGCTGCATCCAAGCAGTAATGCCTGGTGAAGGTGTGCGTACTTGTCCAGGTCGCCGCCCTGCAGATATCCTGGATCGGCACTCCCGCAAACAAAGCAGTGGAGGTGGACACTGCTCTTGTCGAATGGGCACGGACTCGTGCATTCAGAGGTCGTCCAGCTGCCTGATGACAATACTCTATCGCACTGGAAATCCATCTGGCAATTCCCCTTTTTGACAAAGGGAAACCCTTCCTGGGTGCGCTGAAGGTAACAAAAAGTTGTGAAGACTTGCGGAAAGGTCTAGTCTTTTGCAAATAGAACTTTAGACAGCGTTGGACATCCAGCGAGTGGGGAGCTTTTTCCGCCACTGTTGTTGGTTGAGGAAAGAACAGTTTGAGAATTAGTGGCTCATTTAAATGAAAATTAGTTGGTACCTTTGGAATGAATTTTGGATTAGTCCTGAGTATCATTCTGTCCTCTTTGAATTGTAAGAAAGGGTCTTGGATCGTGAGAACCTGTGTTTCCCCCACTCTCCTGGCTGAAGTGAGCGCTATGAGAAGCGCAACTTTCCACGACAGGAATTTAAGATCTGCCCTGTGTATTGGCTCAAAGGCCTGTTTCATTAATTGGGAAAGAACAATGTTCAATTGCCAGAGAGGTGGTGGAGGCTTTACTGGAGGAAAAACTCAGAACAATCCCTTCATGAATTGTTTGATGACTCTTGCAGACAACAGAGATGGCCCCGAGGAAGTCCTTCTGTAGTGTGATATTGCGGCTAGCTGTACCTTTATAGATGCATGAGCCAAACCAGACTTTGCCAAAAGCAAAATGTATGGAATAATCTCGTGCGCTGCCGAGTTCAGAGGATGAATGTTACATCTATTGCACCATAAGCAGAAACTCTTCCACTTCATCCTGTATGTTTTGTTCGTACTATCGGCTCTGGCTCTCGATAGTATCTCTCTGCACTCCGCTGAGATATTCAGATGCTGAAATTCGCAGTGTTCAGGAGCCAGGCCGTTAAGTACAGTGTTTTTGGGTCCGGATGAAGCACTTCTCCCCGGAACATCGTCAGGAGTGACGGTATTGGCTGGAAGCGAATCGGGCGTTCCTCCGACAGTAGTAGAAGCTCTGTGAACCAGTGTTGCCTGGGCCACCATGGTGCTTTCAGGATTATCTTGCACGGTTCCTTTTTGATCTTCATAAGAACACGTGGCAGAAGGGGAATTGGAGGAAAGACATAGGCAAAGACGCCTGACCATGCCATCAAAAATGCATTCCCCCAAGATCCCCGTTGGGGAAGCCAACTTGCGAAGAACTGGCATTTTTTGTTGGGAAGAGATCTACTGTCGGTTTTCCCCATCTTTGCAAGATGCTGTCTAGACTCCCTTGGTCGATCTCCCACTCGTGGCAGGTGGATTTGAGCCTGCTGAGAGTATCCGCCTTGACGTTCTGGTCCCCTGGAAGATGTTTCGCTGTTATGGCTATCTTGTGTTGCAGCGACCATTCCCACACCTTCTGGGCTTCTTGAGACAGGGAGAGTGATCTTGTACCTCCCTTTATGTTTAAATAGTGCATTGCTGTCGTGTTGTCCGTTCTTATTAACACAGCTGATCCCTGTATCCTTGGTAGGAACGCTAGCAATGCTAAGCGGACTACTCTGAGTTCCAAGATGGTTGATGTGCATTTGCTGTTCGTGCAACTTCCAGCGACTGCTGACTTGGTGGTCCTACAGGAACGCTCCCCAGCCTTCTAAGGACGCATCTGTCGTAATCACCAGTGGGGCTGGATGTGTAAGAAATGAAAGACCCTGCAAGATGTTCCGCTTTTGGGTCCACCATGTTGCCGCGTGAATCATGGTCGGCGTTACCCTGACTATATCGTCGAAGGATCCCTCCGCCTGATGCCATTGTAGATCCAGTTTCTCTTACAACGGACGCATCCTTAGCCTGCAGAAAAGTACGAGGGGAATGCAAGATGATATCGTTCCCAGCAATGATTTGTACTTGCGTACTGAAAGACACTTTCTTGTTATAAAACTCCGGGGTAGAGATATTATTCTCAGCTGTCTTTCCTTGGAGGGGAACGCTTTGTTTACCTCTGTGTCTAGTATCGCTCCCAAGAAGGTGATGTTTCGTGTCGGATGAAGAGATGATTTTTCTTTGTTTAAAGTCAGATCTAACCTGGCAAACAGTTCCACGCAAGCCGTTGTTGACGACCAGGCCGATGCTGCTGATGGCGCTTTGACCAACCAGTCGTCGAGGTAAGGAAATACTTGGTGTTTCTGTTTCCTTAGAACAGCTGCCACTAGGGCCAGGCATTTTGCAAAAATTCTCGGGGCTGACTTCAGGTCGAAAGGAAGTACCTTGAATTGGTAATGCTCTCCGGCCACCATGAACCGAAGGTACTGCCTGTGGGAAGGATGGATGGGGATGTGAAAGTACGCATCCTGTAGGTCCAATATGGTCATATGATCTCCTGGGTCTAGGAGCAGCAGAATATCTTGGAGGGAAAAACCATTCTGAAATATTGTTTCTTGAGATAGGTGTTTAGGGACCTGCGGTCCAAAATAGGACGCCATTGGAGAACGTTTTTCCTGACTAGAAAAAAACGGGAATAAAATCCCCTTCCACTCTGGGAGTTCGGTACCGGTTCTATTGCTCTCTTTCGGAGCATTGTCCGAATCTGCCGACGCATCTGATGTAAGCGTTTGACCTCTTGATGTTTCGGCGGTGTACAAGGAGGCGTTTGCAGAAGTTCTAGAGTGTGTCCGAATTGTATTATGTTGAGGACCCATTGGTCCGTAGTTATTTGCTGCCAATTTTAAAGATGATAAGCAATTTTTCCACCCAGGGGAACATGTGACATAAGAGGTATAGGTGTAGCCGGAGTCAGAAAGTTGTCATTGTCGTCGGGTGTTGTCCTTCCCCTGACGACCTCCTCGACCTCTAGGAGGTAGATGTTGTGTAACCTCCTGTTTGTCGTTGTGTATACTGCTGACGGTAGGGCTGAGATGAGGTGGAATAAGAAGTGTATCTGCCTTGCTGGTAACCTCCTCTATAGGAGGATTGGCCTCTACCTCTAGAGCCTCGAAAAGGAACCTTCCTATATTGCAGCATTCCCAGTGATTTTGCGGTGTCGGTATCTTTTTTGATACTCTGCAGAGCCTCATCGATGTGTTTTCCGAACAAATCCTCTCCATTGAAGGGAAGGTCCAATATTTTATTCTGGACTTCAGGCCTAAACGCTGTTGCTCTCAGCCATCCTTGCCGGCGTAAGACTGCCGCTCCTCCCAAAGATCTGAAGGCCGTGGTCGCAATGTCCATTGCGCAATCTATGACTTCAGCCTAAGTCCTTTCTCCTTCTTGGAGGATCTTTTTGGCCTCCTGTCTATCAGCTTCTGGAATGCTGTCTATGCAAGGCGAGAGGTCGCACCACATTTGTCCATCATACCTGCCCAGAATGGCCAGGGCATTCGCCGCCTTAACTAGAAGGGCAGACATGGAAGAAAATCTCTTCCCCCGCATTGTCCAAGCACCTACCCTCTCTGTCAGGAGGTGTCATAATCGGAGCTGATGGATTCCTTGATTTCTGCTGAGTCGCCTGGGTTATAACTGAGTCCGGCTTCGGGTGGCCTAGTAGACAAGCTGGAGAATCCGAGGGTGCTTTATATTTCTTGTCCATTCTGGAGACTACTGGAGTAACCACTGCTGGTGTCTCCATGACCTTAAGACCCTCCTCCCATATATGACTGACAATTGGGAGAGACCGAATTGCCTTGCGACATGGCTCCTTGAAATCGTACAAGAAATATTTCGTTTAGTCAGATGACATGGTGAGCGCAAATCTCTTTGTAGCTCTCTCCATTAAATTATGGAACCCCCCGATGTCCTCCGGAGGAGAATCAACAGGTTTCGGTGAAGGAGACGAAGGCGACGGAATGAGATAATCGTCCCACTCTTTACTAGGGTCCGTTATCTCTCCCTCTTCCTGTTCATCATCAGAGGTCACTGGATCTTGTTGAGACCTTGGTAGTGGTGATATAGGCAAGGAGTCTGGTAAAACCTCTTGCCGTCGCACTGGCGTACTTGGAATAGAACGTGGCTGAAATGTAGTCACCGGTATCTTTTGAGAAGTATGAGGTATAGGATGCCTCCTTTTATAATCATCTAACATAAACTGCAGATCCGTTAGCAATGAAGACGGAACGCTCACCATCTCTTCCTGGTACTCCTTGCGATAGTGTTGCTGGGGACGATCCTGAAACCCCTCATATTCGTCTTCCCAGTCATCTTCTTGGCACTTTACATGTAACTGCGACGGGCTACTGGCGTAGCCAAAAGGGCCATCATCATCTCCTGTGACTCTTCCTCCTCTAACAGGTAGGATGGTACTAGAGGTGTCATCTTACTTGGAGAGGTAAGTTCTGGGGTAATTCTCCTCTTTCTGGCAAATTCTCGTTTTTCTGGGGGGTATTTCTCTCGTCGACGAGCCCGCCGTCGAAACTATCGTCGTCGATGCTGCCGTCGTCGCTACTGTTACTGTCGTCGTCGTTGCCGTCGACGATCCTGTTGATGCTGCTGTCGACGATCCCGTCGACAACGTGATCGTGGTGGTCGTCGATGCAGTCGTCGTCGAAGGTCTCGGCGTCGACACTGCCGTCGACGATGCCACCGTCGACGGAGATATAGCTTTAGAACTAAGTTTTACCTCAGTTTTCTTCGACGATGACGCTATTTTCTTCGTCGACGCTCCTGTCGCCGACGTAGATTTCTCCAATTTTTCCTCAGGAGGTGTGGAGGCCGGCTTCTTGAATGAATGTTTGACTTTAGGGGTTGATTTTGAGGGCTCTGAGCTTGTCCTCTTTGTATGTTTTACCCCTGAAGCATGCCCCTTGCTCTCCTTTTCCTTATGTGGAGGAGATTTTGTGGGACTGCGCCCAGAAGACACAATAGTGGTCATACCTTACAGTCCATTGCCTGATGGTCTGGATAAAGACAGTATATGCAATCTTTATGAGTGTCGTCTGTATATAGCCTTTGCTTTGAACAGGTAGCACAGGCTCTAAATAAAGCTTTCTTCTCTTTGTCAGCCATTCTCAGGAGTTGGTGAAGAAAAAAGCAGTTGAAGAACTCTCAAATCCAGAGTGAAGTAGAAATAAACTGTAGAATTTGAGCAGAGCTCAAAGGAGACTCCCTAGCACAACGTGCGGTAGAAAGTCTGAGTCAAGAGGTTCTCTCAGGAGTGTTCTAGAGGGTGAGAGGCTCTGATTGGTTCAGAGACAAGTTTGGTCCTTTTTTACATAATGAAGGTTATGGGTTGCAAAAGGGAAATGGGCCTAGGCCTCTTTTTAGTTTGCTATACTACTAAGCAATGCTTTTTTATGTACCGGAGACTCCCGTCTCGACGACGGGGAATGATTCAGGCATGTGAATCTATGAAAGCTCCAATACTTGGGTAGGTTCCAGTAGTTTACTCAGTAATGAAGAAAGAGGCAATGGACTACCAACCATCAGCAGGGCAGCTCGCTCACCTACTTGACAGCAGAAGAACCCAGAGGACAGAACGACAGTGTGGCATCCCAAAGATTCTATGAATAGCAAGTTGACATGGCGCACGAGATGAGCTAGAAGACAGCTCCAGTAGGTAACCACAATAAATGAAAATACTAGCGTTGGACACAGAGCTCCCAGCAGCCTTCAATAGTCAGCAGTGCAGTCCATCTGTTCAGGGTAGTGAAAGGATGCCACCCTTGCAGGTTATCACAGTCTGATTCACCAACCATCACAGTGAGGAGCCTCTGTTTCAGACTAAGCGTCCCACATGGGCTGAATGGCGCACACAGCTCTTAGTGGAAGAAGCCAAGTGTCTTCATCGCAAATCCCTGCATCCAACTCGATCGATCCAATCGTGCAAAAGCTGCTCAGCAAGAGAATGCTCATCAGTGACAGCCACCTGCTCTGCATCTCTGTCCTCAACAGCAGTGTGAGTCTCTACTGACGGTCAAGCAGGTCACAATGGTAAGTTAAAGGCACACCCAGATGACTTGCTCCATCAGGCTCCGCAGCCACATCCTCCACTCACACAACAGCAACTGAGAAGTTATCAGTCTCCTTTCATCTCTTGGATTACTCCAGTGCTGACAAAGGCAGGCAATTCATACTGATCAACCTGGAGACTGTGAGCCTCACCAGAAGTCCCTATCCTAGGGTGGGGGGCAGTGTAAGAATATTGCCTTTACTGGATTTCCAAATGTGAGCTTTGATTCACCTCTAGCAAGGGCTCTCCATTTTCCAGGCAGAGCCCTATAGCAGGTTATTTCCTTGAAGTAGGAAGTAGCATTGTACGGATGGAGGATTATGTTAGACAGCAAGCCAAGACCCAAGAACCTCACTAGTATGCAGCCATCTTGTGCACCGGCTCTCAAGTAATGTTTCATGCTTGACACCTTATTGCACAAAAGACCTTTATCAGAATGTCTAAAATATCTATAGAAGTATATCAGGAGACTGCTATAGCAAGTTACTAAGGAACACAATAGCTTACATTTCTCGTTCATGGTGGTCTCACAGAATGAACATGTTACAAATGAGCCCTTCCAAGCCTCAATATAAAGAAAAATGGTTTGGATGCCTTTTCTCTGAAAGTTTGTGCCGCCCACACAGACAACTTGAGAACCCAAGATAAAAATGTATCAAGCAACTGCAATGCAATACCAACATGTTGGCGTCATGGGCGCTCCATCTATCCCTAAAATCCTCCCGTTAATACAGTTCCATTCTCGTCCCTATGAAGAGTATTACTGTTTATCATTTGAAAAAGCAAGGAGGATTGAGGTCCTCAATCCTTTTCAAAGATAATAAAACAATTTGCCACTTGGTGACAGCCAGAAACATCACAACAGTCCTGGCACTTTAGAACTTAAAAGTGGACGAGCTCAGCAGACACCCTAGGGGTACTGGAGCACTGTCCTGTTAATCACTGAATACGACTCAAAATACTCAGACTACTCCTACAGGTTAAGGCCCACTCTCCTCACCAGATTCCAGTTTCACAGGACCAGACATGCACTAGGTCAGCTTCTGGGGGGTGACCTGGCTGAGCCTCAGGAGCTAGCTGCCCTTACACTAATTATAAAAGCTAATGAATCAACGAGGCTTGTATCCAGAATCTACAACCTTACTATGTCCTATAGAGAGAACTATTTTCCAAAGCCCGCCTGGCTTGGCAACGGGACCTAAACAGGGACATTGATGAAGAGACATGGACATACTGCTGTACCAGCACGAAGCGCATCTCCCTTAATGGGCGACACCGGTTGACTCCCTTCAAATATCTCAATAGGGTTTATTATACCCTGGAAAGACTTCACCGCTACAGCCTGAGAGTAGACTTCAAGTGCGAGCGCTGCAATGAAAGAATAGCTGACTTTATGCACTTGGTGTGGCGCTGTCCAGGTATTGCAAGGTTCTGGGAAAATGTCTTCTCAGAGATGGCAGCGATTATATGGCAGGAACTAGAACCGGACCCGGCCCTGGCGCTGCTTGGCTATTCTAAACTAATACCTAAGGGGTTACGTAGATTGATAGACATGGGACTGCTGATGGGCAAACGTAGTGTGGCAAACTGTTGGATGCGAGGCCCGCTTCCCACATCTGCACAATGGGCGAGGGACATGTTGTACTGCTGCGCCCAAACGGAGCACTATAGTGAACTCCGCTCCCCCCGCAATAGGCTTAAGAACTTCTGGGCCCTGTACAGTGCATATAGAGGGACGGTCGGGATGGGACTGTGAATGTACCTAATCCTACGGGGTCGTGAATTAGAGGCCAGATCCGCTGAGCACTGGGATGGCTTATCGTGATTCATGATTATATGATTTTTAGTGATATAGTTAGACTTTGAGTTACTATGAGCTTGAATATGCACTGTATTTTATCTTCTTGGTTTGCTAGAGGGTGCAAGGTGCTGCCTATATGCAATACGATGCTGTTTACATGTTGTATTATTTCTGCTCTGCAACGTGAACTTGCAAAATGTACTTGTTACTGTACTGTCGTGCGAATGAGCAAGTGTCCTGTAGTGAAGATTATTGCAATATGTCATTAATTTGAAATAAAAATAAATATAAAAAAAAAAAATGTATATTATGCTGTAGTCAAAGGAGTAAAATGTGAAAAACGCTTTAGAAATCTGTACTATAAACACTACTTTGATTTAAAAAGATTTATAAGCTTTTCTTGACCAACTTTAGCTTCTACCGGACAGCAGTGTCTAGAAAACATATGTACTCACTTCCATGTTGCTGCTTTGCAAATGTTTGAAACTGGCACATGTCTAACCCAAGCTGTGGTTGCAGCCTTTCCTCTTGTAGAAGAGGAAGAGGTTTGTTATAGAGAGTTGGTAACAATGAAATACATGCTACTCTCCATTTGGCAACATCAGGTTTCAAAATAATCAGACATTGCCTAATAGTACTATAGTTCACAAATAACTAATTAGTCTTTCTAATATCTTTAGACGTATAAATAAATAATAATGCAGCACCTGTCTAACATCTGGAAAGTCGAGAGTTCTCTCTGCTGGTGTAGATGGGTTAAGAAAAAGTAGGACGCATAATAGACCGAATAGTGTGAAAATCAAATACTACTTTGAGTAAAAATGAGAGGTCAGTTCTTGGTATTTTCTGTTGGTATGGAAAATAGTGAAAGGCTCTATTTGTGAAAGAGCTTGCAACTCACCGACCTTCTCGCTGATGTCACTGCTACTAAAAAGTAGTTTTCCATGACCTCTTTCTATATGTGATGAAGATTATTAAAGTACCCACATAAGAATTTTTCCATGGTGATGAATTTGTTTATGAATTGTGGATCTATAATCGGTCGATTGTGTTTGGCTTGGCTTTTCCTCAGTATGAGGACATATCTGGAGTAGACTCCTCTGTTTTGCTGGTTTGATGGAACCCTTTATATCAGCTGCTTTTGGAGTTAGAGACGTGATTTGTCTTATAGATGGGAGACAGATGACATTTCGATGATGGTTTTGGTGGAACAGGTGGTGGAATACCCCTGAATAGGATTGAGTAATCCTTTTGAATAATGTTCAACATCCATCTGACCATAGGTATAAGTTTAAATGTTTTCGCTGCTGAGTAACTCAAGTTGGGGTGTTGGGCCATCATGGTATCTTGCCTGACAAGTTTCTTCCTCTTCATTGAGATGCCTTAGGGGGAGTTTAATTGTTTTTGGTAACTTCTTTGATACTGCCTTTGGTGTTGCTGAAGTTGGTAAGGCCATCTCGGTGTTTCAATCCTTGAACAAAATACCTTTTGTATTTTGGTCTCTACTGGAGTTTGAAAACCTTCTTCTGCTCTTCCAGACCTGCCAAGTTTTAAGTCTCTTCCTAATTTTTCACTCTTAGCCAGAGATGTTTTAAGGCATGGGCAAAGTGGGCTCTGGCCCAGGGCCCCAGCCTTTCAGGGGACCCAGATAGAGCCAGCTATGCCATGCAGAGAGTTTTGCCTTGATGACCTTGAATCATTTTTAAACAGATTGTTGTAAATAGCATTTTTTTATCATTTATTTTTGATGTGTGAGAGTCTATTACAGACATTTTGCAGACAAAATGTGTTTGTTTCATGCAACATCAATTTAAAAAGTTTATTTTAGATCAATACAGGACCTCACGTATGAGAAAAGGGAGGGTGTGACAGATTATTTGCAGTAATATTTGTGAGCTGCTGCCGTGTTACAATACTGATAACACATCACTATCCCTAAATATATGATGTACACACATTTATAATTGGACCAAAGAGGTCATGAAAGAGCTAAAACTGGATCATAAAATCAAAGCTGTTCCGAGCAGGGGCCCCCAAATTACATTTGCCCTAGGGCCCCCAAAATCGTTAAATTATCCAGGCTCTTAGCATATCTTCTAACGTGGTGGCAAAATAGTGCTGATCCTGAGAATGGCAAGTTTGCAAGCTTTAGTGGCACCTTAGATACCCATGATAGATGAAGCCAAGAAGATCTTCTGGGAGAGATTCTGTGACAACAGGCAAACTGCAGTGCTTAGAACTTTGTTAGACGCCATAGAACATTCAGCATCTCCATGAAATCTTGCTTTCTATGAGTAGGCTATCCTGTTTGCAGTGTTATTTTGTTATGGATTCCAGTGGGTATTTTACAGTGTTTTCCCAAATTCTGAAGTGGCTATGAGTGTTTAGAAAATAGTTTCATATACGTTATATGTAGGGCCACTACAATTATGCAATCTTGTGGCTGCAGTGTTTTCTACTAAATTAT
Source organism: Triturus cristatus (assembly GCF_964204655.1). Lineage (NCBI taxonomy): Eukaryota > Metazoa > Chordata > Amphibia > Caudata > Salamandridae > Triturus > Triturus cristatus. The sequence goes on along the minus strand of NC_140581.1, from coordinate 443,700,115 downwards.
GGATTTTCCTCAGTTGCAAAATATTTCATAATCCTCTGCATAACATCCTGATTTTAGCAAAACAAAAAAGTGTTTCTAGCATACATGGGTCAAGCGTTATTAAAAAACGCTGCCATACATGTTGCCTCTCAGTAGGAGGCACTTTAGAAAGTATAACTAGCCACTGTTCAGCTGCTCATTGCAGCTCATTGCAGCATTTTGGTCTTAAACGGATATTAATGAGGCGGAACCTTTGCCTAGACAGATGAGTTGTGAAAAGGGACAAAAAATGAAATAACTATTTCTTATTCCATGCCATTGCACGCATTCTGCAAGGCATGCAATGGCATGGCTTAGAGGGTGAGGAGGACATCCTCTAAAACAAGAAATCCTAGAGGCCCACCCGCCCTGCAGGTGGTGCGGGGGTCTCCGTTACGCACCTGTGGTATCTACTCAGGAGTGCTGTTGTACTGGCATTTTTTAAATATGTGGAGGCTGTCCCACACATCTTCCTTCCTGTTGCGTCCAACCTTTTCCTTTCTCTCCCTGGGGAGCAGCTTTAGCATGTTTCCTTCTGACCACTGTGATGATTGAGTCCGGTATGGGATCGGTTTTAAGAAACTCAGAGTTTTACTATGGAGGTATACATTTTTTCATAAGGCAATGGGGTGGCACTTTAACAGTTGAAGGGGCAAGGGATTTTTCCTCTGCAATACCCAATAGGCCAGAGTCTAGAGGTCAAAGTGGCCTTGGAGCAGCTCTTGGTTGAAGCGTTTCTTATATAACAAACATACTGCTTATGAAGTTTTCAATTGGATATTAAATTTCGCTGCTCCTCTTGTTAGAACATCTTGAAATGTTAGGATGTCATCTACCAGAAATACTCTAGAAGGAGAAAGTGCTGGAGAAGTAAGGTTGTAGGATGAGTGAGACATATCTGTTAAGAAAGATCTAGGGTGAGATCTGGAGCGTGAATATGACCTCTATTTTTAGTTGGTCTCAATTGCTGAAATGGCAATGGGGCCAGGTTGGGAACTTCTACCATTGTTAAGTGATGACATTTAGAAACTGTAGTTTCTTCTCTCCTTTTCTTACGGGGTGGTATGCATTGGAAAAGTACACACTGGATTGAATGAAACCTAGACCAACATGGTTGTGAAAATAATATGATCTGGGATTTCTTTGAGGTCGATGGTGAACGAGTAGTCTCTTTCTAGATCTTTTCGACATCAACTGTGAATTAGATGCCAGCAAGCTAGGTCTCTTCGATATCGAAAAAGGTTGTGTAGACGTCCATTGTGCTCTACCTGGTGGAGATACACAGGCTGATGTTAATCTGACCTGTGCTGTCAACATTGGGAGTAATGGTGATCTCTTCATTGTCAGTTTTGAATAGCTTGATGGCAAAGATCTTGAATTCCATCGGCGTTGATGAGTCACTGCTGATGCATCTCCTGATGGGCAAGAAGGCTGGAGCTGAGCGCTTCTACTGCGATGCTGTAGTTTTCTACATCAATGATCAGTGTCTTTGGCAATAATGTAGATGTCTGTATTTGCCAGGCATTTGCTCTCCGTTTGTGGGAGTCTCTCTCAGATGGAGGCACACTTACAGAGGTAGGATATGAGGCAGCACTTTCTAACCTCCTCCTCTTTCTTGTATCGACATCCGTCTTCATATCCTGCATCATGCTTCTCAGTCTGATGCCTTCCCTGTCTTAAAGTGTCCTTTTTGACATTTTTGGTATATGTCACACTCCTGGACTGGGGCAATGGGTGGCAAACCACACAGACCTTTTGTCCATCAGTAGCTGCTTCCTTCCACAGGAAGGACAGCTGATGAATAAGAATGGCAAATTAGTCCGAGTCAGGAAAAGGAAAATTGTACTTACCTAGTAAGCATCTGTTTTTGTGTAGTGCTGTAGTTTCACATATTCTGCATAATCCTGCCATTTAGTTTTGGGCTTGGATGTTTGCAAGTTATTATTCTTCAAGGAAAGTCTTTACAATCACAAGATGTACTGTGACTCCTCCCTTAGTTGGCAATGCAAATTGGCATAGACGCCATTTAGATGTTTTTTAAACAATGGGTGAGAGTAGTATAGAGTGTTTAGTAAAGAAAGTATTGTGAACATCTGTGATCAGAGTTCCACACTTCAGGGGAGAAAGGTGTGCACACAACCTAAGATCAGATGCTTACAGGCTAAATAAAATGTTCCGTTCATAGCATGTGTTGCTGTAGATACACATGCTCTGCACAGACTGTAAAGCAGTACCTCACCACAAGCAGTGGCTAGCGTGTGGATGATGCAGATGTCTGCACTAGTGTCCTGAGAACCGTTCGGTCAACCATCGCTTGTTGCCTGGCTAAGATGACCATACAATAACAAATAGTAAACGTGTGTAAGATAGACCAAGAAGCTGCTTTACATATGTCAGCTAAAGGAATGCTCCCTGGAAAAGCCATGGCTGCGGATTTTTGCGTGTAGAGTGCACAATGGGTGTGACAGGGAGAGCTCTTTTAGCTTTAAGATAGCAAGTCTGGACGCATTTGACTATCCGTCTAGCAATGTCTGCTTTGGGGACAGGCTGGCCCTTGTATGGATTTGCAAAGGCTATGAACAACTGGTTAGCTTTGTGAAAATACTTGGTCCTGCCAATGTTGTACATGTGAGCCTGTTTGACATCTAGATTGTGATGGGCTCTTTATGACAAGGAATCCAGTGTGGGATATTAGACAGGAGCCTTGTGGTTTAATTGAGGTGCAAAGGGGAAACCACTTTGGAGGGGAATTGGGGTTAGTCCTGAGTACTACCCTATTTTTGTGATCCTGAAAGAAGGACTCTTGAACCAATAGGGGGTGGAATAGGCAAAAATGGAGAGGTTCAAAAGTGGGTCCCATGAGTCTGGTGATGACTACATCGAGGTTCCAGGCAGTTGCAGGTGAAACTGGAAGGGATGAGTCTGTGGTGACCCTCCATGAAGACTTTAATAACCAGTATGTGGAAAAGGGAGAAATGCTGCCTGGTTTGCATGTGAGCGCTATGGCTGCTAATTGGAGCTGTAGGGAAGTGTACACGAGACTGGACTACGGCAAGTGGAGCAGATAGCAAATAATGTCCTGCACTGCCCGATTTAGGGGGTCCAGTAGTTTGGGGTTGCAGTACTGGACAACTATCTTCCACTTTGCAGCATAATAGTCTCCAATGGTGGGTGTGCAAGACTCCCAGGCAGGTAGCTTAACTCTCGGACTTCCGGTGCCAGATAGCTAAATTTAGCTGTTTGGGGTCTAAGTGTCTGATTTGGCCCCGACTCCTGGTGAGAAGGTCTGACTTGTTGGGGGACTTCTAGGGGGGCTTATGCACATCTTGAGTAGTGTTGAATACCAGGGCTATCTGGCCTAGGTGGTGGCTACTATAATGAAAGTCTGAAAGATTTGATCCATTTTCCTAACCATGAACGAAAGGAGAGGGAGAAACAGAAAAGCATAAGCAAAGATGTATTTATTTATTTATTTAAGCAATTTGTAGAGCGCGCAAATACCCTTGGGTGTCTCGGCGCGGAGGATGGGACAGGTGGTAGTGAGGCAGAGTGCTGCTCATTGGGTGAAAAACCAGGTCTTTAGTTGTTTCCTGAAAGTCAGCAGCGATGGACATGATTTAATTTGCAGAGGGAGAGTATTTCACAATCTCGCCGCGGCGACAGTGAATATTTTGTCTCCCCAGGAGACCTTGTTTGTACGAGGGATAATGAGGAGATTGGTGGATGAGGATCGTAGGTTTCTGCTAGGTACGTGGATGCATAGGGCTTTTTTTTTAGAAAGTTAGGACCCGTGTTGTGAATGGCCTTATAGGCTATGCATAAAGCCTTGAATTTGATGCGATTGGTGATTGGAAGCCAGTTTAGCTTACGCACCACCAAGGAGATGGATTTGTGTTTGGGGGTACCTGTAATTATACTGGCAGCAGCGTTTTGTATCAACTGTAATTTGTTAATAACCTTTTTCTGTGCGTTCAGGAGCAGGCTGTTGCAATAGTCAACTTTTGGCATAACAAGGGTGCTTATCAGGGTTTTTCCTGTGCTGGAGGGAAGGAATGGTAGTAGTTTTTTAATCAGTCTTAACGTGTAGAAAGAGGTGATGGCATTGGCATGGGCTGCAAAAGTAAGTTTATCGTCAAAGATGACGCCCAGGTTTCTTACTTTCTGTACTGGGGGTGGGGGAGGGCCCAAGGCGGTGGGCCACCAGGTAGGGGACCATGTTGGATGTAGATTGCCGAAAATCATAACATCCGTTTTTTCTGAGTTTAGTTGTAGACAATTTTTGGCCATCCAAGAGCTGATGGCAAGCATGCCTGCTTGAAAACCGGCCGCAATTTCTCCTCCATCGTTGTTAATTGCTAACACCAGTTGTGTGTCATCGGCATAGGATGTCAGCCCCATCCCATAGGTTTTAATGATCTTAGCCAGGTCCGACACATAGATATTAAATAGTGTCTGACTCAGGGATGATCCCTGTGGCACCCCACATGGGAGCGTAAAAGAAGGGGAATTATATTCGCCAAGGCTCACAAGCTGGGAGCAGTTGGCCAGGAATGAAGCCAGTAAGTCTTTGGCGTTAAGTTTAATGCCCATGTTTGAGACACGGTCGATCAAAGTGGCATGATCGACCGTGTCAAAAGCTGCTGACAGGTCCAGCAGTATAAGGACTGCTGTTCCACCTTGGTCTCGGGTAGCTCTAATCTCGTCTATGGCTTTAATAAGGGCGGTTTCTGTGCTGTGGCCCTTCCTGAAGCCAAACTGTGATTCATCGAGAGATTGTTTTCTTCAATGAAGTGAGCTAGTTGTATATTCATTCTTTTTTCGAACATTTTTGCTGGAAAGGGGAGGCTTGTGATAGGTCTATAGTTTTTGGTGTCTAGTGGGTCTAGGTGCTGTTTTTTGAGAAGAGGTTTAATGGTTGCTTTTTTCCAGGTTGCTGGGTAGACACCCATATTGAACATGGCATTACATACATCTGTGAGGTTGGGGGCTAAAAGATCTGGGATGAGTCTAGATACCGAGGTGGGGCATGGATCCGTAGGGAAGCCTGATTTGATAGTGAGGATGAGGTCATGGACTTGTGAGACTGAAATTTGTTTAAATTGTGGAAAAGAAGGAGCCATGTTGTAATAGTCAATAGGGGCAGGCAAATCGTTTTTTGGTTGTGAAGCAAAGTTATCATATATTATACTAACCTTATCTTGAAATGCCCTGGCTAAAAAGTTGCACAGGTCTTGAGAGGGAGCCAGCGGACGATTTACTTTTGATCCTGACAGTTTAGTGACTACCTGGAAGAGTAATTTGGCGGAGTCTTGGGCCATTTCTATTTGGTTAGTGTAGTATTTGCTTTTTTCTGATATGATAAGCTGTTTGTATTGTGACAATACCGATTTGTAGCTGGCTTTATCAGAGGAGTTGTAGTTTCTGCGCCAGCGTCTCTCGAGTTTCCTACAGCGTTGTTTTTCTAATCTGAGAGCGTCAGAGAACCAAGGGGCTGATGCAGTGGTTCTGTTTTTGGAGAGATTTTTTTATGGGCACAATGGTATCAAGTGCATTGTGTAGCCAATCTAGGTAGTTGGTGGAGGCTAGTGTTGGGTCAGGAGTGGGCACGTAGTTGGATGCCGCTAGCTGAGATTTAAGGAGCTGCTGATCTATGCAGCTCCAGGCTGTGTATTGGGTGGAACGTTTGCTGTGGAGTGGTGGGTGAGTTGGTTTGAAGGTTTAAGAGAACTGCACAACGATCGGTCCAAGTGTGGGGTAAGGTTTTGCTTAGTGCTAACTTTGAGTTGTTTGTAAAAAGCCCGTCGAGGGTGTGACTGGCTTTGCGTGTCGGACCGATAACCATTTGGTGGAGGTTGATGGCTTCTAGTTCTGTAAGCAGGGTGGTAGTGTCCTTATCTTCCAGGTTTTCAAGATGGAAATTAAAATCACCTAAAAGGGTGAAGTCTGCCTCCCCTGCTACTGGTTCTTGTAGGCTGCCTAGGGAGGAGAGGAAGTCCGATCGTGGGCCTGGGGGGCGGTATAAGAGGGTTCCTCTAAAGGATTGCGAGTGGCTGATCTTTATTGTGAATGTTAAAGCTTCACAGGTAGGAGTAGGGATGGATTCTGTCATTACCAGATATTTGCCACGAAATATGATAGCCAGTCCGCCCCCTTTTTTGTTGATTCTATCTTGTCTGATCTTGTCTATCTTGTCAAAGATCCCTGACCAGTTCATGCACAGTGCATTGCACATGGACTGTGGGCAACTGAAGGCAAATTTGGGGTATTTTAAGTTTTCAGGGTTGGCGAACAAGTCTATGAGTGGTGTGCCCCAATGTTGGAAGTAGTGGAGCACCACCTGTGGATGGAGTACCCACTAGTGGGCTTGTTGATGTTTCAAAAATCAAAATCAAATCAAATAGACTTTATTCGGATTTCAAAAACCATCCATAAAAGCACAAAGTAAATTTTTAAAAATACACATATGGTACTGCAATTTTGGGCCACAACTTATCATTTACAAATATAATTTATAAAAACAGCAGTGAAAACTCAAATAGCCTTTATACTGTACAATGCGTAAAACCACCTTAGATACAATATATAGCAATGTATAGCAAAGGATAAATATAGGTATTATGAAAACAAGACAAATGCGTTATAACACATTAGGTTAGTGCAAATCATGTTTTAAAGTGCAAAGTGCATATCTTGGTATAAAGTTAATCAATTCTCAAGGACCTGCGTGAGCATACAATAGCATTAAGAAAATTGCTAACTCTAAAAATTAATTCATCAGATCCCAACATTAAAAAATGTCTATAAGCATGATTGTGGTCGGTCAAATCATGTTTTCTACAATAGGGGATTAAATAGTGCCTTGTAAACTTCATGTAAAAACCACAGCCAAAAATAAAGTGTAACATACTCTGGGTTCCACCATGGTCACATGGGCAATTTAATTTTTCCAGATTTTTAATGTAGCCCAATGGAAAGCAGATAAGATTAATAATACTCCGGTCCCTGAATCTGAAGAGTAAGGTCCTCTTCCATCTGCCCAATTTTTTACGTAAATAGGGCTGAGGTAACATCGAGAATTCAATGGATGATTCCTGGATTTGTAAATAATTAGTAGTAGATGGTTTCACAGAATCTACTCTTTCCCTCTCTTTGTGGTAATGCTGATAGAGTGCCCTTCTCAATAAATTTTTGTGGGAGCCATCAATCTGGTCGGGGTATGTAAAAAGATGACCATAATTAACACTCATGAGGCTCTTTTCTACCGCATTAATCCAGGGGATTAAGTCGACATTCTCGCAATTCAGACAGTCCATAATAATCTCGCGGGACAAGGAAGCTGCCGGGTTTTTCCAGACCCTTAACCAGAACAGTGCGGGTCTGGCTCTTATAAAATCCTCAACATAATGTAGTTTTAATTCATTATGACATACAGTAGTTGGTGCACTAATGACTCTCCCCAAGATTTTCCGGCAAAATCTGTTCTCTTCTCTCTGTAGTTCGGAACAGTTCGAAAACCCCCAAACTTCAGCCCCGTATGTGCCAGTTGGGAGGCATTGGCTCCGATAAATTTGTAATAGGCTGGGAACCACGTCCGCCTGGCGCGGTTGACGGAGAGAGATAACAGAGTTAATTGATTTTGAGAGTTTATTTCTCCCCATTGCAACGTGGGGTTGCCACGAGCCGCTATTAGAAAATAGCAGGCCCAAATATGGGAAAGTGCGAGTGCTTTTTAAGGAGTTTTGACCTATCACAATCTTTGGGATTTTATAGTTTTTAGGACCACAGGTCATTATAAAAGATTTACTGAAATTAGTGCACAAACCTAAGTCAGACATGTAGTCAACGAATCCCGAAATTAAAATACGTAGGGCGTTCGGGGTGCGGCCCATAAGTACCGCATCATCCGCGTAGAGTAACGCCGGGATTGGTTTCTTGTTAATCATAGGGACGTCTTTTGTCAGGTTACATAAAGAGTTGGATAATTCATTGATGTATAATATAAAAAGCAAGGGGGCCAGAACGCAGCCCTGTCTGACCCCCTTGCCTATTAAAATTTCATTTGAGACCTCGCCTTCATTGTTTATTCGGACGCGGGCCTTCAGGTTGCGATGGAGGTTGGCCAAAAAGTGGACTAGTGGTTCATCGAAGCCGTAGTTTAAAAGAATGGACCATAAGCGGGAACGGTTTACAAAATCGAATGCTGAGCTTAGGTCCATGAACCCAAAATACAGAGGGGATTGTTTAGCTCTTGTGTATTTAGCCATTATAAGGTTGAGGTTCAGACATTGTTCCACCGTGCCAAGTTTGCTCCTAAAGCCTAACTGGCAGCGGTGGATGATAGAGTTGTCATCTGCCCATGTGCTAATTCTATCAAATAAGACCCTGCCAAGGACCTTCAGGGTATTATCGATCAGTGATATCGGTCGATAACACCCCGGGTCCAGCCTATTTCCCTTTTTGAAAATAGGTACAATAGTACTACTGGACCATGTCGGGGGGATAGATTTCTTACTCAAGTTGTTAAAAAGATTACAGAGTAAGGGGGCCCAGAAGCTTGTGTTGGATTTAATCTGGTCGATAGACAGGCCATCCGGGCCTGGTGCCTTGTTACCGGCACTATTTCCAATAGCTTCCTCTACCTCCTCTAGTGTTATAACTATGGTGCTATCTGGGAAATTATCCTCGGTATGATCTCCAACTTCCGCATATAATTTCGAAAAGTGGGTGACCCATGAGTCTCCTGTGATATTGCAGTTAATCGGGGTGATGTTACTTCCCAGGGCTCTCAGGTTCTTTACGTTTCTCCAAAACCCAGTTGAGTCTTTTAGGGCAGCAGATTTTGTTAGATTATCCCAATGACTTATTAAAAGCTCCTCAGTTCTAACTTTTAATGCGTGTTTATATTTAAAGCGTAGTGAACTGACAAGGGACACATCTCGGGGTTTAACTGCCAAGGCCTTTCTGAGTTCTCTATTGGCCCTCGAGCAATTAGTGTCAAACCATCTTTGATCGGTTACATTGTGTTCTTTTGACGGTCTGGATATTGCCCTTTTTATAACTATGCATAAATCACAAAAAGACTTAATTATGTCGGGGCCACCAAATGCTAAACATTTGGAGATCAACAGAGGATTATTCCTGATCACAGTAGATAGGATCTCTTGGTTGTCGATCCCTCTCCAGACAATCCTGAGCCCGTCTGTAGAGACAGTGATATTTTGGGCTCCTGTCTCATGAGGGCCTATAGGTTTATTGATAGATTTAAGTTGGATTACTATGGGCAGATGATCGCTATATGGGCTACTAACAACCTCAGAACTAAATAACACTTCACTAAGGAGGGAAGAGGTGAACATATAATCAATCGTAGTTGAACTACCACGGCCAATGTAAGTAGGGGCCGGCTCAATTCCCTCGGGAGATCCACATAGGCTCATTACATCATCTAAATCCCTGCTATGTAATAAATCCAATAATTCGGCACCTCGTCTACAGGGCGGGGATGTATGGTGGATGTGGGCATTAAAGTCTCCACCAACACAAATGCCATCAAATTGGCCAAACTTTTCTCCATTTGCAACTTCATCAATAAAATTAAACAGTTCCAAAAAAATAGGATTTGGATGGTTAATAAAATCATTATTATAAAAGTTTATAAGACAAATTCTTAACCTTGCAACATATTTCACAGCTATCAGATGTTTACTGACCACATGTAAAGGTTCAATTTTCACGTCTTTAGAAACTTTTGCCCAGATGGATAAACCACCACTTGGTCGCCCCGAAACGGAGGGCAAAGCAGTAAGATTATGGGCGAAAAAACCCTCCAGTAATTGAGGACATGTGCACCATGTTTCCTGCAACAATTACCACATCAAAGTGACTTATCCATGTAACCCACTCTTTAATTTTCATCTTGCTTGAGAGCCCAGCAATATTCCAACTAATGATACTAAGAGTATCGATTGGTGGAATAGTGGTGCGAGAAGGGTGGGCAATGGGAAAGTCGGGGCGTACTGCAAGGGGTGAAATCAATCCATCTGGACAGGACTCAGGGGTGTTTATAGATTTTGCCCTTTCCAAAGGCATTGTACTAGTAACCTTATCCGGTGTGGTAGTGGAAGTTAATAGTGGTCAATCTAGGCTACCTAGTTCAGATAGAGCGGAGAATCTGTTGAATAAAGGAATTGTATTAGGGGCCGTTTGGAATATTCTGTGTGGGGGCCTATAAAAATGGCCCAATGGGTGAAGAGTTATGGCAGTCGATGTACTGGCATAGGTGTTGTGTGTGTCTAAAAAGAATCTTACTGAGCTCGGGTGTCGGAAGTTGATCACTATGCAGTCCCCACTGATGTTTTTGTGTTGTGGGCCCACCCAGCTTACCCGACGGGTTGATATAATCTCATTAGATATGTTCCATCTTGCCCCTTTATGTTTAGTCAGCCAATCAGTGCATTTATTGTGCAATTGTTGCCATGACTCGCTTTGGTTATCATTAAGGGCTGGTACACCAGCTAGCACAAGAACATATGGGCAGGCTTCTGGGGGTAAGTGAAGTGATGGTCCTAAATTGTTAGTGGTGCTATTTCTTACTGTCGCACCTCTACTTGCGCTTACACTCTCCGGTTTATTGCCTGTCCTATCTTTTCGGGTTACTGATGGTGTAATAGTAGGATTAGCGTCCGAGCTCGCGGTATTAGTAGTAGCTCTTCCTGCTGCTCCAAAAGAATCATGATTTGGGCCTTTAGTCAGTGCGGGTGGGGTATTGGTTAAAGTACTGCTAGATGAGACGGCTTTAACCGCTGTTAAGCTTTTGGTGTTACTGTGGCCGGAGTCATCAGTAGTGGCCAAACCCCCCTCCCTCAGATTGTTGCATAATGATTCTAATTTGTTCATAATTTTTTCACCCCGGGCGACATCCACACTCATAGTGCCTTTCCTTTTAACTTCCTCTTTTTTTACAAGGGTTTCGATTTTGTCCAATCTTTTAAAAACAAGATTAAATTGCTTAGCTATTTGAATTTCGACTTGCTTAAAAATGGTATCAACGATAGTTTCAATCAGATTACCATTGACTTTGGGTTGGATATTGCGGTCAGTGTGCTCGGTCTGGGTACTGACCGAATTGTCAATAATCTCATCGCATAGTCTAGGGACCCCACATATACCCTTATCCCGGGCAGGAGACTCTAGTCTACAGACAGAGACAGTGGGTCTTCCCGCTCCTTCATCCGATGGTGAAAGTTGCGATGATAAGTCCTCAATGGAGCCTGATGACACTATTTCACAGTCATTTCCTTTATTTTTGTTCCATAAACTTTGTGGGGTAGGTTGGTTTCTGCAGTGACTTGGTTGTTTCCTTTTGTTTATGGTACATTTCACTGGGCCTCTCTTACGTTTCTCCCTTGTTGTTGTGATGGGGCGTGTTGTTTTGTCTGGTGCGGATTCCGCTAGTTGGGCAGTTACAGGTGCAGTCACCAAGCTGGTTGTATCAGTAGTGGAAGTTACAGTGTCAGTTTGGGCTGATGTTTTAATAACTGTTACTGTAGGGGAGAGGGGGAGACCCAAAGTAGGAGATTCGTTAAGGGACTGGGAGCATGACAAGGTAGTAGTAGGAAGTCCAAAGGACATCCTGCGTTCGGTGTCCGCAATCTCGTTGGTAACCATGGTAAGGGCATTAGCCAGTAATACATCAATTGATGCGGGCAGCTCGATAGGGGTAGCAGTAATAGCAGGTATGGGCTTCATCGTGCGTTTCCCCATAATTTATGTAAATACCTGTACGGCTTTGTGATGCAAAGGGGGGGGCCCAGCCCAGCCTCTTCCGGCCCCGGACGGCCCGCCCTCTGCCCGGGCTCAGCCGCCGATTTTAAAGCGCCTCCGGGCGCGCAATCAACCGGAAGGGGGCGTGACAGTGAAGGCTCACGGGAGCTGTAGTCTCCCCCCACCGCGGCCCTCGATGTCGTCAGGGCAGCGGGGGAGACAAACAGCGTGGGTGCCCCGCTAAAGATCCGCCGCTCGATACCTCCGGTAAGTGCTTGGCCTGGGTAGCGTCAGTGCCGGTGCCAGTTCAGGAACACACAGGATGAAACAGCTCCACAGCAAGGACCCCCTGACCCCTTTCATTCACTGCGATGCCGTCCCTCTCACCACCGTGCTTCCCAAGTACATCACCAGGCTTTCCGCCTATCCTGTGTGCAGCAACCACGGATATGCCCCAAGAGTCAAGATGTCACGTAGCTTGCTGACCTATGAAGCAGGGTAGTATTCAAAACGCCAGGCCAGTTTGAACACCAATGCCAGCCACACAAGCTAAGTTCTTCTCTGTACTTGCAATGCAGCGCCAGCAACTACAACAGCGGGCGCCTGTTTGTCAAAATGGCAGATTCCTCATGTAGGTTGTGCTCCTGCATCTGCACCGTTAGGAACAATATGGCGGGTCTTCAGCTGCACAGCGCCGCCACCTGGCACCCACACGAAGTCACAGCGCAGCGCTGGAGCCGTCGGCACTTTGAGTGTTCCCCGGTGAGCTCCCGCCTCCGTTAAGCTTGGCAGGCGTCTGGGCAGTGCACCACACGTCAGCGCCCTCCCCGGGGGACCCGCCGCGACACAGCAGCCAGCGCCGGCAGCGAAGCAGAGCTCACCGGCGCCAGAGCCGAGCCACCGCGCACTCACCCGGTAAGGAATCACCGCTTCAGAGCGTCTATGCCGCCTGCTGCTCCACGGTCCACGGCCTCTTCACTGCTCGCTCCACATTACAAGGCCAGTCCTCGGGCAGCACAACTCCGCTCCGCTCCCCGCTTCCGTGTCCCCACAACGCGGCTCAGCACTCACATCCCGGGGTCACAGAAAAGCCCGACTAGGAGTGATGGCGGACTCGTGCGGACCTGGCTGAACTGGAGATGTGCACGAGCAGAACGGACTGGAATTGTGAACGCGCTCATGAACACCTTGTTGATGTATCCTGCTAAGCAGGTCGACCAGGTTGTTTTCAACTCCCAGAAGGTTCTCTGCCAAGAGGGGAATGAGGTGATAGAGTGCCCACTACCACATGTTTTGAGCTAGCAGAGGGAGCACCTGAGTGCTGCCAAGTTTCTGGAGGTAGTGCACAGCTGTCATGTTGTCTGCTTTGATTAGAACTTCCTTGACCTGGATGAGGGGAAGGAAGGCTTTCAGTGCGATGTATATGGAAAGGAGTGTTGTCGTGCCCCTGGTTATGCAGAGCCCATATAGCTTGTATGGGCCTGTGTTGCAGATGAACCCCCGGTTGTTGTTGCCCCTGTAGGCACACCTGATGTACCACTGTGCCGCATGCTGGTGGTATGACTGCTACTGCTTTTGGTTAAGGGGTAGGGTCTGGTGAAGTGGCTTTGGAACCGGCCCTGTATTGCTGCCTACAAAATGATCACCTGAGTGAGGAGTCTAAAGGAAACCCATAGCTGATCAACCTGCAGGCTGTAGAGATGTTCTTCCTCAATGGGCAGGCTGAGCAGATGTTCCTGAATCTCCGGTCTGAAATAGGAAGCAAGGCATGGTGATGGAGCAGGGGAAACAAAATATTTTTTGGACCCCTTTGAAATTAATGACCTGATAACTTTAATGATACTAATTGTTTGAACGCATGTACTAATCAACAAATTGCACCATTATTAGACACTATATGTGGGAAAACTAACTGGTTTTGCACAATCTAATTTATTTACAAGTGTGGATTAAATAACATAGGTCTTGTAATTTACGTAATAAATAGAGTAAAATTACATAGATTTTGTTGTGTAGTAAAATTATACTGTGGCAAAGAATGCAGATGGTAAGTAAAATGGCTTTAAATGTCGCTTTTGGCAGGTAATATCTAACACGGGTTATTAGAATGGCGGGTGGTAAAAAGAAAGGCTTATTTTCTATGTCTTATTTCTGTTGTGTTTGTTCTTATATTAGTTTCGTTCGGGCTTGGTAAGGATGGTATTGCGTGCGCAGAAAAAGATGACCCGCGCAAGAGCAGAGTGAATGCTCCAGTCATGTGTATGCGGCCTATGTCGGAGTGAGAGATGTCAAGGCCAGCCTGACCAGAAACAAGAGTGGTGCCAAGAGTTCAGCATGTATGCATGGGAACGGATGCGAGAACCGAGCTACAGGGGATTACCATCGGAGTTTGTTACAAATTTCATTAACAAGTTAAATTTTCCCTTGGACATTGTGGATCACAAGAACTACTGTATGCATTTTTTGTTTGCAAACCGGTTCGAACAAGGAGGGCGATGAGGTGACCATCACCACCCCTCCAATGGAACAATTAGAATGAAATCAGCCCCTAAAGATTTAAATTTTGAGTGTAGCGAGTTAGAGGAAAAAGTATAAATGAGTCTGCACTCACATTATAAAAAGGTCTTGGGTCCTGAGCTGCTGAGGTCCCGGGTCCTGAGTTTTGGTTCGATCAGATTCGATTCGATATTCCTTTATTTTTCTATCCTGATGCTACGAGAGACTCTGTCATTTTGGACTTCGAACTTTGATGGGGAGTAGGAACGAGACCGTCGCGGGAGTTGCCCCAGGAGGAGATTGCATCCGAGGAGGTTAGAGGGACAGTAAGTCAGTATTGGGAGATCTATCCTGTGATCCGCGGTTCATTCTTCTTTCTGGTGAACCCTTCTCTTCATCGCTCTATGGCCAAGGGTAATGAGTATGTTCCGTTTCTATTTTCATTTTACTTAAATGCTTACAGATAATGTTAAATGTATTTGCCTAATACAACTTTACTTATTTAGTTTCATTCAATGAATTCAGATAAAAACATATGCTAACTCTATGATTGAGTCTGTGATTCTTAAATTAAATATGATCAATAACTGTTAAAGGTTTTAATCGTGATTGAGCTGGACTTAATCACCATCAACTGATTCTACTTGTTGGTCCATCGACTGAATAGCGGAGAACCTTGATGTTTAAACCCGACAGTTTATAAGATTAATGTATATAATGTGTATAATGTACATTCGGTCATTTTAATAAGGTACTCCGTTCGTCCTGCAGCTCGTCTTCTTATCATTAATCCAGAAAACTGAGTAAATTTGTGTATTCGGTGTCATGGGCCCCACCGACGTAGTTTTATATGAATAATTAGGTGTAGGGGTTTTCTGGGTTGCTGTCATAAGGAAATGGGTTTTTAATAGCCGCGCTGCATCAGATTTCTTGGTAGCAGAGTTATGGTTACTATAGATCAGTTTGGGAATTATTGATTATTGATTTTCAATGTATTACGCTATATGTAGTCAGAATTTTGAAGCTTCCGGAAAGTAGGAAGTGGACAAGTGTGACAAGAGAAGTCACATGGAATTGTGTATTGTGTGATTTCAACTTGGTGATAACACAGGACTGTGTTATGTTTGGGAATTTCATGGATGAATTGCGTTGGGTGAAATAGCAACAGGCTTTCTTGTGAAACTTTGGCCTTAATTCTCAGGAGTAGTGTAGTCTCCACATGTGTTTTATCCCCACAGAAACTGGTTTATCTCTTGCTTGAGAGAAGGATAAGGTAGAGGGAAGTGCCACACTTATCGAACGAAACAGTATTCTTGAAAGTTTGAATAAACTATCTATTTTGTCTAGAGAAACAGACAATGGAAATGTGTTTTACATTGTAATTAATCAATTTTGTCAAACCAAAGAGTTAAGAATTAGTGCCAATAATTTTTGTAAACGAGGGGTCAGCAGAAGCAGGAGTAGAGCAGACGTCAACAAGGACCGCACTGGGATTGGCCAGTCGTGGTAGAACGAAGAGCTTTCTGATCAGTGTGCTGGCGTAAAGACGTGCTGGAATAGGTCAGTGTGAGAGTGACATAGAGCTTTCTGATTGGTGCATTAGTGTGAGTCGCACTGGAATAGGTCACAATAGTCAAGCAGATTGAAGAAGAGTACTGTGAATTTGCTTATAGTGAAAATATGGCTTATTATGATGAGCGAGATAGAGAAAAACCGTCATGGTTTGCGAAGCTAAAGAATCTTTTTAAGAAGGACAAAAAGGTTGTAACGAGGAAGGAGAAGTACTTCCTCCACCGAAAACACCAGCATCTTATATGATGAAATATGGCTATCATACTTGTATTTGGTTGGAAAATTGGGCGAAATATACTCAAAATGATGGAGCATTGGCATTTCCAGAAAAGGGTTCGTTTAGCACAGCTGTACTTCGAAATTTAAGAGGCAAAATGATTAAACTTGAACCGAGACCTAGACCGGCTCAGTTTGAAGCCCTAGGTAAATGGGAAGATGAGATGTATGAACGAGAGAGACACAGAGGTACAAAGGATTATGGTTTTATTCCTGGAAGAGTATGGGGTTTGAGTCATGAAGACAGGATAAGACGATGGCGGTATGCTAATATGACGGATGGTATGTTTCCTGCTAGAACAGTTGAGGAGGTAACACGGAAAAAGTGTACAGAGAAAAAGAAGTATGCAGTATCAGAGAGGTGTGGGTATGGAGTTAGTGATACTGATGATGAGTTGCTGGAGGACATTTTAAATGAAAGACCCCCTCCATAGCAACAGGCTTCTGTGGTGGTAACACTAAATGCACCGCCAATGGAAACTGTGAAAAATGCAAACCCTGAACAATTGATTGAAATAGATCGTTCATTTAATAGACAAAAATACCACAGACTGTGGAACCGGATAATCAAAATGCGACCGAACTAGCCAGAACAACAAGGGAATTGACTGAAAAGATAAGAGAATTGACAAAGAACGTAGAAGCTTTAACTGTACCGGTAACTATAGGTCCAGTAATACCAGTGTTTGAGAATCAAAAGGTAGATGAACATTCCTTAACCATTCCCTTGAATTCTAGCATGCAAAAAGTACGAGAAAAGATAATGCCGGAAGTCAGGGAGGCAAAAGATTTGGTTAGATCAACTCTACTTATGAATTTGACAATAAATCGGAGTCCAATAAATAAAATTCCTATTGGAATAGAGTCAGCAACTGGAACCCCAGAGAGAAGTGTAAATAGGATAGAATTAAACAAGACCCCGGTGGGTCCAACTGCAGAAGAATTAAATGAATGGGTAAGGAGTTTGCAGAAGAAAGACACAGAACAACAACCTCTGGATGTGGTTAGGTTAAAGATAGATATGGAATAATTAATTCTAGGGACTATTGGTACAGATCGACTAAAATCTTATCAAGTTGATGAATTAATGTTTAAGTGTAAAAGTATTACTTGGAGATCTAGGAACTTGCATTAAAAATTAGAAGAAACCGCAAATGAATTGGGAGTAGAATTTGTAAAAATCAGAGGATTACAGAAACCGTACAGAGTAGATTTTATTGAAAAAGATATAGAAAACTTGAATACTTCAGGACGGTTAACACAGATAAAAGAACTGATTGTGTTACTGAGAAAATGAGGAGACGCAGACAGGTGGAGAAGTAGGTGGATAAGGAGAAAAGAAGGAACGGCAACATTAGCTTTCCCCGAAAAAAAAAGGAACCAACGGTAATAGAATGTTCGATGAGAGAAATTCCAGGAGGAGGTTATGTACATGTCCCATGGTTCAGACAAGATATATTGTCGTTCACAAATGATTTTCCAAGGTTTAGAGCAAAGCCTGTAGAATTGTATAGACAGGTGGAAAGGTTTGTAAAAGTTTCAAAAGTATTGTGGGAAGATTTGGATGGATTATTTGAGATTGTTGTTCCTGCTGATTTATGGACAGAATGTAAAATTACAATTGACTGGCCGAAGGAAGAATATCCTAGAGATGCAAAAACAGGAGCCCCAGGTCCAGAAGTAATGAGAAAATATGAGCAGGCAATCAAATTCCTGAAAAAATAAGATTCCACCAAAAGAAACGGACTGGGTAAAGATTGATAGAACAACTCAGGAGAATAAGCAGTCTATTATGAAAGGTTGCTTTTAGTCTTTAAACAGTCTAGTGGATACGAGAATTTGAGTGAAAAGGACAAGTCATTTTGTTTATCGATTTGTGTATGGGTTGAGACCCGAGATAAGTGAAATGATTAAGCAGCATATGTTGTGTTGGCAGTCTAGTACAGTAGATGAGGTACTACGGTATGCAAAATATTGTAGTGATGATATTGAGGCCAGACAACGTAAGTTCAAAGAAAAAGCAATGTGGACACAAGTAAAGGTTGCTGAACAGCAAGAAGCCCGGATAAGTAACCAGATTAGTGATGTAGGGCAGACCAATTTCAGACCGAACACTGGTAAAGGAGAAGGTCAGATGAGCATAGCAGAAGCCAAAAAGAAATGGCCATGTCATAATTGCCGAAAATTATGCGCACTGGAAAAACGAGTGTAAATTATCTCCAAAAGTTAATACCAAGAATCAATCATTAAATCCACAGGTGCAGAATGAGGTGAGTTACCAACAGCCGCAACAGCACCAGGTAGTTACTCAACAGTGTCAGGTGCCGCAACCACCTCTCCCAAAGAGTGTAAATCCTCAAAGACGCAGTGCAGAGAGAGGATTCTACGGTGGAGAGCAGGTAACAAAATTGCCGCGCGCAGCTGCTGTTTCACAATATTGGCTACAGCCAGAAGGAAGTAAATTGGATGAAAGCTTATGACGGTGCCTAGGAGAGGAGGAGGAGTGAGTGCTTGGCGCAACTCTAGAGGAAGATCAGTCAGGTCCATTTGTGAATGGAAAAGTGAATGGTGTAAATGTTACTTTCCTTGTGGACACTGGTGCTACCCGTTCTACTGTAAGATCAGTGGAGATTTCAAACCTTCCTCTCTCAGGAGGATTCATCCAAGTTGTAGGTGTCTCTAACAGACAAATTAAAACCCCTCTTTCAAAACCAGTAGAGGTGGAAATTGGTCCATTTAAAGATATGCATCGCTTTGTAGTGTGCGATTGCAGTCCTGTAAATTTACTAGGACGCGATATACTTTGTAAAATGAATTGCACCATCTACTGTACCCAAGATGGTATTGCTTTCCAGAAACCAGATGATGATGTTCTCTATAAAGTGACTATGACAGAACTAGAAAAAGAAATGTGTGATACATTTCCTGTGTTTGATGCAGAGAAAATTCCTACTGAATTGAAAGGAATAGTGAGGACCGATGTGTGGGATTTCACCGGTGAAGATATAGGTCTAATGAAAGGAGTTGACCCTGTAAAGATTACTGTAAAAGAAGGAACAAATTTCCCCGAATTCCCCGCAGTATAAATTGACGCCAGAAATTATTGATGGAAAAACCCCTGTGATTGATAAAATGATTGAACAGGGAATATTGAGAGAGATAATGAGCAGTTCCTGTAACTCACCTATAATGGGATTGAAGAAGCCTAATGGGACATATTGGATAGTGCAAGATTTAAGAAAAGTGAACAAAATTGTTGTTCCTTGCTGCCCAATTGTGCTAAATCCTGCTGTAATACTGTACCAAATCCCTCATGATGCAGAATGGTACACAGTCATTGATTTGTGCCATGCATTCTTTTCTATTCCATAACACCCTAACAGCCAGCCATTATTTGCGTTTCGGTTTGGCAAGCGTATTTTGGCATGGTGCCAAATTCCTCAGGGGTATACTGAAAGTCCTTCCATCAACTTTTGAAAAAATCTTTAGAGAGTTTGAAGATGCCTTGATTGTTCAGTACATTGATGACCTACTGGTAGCATCAAGGACAAAAGAAGCATGTGTCACCGACACAATTGCATTATTGAATCATTTGGCAGAAGAAGAACACAAGGTGTCCCCATCAAAATTGCAGTTTTGTCAACAGGAAGTACAGTATCTAGGTCATAACATTGAAAAAGGAATGAGAAAAGTGACAACAGAAAGTATCAGGATTATTAAAGGAATGAAGGAATGAGACCCCAATGACACAGAGAGAAGTTAGAATGTTCCAAGGAATGGTTGGTTATTGCCGACAGTGGATAAGTGGATTTTCATTGATTGCAAAACCTTCACAGCGATTAAGAGAAAGTGATGTAAAAGATCCGATTGTGCTGAATGAGGAAGAGATGGAAGCTTTTGAGCAACTGAGAACTAGTTTGTGTGAAGCCCCAGCATTGGGAATGCCTAATTATGAGAAAGAATTTGAATTGTACTGTAGTGAAAGAGACGGATGTGCACTTTCAGTACTAGTACAAAGGCATGGAAGAATGAGACGACCAATTGCTTACTTTTCAGCTGTTTTGGACCCAGTAGCAAAAGCGTTGGCTGGATGTCTGAAAGCAGTAGCTGCTACATGTGTGAGTCTGGAACAGAGTGAAGGCATTGTAATGGGATATTCTTTACGGATATATGTCCCACATTCAGTTGAGATTCTCCTGACCAGAACAAAAACACAGTACATGACACATAGTCGGCTGACTAGGTATGAAAAAGTGATTTTGGGTGCAGATAATGTGACGATTGTAAGATGCGTAAGTGTGAATCCTTCCACCTTACTGCCTGATGCAGTCAATGCAGGGGTCAAAGATGATGTTGATCATAATTGTTTGAATGTGCACGAATTCTGCACACAGCCCCGTACTGACATTAGAGATGAACCTCTAGAAGAGTCAGATTATGTGATGTTTGTGGATGGATCATGACTGAGAACAAAAGAAGGAGTTTTAAGGGCTGCGTATGCTGTATGCACAGTGGCAGCCATAATGGAAGCGTCTTGTTTGGGAGGAATACGTTCAACCTAAATTGCTGAGCTGATCGCTTTAATCCGAGCTTGCAAACTGGGAAGAAATTTCCAAATCACTGTGATCACAGATAGCCAGTATGGCTTCGGAGTGGTCCTTGATTTTGGACAGATCTGATCCCAGAGGGGATTCCTGACCTACTCGGGGTCTCCAATTAGGACTGGTGAGTTTGTAAAGATGTTGCTTGAGGCGATACAGCTGCCTAAACACATTGCAGTGGTAAAATGTGCTGCACACAAAAATGGAAATGACTACATTACAGAGGGAAACAAGTTTGCTGATGAGATAGCTCAATATTGTGCCAGAAATATGACCTCAATAAATCGGAGGAGGGAAAAGGAACATGTTTCATGTCCATTGCTGTTTACTAACGTAGTTGAAACGTAGGATGAGGTGAGACAACTGCAAGAAGAAGCAAGTGATGAGGAAAAAGATACATGGATAAAAGCAGGCTGTAGACGAACAGAGGAAGATGTAGTTTGGGTTTACAGAGATGAAAGACCAGTTATGTCTGATAGCATGATCTCTAACATGGCACGGATGTACCATGGACAGGCACACATAGGTAGAGATGCCATGATTCGAATTTTCAAGCAGACTTGGTACAACCCCAAATTTGGGGCTATAGCTGAAACGCCTTTGCCAAAGATGTCTTATATGCCAACAGCTAAACCCTGGAAGGAAGACAGTAGTGAGTTTGGGAACAATAGGGCGTGAAGGAGGTCCTTTTACCAGAATGCAATTAGATTGTATTGAAATGCCCCCGAGTAACAGATTGAGATATGTCTTGGTGGCTGTCTGTTTGTTCTCTCGTTGGGTGGAAGCCTATCCGACAAGAAGGAATGATGGAGTTACTGTAGCTAAGCTCCTACTGAGAGAATTCATTCCTAGATATGATTTTCCAGTAACGATAGAAATAGATAGAGGAAGCCACTTCCAGAATGAAATTATCCAGCTGATATGTGAAGCGCTGGACATTCAACAAAAGCTGCACTGTGCCTAAAGACCAGAGGCTTCTGGGGTGGTTGAGCAAGTAAATGGCACCATCAAGAATAGGCTGGGAAAAATATGTCAGGCCACAGGACTCAGATGGCCAGATGCCTTGCCCCTCGTGCTCATGAGCATAAGGAGCGTACCAGACAGAAAAACAGGTCTGAGTCCTCATGAAATAATAATGGGACGAGTAATGAGACAAGCACACATACCTGTCAACAAACTACTGACTATAACTGATGATCTCATTCTGGACTATTGCAAAGGGTTGGCTGATGTGGTGCATTCTGTGTTTCATCCGGTTGGGCCGGATGCGATCACTCTTGAGAGGAAACCAGCTCATGATCTGAGTCCAGGAGACTGGGTCCGTATAAAAGTCCACAGAAGAAGAAATTGCTTGGTTCCTCGTTGGGATAAGCTACAACAGATGATTCTGGTGACTACCAAAGCAATAAAGTGTGCAAGTGTGAAAAATTGGATTCATGCCTGCCATACAATAAGAGTTCCAGATCCTGAAGATCGACCTATCAATCAATCAATCAATCAGGCGCTGGTTAAGCGTGACTACTCATCCGTAAGGGTCTCAAAGCGCTGGGGGGGGGGGGGGTTAGCAGGCTCCAGTCAATTAAGGGGGGGTCTGTTGAAGAGCCAGGTTTTGAGGTTTCTTGCGAGGATGGGGAGCGATGTTGTCTGTCTGAGGTGGAGCGGCAGGGCTTTCTAGGCTCGGGCCACGAGGAAGGAGAAGGAGTGGCCTCCCGATCTGACCTTTCAGGTGCGGGGGACCACAGCGTAGGAGAGCTGGGCAGATCGTAGGGTCCTCTGGGGTGCGTGGAATTTGAGTCGGCTGTTCAGGTATGCTGGTCCGGTGTCATGGAGGGCCTTGTGGGCGTGGGTGAACATCTTGAAGGTGACTAGCTTCGATGGGGAGCCAGTGGAGTGTGCGCAGGTGCGGGGAGATGTGGCAGTGTCTTGGCAGGTCGAGGACCAGTCTTGCATCGGCGTTCTGTAGCTTGCGGGTGAGGTTTTTGTTTATTCCAGTGTAGTGTGCGTTGCCATAGTCGAGTCTGCTGGAGACCAGAGCGTGGGTGACGGTCTTTCTGTGTTTGAGGGGGATCCATTTGAAGGTCTTACGTAGGAGGCGGAGGGTGTGGAAGCAGGAGGACGAGACAGAGTTGATCTGGTGGTCCATTTTGAGCTTGGAGTCCAGGATGAGTCCCAGGTTGCGTGCATGTTCCGTGGGGGTGGGCGGGCTTCCGAGGGCGGGGGACCACCAGGTGTCGTTCCATGCATCGGGGTTTGGACCCATGATGAGTACTTCTGTTTTTTTGGTGTTTAGTTCTAGACAGCTGTTTTTCATCCATTTGGCGACGGCTTCCATGCCTTCTCGAAAATTGTGTCTGGCGGTATTGGGTTCTTTGGATAGGGAGAGGATGAGTTGGGTGTCGTCTGCGTATGACACAATGTTGAGTCCGTAGGTTCTGACGATGGGGGCGAGCAGAGTAATGTAGACGTTGAAGAGTGTAGGGCTGAGGGAGGACCCCTGGGGGACTTCGCAGGTGGTAGGTGTAGGGTCGGAGAGGAAGGGGGGGATGGGAGGTGGAGTGTGACCCGCTGCGTTCTGCCAGAGAGGAAAGGGAAGATCCAGTTGAGGGCCTTATCTTGGATCCCTGCCTCGTGGAGTCTGCGTATTAGGGTGCGGTGAGAGACTGTGTCGAACGCCGCTGTGTGGTCGAGGAGGATGAGGGCTGCTGTTTCTCCTTTGTCCAGTAGGATGTGTATGTCGTCTGTTGCAGCGAGGAGGTCGGTTTCCGTACTGTGTTTTTTTCTGAAGCCGGATTGGGAGGAGTCGAGGATGTTGTGCTCTTCGATGAATGTGGCGAGTTGGCTGTTGATGGCTTTCTCGATGACTTTCGCTGGGAACGGTAGCAGGGAGATGGGTCTGTAGTTTTTGAGGTTGGTAGGGTCCGCCAAGGGTTTCTTTAGGAGGGGGTTGACCTCGGCGTGTTTCCAGTCGTCCGGGAACATGGCGGATGATGGTGTGGCAGAGCATGGGTGCGATGGTGTCGGCGGCTCTGTTGAAAATGTGGTGGGGGCAGGGGTCCGTGGGGGCCCCGGAGTGGATTGACTTCATCGTCTTCAGTGTGTCTTCGGTGGTGAGGGCTGTCCAGTTGTAGATCGCTGGCTTCAGGGTGTCAGGGGTGGTTGGTGAGGGTTAGGTGTGTTGGTTGTCTTCGTCGAAGGTGTCACAGATGCTCTTGATTTTGTGGTGGGAAAAGGTGCTGAGTTTGCCGCAGAGGTCTTGTGAGGGAGGGATGTCGGTGGACTCGCTGGTGGGTTGGGCGAACTCCTTTATGATGTTGAAGAGTTCTTTGCTGTTGTGTGCGTGAGTGGAGATTCTGTCTTCAATCGCTTTTTTCCTCGTTTTTCTGATGAGTTGGTGGTGGGCGTTGATGGCGGCTCTGAAGTTGTAGGCTTCAGTGGATTTGGTGTTCCTCCAGGTCTTTTCGAGGTGGCGATAAGCTCATCAGGACTCTCGAAGTTCGGTGGTAAACCATCTGGCTTTCTTGGCATGGGTTGTTGTTTTTCTTGAGGGGGGCTATGATGTTGGCGCTGTCGGAGATCCATCTGTACAGGGTTCGGGCTCCGGTGTTGGGGTTGTCGTTTTCCGCGATGGTTGGTGTGGAGTTGCTGAGTGAAGAGGTTAGCTGGTCGTCGGTGATTCTGGTCCAGTTTCTACGTGGGAGCAGGTGCAGGTGTCTGTGGATGGTGGGCCTTCTGAGGGTGAAGTGGACGCATCGATGGTCAGTCCATGGGAGTTCGGTGGTGTGGCTGAAGGGGATGGAGTTACCTGTTGTGAAGAGGGGATCGAGGGTGTGTCCTGCTGAGTGCGTGGGTTCGGTCACGAGCTGGCGGAGTCCAATGTTGTGGAGGTTGTCCAGGAGGGATGTGGTGCTGGGGTCCAGTTGGTTGTCGAGGTGGAAGTTGAGGTCTCCCAGTAGGGTGTAGTTGGTGGACGCGATGGCATGCAGGGAGATGATGTCTGTGATGGAGTTGGCAAAAAGTACGCGGGGTCCAGGGGGTCGGTAGATGAGGGTTCCTCGGAGGGTGGTGGTAGGGCTGGCCAGTATCTTGAAGTGAAGGTGTTCCATCAGGTCTGTGGGCTCGTCAGGGAGTGTGCTCAGGCAGTGGTTGGATTTGTGGACAATGGCGATTCCTCCTCCCGGGCGGGTGGGGCGGTCCTTCCTGGAGATCTTGTATCCTTGGGGAATGGCGATGGCGATGTCCAGTCCCGAGATGATGTTGGTCCATGTTTCGACGAAGAACGCT
Organism: Triturus cristatus; assembly: GCF_964204655.1. NCBI lineage: Eukaryota > Metazoa > Chordata > Amphibia > Caudata > Salamandridae > Triturus > Triturus cristatus. The sequence continues at coordinate 443,675,108 of NC_140581.1, read as the reverse complement.
ACATCCGGGGTGGTGCTGCCGTGGAGGTCCCAGATTTTGGGGGCATGTTTTTGGAGGGATCGGACGTTGAGGAGGATGCATTGCAGGGGCTTCGGTTGGGTTGTGGTCATGTGGGCGGGTTGCGCCAGGTCCGGGGTCTTGGCGGTGCTGCAGGTGTGCCGGCAGCGGTGACAGCTGAAGGGTCCGTGGGTGTCGGCTGGTGATGCTAGCTTGCAGTTGTTGTTGCGTCCTGGGTTGAGAGCGTGGAGTGCCGCTGGGTCGTAGCGTTGGCGTTGAGGAGGTCCAGGGTTCCTGGCACTGTTCGCGGTCGGGTTGCGGATGGGCGCAGACTGGTTTGCCTTTGATGCGCCTTCGGCACGGCCACTGCCCGCGTCCGCTGTGCAGATGCGCAGCGGCCGCCATTAAGTAGGGGTTGGGGAGGGCTGGACAGCTGGGAGGCGGGGAAGGGAGCTGGATTGGGCCTGTCGCGTTGGTCGTGCAGGGGGGGGGGGGGCCGCGGGGGCAGCAGCGGCAGGGAAAAACGGGCAGAAAAGGCAAAAGAGAAGAAAGCGTGGAAATGAGGCAGTGAAAGGTGCAAGAAAAGTGGGGGACAGAAGGAGAGTGATAGGGAAAGATTAAATCAGTGAAAAACTAGTGAAAACGGAAGAGAGACACAGAGGGGGAGTGAAAGGGGGAGATTGAAATCAGTAAAAAACAAGTGAAAACGGAAGAGAGACACAGAGGGGGAGTGAAAGGGGGAGATTGAAATCAGTAAAAAACGAGTGAAAACAGAGGAGAGACACAGAGGGGGAGTGAAAGGGTGAGATTGAAATCAGTAAAAAAAAAAACGAGATAAAACAGAGAGAAAGAGCAGAGCGAGAGAAAGGAGACCGAGGTCCACTGGACCACCAGGGATAAGGCGCAGGTAAAACCTGCAGGTGGAGGAGGGCCTCGAACACCAGAACTCGACAGTGCAGGGTCTCACTTGATGGTGGAGCTGCGAGGGGGGGAGAGCAATTTCACTGACAATAAGTCAGTGGTCTTGCACCGGTAAGTCGACATCTGGAAATATCGGATACCAGTTCGCCATCTGTAACAGAACTATCTGAATCTAGTGAAAGACAAGTAGAAGAATTTGAAAGACATATAATAGATACCAAACAGGAGAGACAGAAATAATTCACAGTGATAGTGAATAACCAAGTACAAGTTTGGGGGAAATCCCTTCAGAAATAATTGAAACAACAGAAGAAAATCTAGATTCAGACCAAGGATCGGAGATCATAAAATTCAAAGTTAAAGAAGGTGAAGTGAGATCTGAAACAGAATCCGAGGAAAGTGAAGAAGAGATAAATCAAAGACGAGGACTGAGAAAGAGAGCTTGGAAAGTGGAAAGTGGGGAAAAGGAGAACGAACTAAAAAGGCCAAGGAAAGGAGACAATTGGCCAGAAGAAAATAAAAGACTGAGATATAAATTAATAAATAAGAACAAAAATAAAGACGAACAAGTGAATGAAATAACAAGCCAGAGAAAACAAATAAAATTGAACAAAGGACAATTGCAGAGACCTAAAATTGTGAAAAGACCTAATTTGAAATACAAATCGCCTGAAATGACATACATAACACTGCCTTACATTGAAGAGGTGGATAGCAGTCACGAAAAACCAAACGAGGACTGTAAACAAGTGGGTGAGAGTGAACTGTGCACTTCTTGAGGAGACCAAAGAAACCAGAAAAGACACATGAACTGATAAAGTCAAAAGAATTTTTTAAAGGACTAAAACGTACGCTAAAAGCATTTGACTCTGGTCAATAAAGAAAGGGGAAAGCCGCAAAGGTCATTCTGGGAGTGTGGAAAGATACATTTTTCCTGTACATATTTTAGATTATAGTTCACAATGGTAGACACTAAGAGTAGAAGATCTAGATGTGAGTTCCTCCGTAGATGGTGTAAGATGTGTTTCTATTGTACAGGGTTGCTGATGCTTATTTGGTTTATTTTAGCAATAATTATTCCACTTAGATTAGCTGAAGAAAGTACATCCAAAATCAACAATGATACGAATAGTGACAAGACATCTAACATAAAGGACACCGCAACACTGATAGATAGCACTGAACGTCATAGAGATAAGTCAATAACTGATTTTTCCAAGAATGTTCTCACAAAACGTTTGTATGAATATGTAGAGACAATGGACGTCAGGGATTGTTATGTCTGCATGCAGTTACCCACATCTGTGTCAGAAGGTGTAACATATCATCACTTCCTTTGATGTATGGAATAACTTGTAGTGTTCTAGCAAGCTTATTAGAATATTATTATAGTGACACAGATGCTGTTTTTGCTAAAGTTTCCGTAGTCCCTGAACTAAATAAGGTGAAACTTGCTAAGATTTTTGGAGAATTTTTCCTAGAAACAAAATAATTAACATTAGATTACGCATTTAGACACAATCTTACTTGTAGATTGAGGAAAGAAGAAAAGGTCTTTTTAGACATGGTAGAAGACAGAAGGGTTAAGTTTCAAAGACAATCAACAGGAGAAAAGATGAAACCGCCACCTTAGGTTTTTGAGGAAGGAAGTTGCAATAAAGGTGAAACCAATGCAGCAATGGGTTTAGATTGGCCACAACAAGGAAAATTGTATATTAGCAGAGATAACACCATGTATGATAACTATTTTGTGGGTTCTAGTGAGTGCCGAGATACATACAAAATTATAGGAGGATGGGGATTCGAAGGAGGAAAAGATCCAGTATTTCCAGGGATCTATTATATTTGCGGAAAACAAAGCTTATTATTGGTTACCGGACCATTGGTATGGAACATGTTATCTAGGCCTGGTCGTTCCAAAGATATTTCATGTGGAAAAGGGAAGTAAGGGAATTCATGAGATAGGTAAACCATTAACACGTAAAAGGAGGGAAAGCTTCTCAGAAATAATAGGTGACATTTTTGGAGCATTGATACCAGCAGTGGGTGTATCTTCGAGTGCATACAAAATTCAGAAATTATCTACAATAGTAGATCGTTTGTCAACGAATACTGCTGGAGGGTTCTTGATGGTAAATACCGAGATGGTTGCCATGAGAGCTATGGTGATGCAAAATCGACTTGCCCTTGATATTCATTTGGCAAAAGAGGGTGGAGTCTGTGGAATGCTGAAAGTACAACATTGTTGCACTTACATTCCAGATTAAAATTAGAATATACAAAAATATATAAAGAACATTACTGAATTGCATAAAGAAATAGCCCCACTGGAGGTTGAAGGTGCTTGGGAGAAACTTGGTAAGAGTTTTTCCTCAATAAAGAAATGGCTCACTGAAGTAGGGAGTTCCCTAATTGGGAAAATACTAATTCCAGTGACATTATTAATATTGATGACATTAATGTTGAGATCAATCAATCAATCAATCATATAATTTGTAAAGCGCACTACATACCCGTGAGGGTTTCAAGGCGCTGGGGGGGGGGGGGGGGGGGGGGGGGAGCTGCTGCTATTGGTCGAAGAGCCAGGTCCTGAGTTGTCTCCTGAAGGTCAGCAGGTCTTCGGTTTGTCGCAGGTAGAGGGGGAGGGTGTTTCAGGTCTTGGCGGCACGATGGGAGAAGGATCTGCCTCCGGAAGTAGTTCTCCGGATGAGTGGGACCGTGGCCAGGGCGTGGTCAGCGGAGCGGAGTTTCTGGTTGGGTACGTAGAAGGAGAGTCGACTGTTGAGATAGGCTGGGCCGGTTTTGTGGAGTGCCTTGTGTGCGTGGATCAGGAGCTTGAAGGAGATTCTTTTGTCGACGGGGAGCCATTGCAGGTTCCTCAGGTGGGGGGTGATGTGGTCGTGGCGTGGGACGTCGAGGATCAGGCGTGCAGAGGCGTTCTGGATTCTCTGTAGTCTGTTGATGAGCTTGGACGAGGCTCCGGCGTAGAGGGCGTTTCCGTAGTCGAGTCTGTTGCTGACTAGGGCCTGGGTGACTGTTTTCCTCGTGTTTGTCGGGATCCATTTGTAGATCTTGCGGAGCATGCGGAGGGTGTTGAAACAGGTGGAGGAGACTGCGTTGACTTGTTTGGTCATGGAGAGTTTCGAGTCGAGGATGTCTCCCAGGTTGCGTGCGTGGTCGGTGGGGGCCGGGGGGGACCCCAGTGACGTGGGCTACCAAGAGTCGTCCCAAGCGGAGGGGTTGGACCCGAGGACGAGGACTTCCGTCTTGTCTGTGTTCAGTTCCAGGCGTCTATCCTCCATCCAGTCTGTGACGGCCTTCATTCCCTGGTGGAGGTTGGATTTGGCGGTGAGGGGGTCCTTGGTGAGGGAGAGGATCAGCTAGGTGTCGTCGGCGTAGGAGATTATGTTGAGGTCATGCTGTCGGGCGATGCGTGCTAGTGGTGCCATGTAGACGTTGAACAGCGTCGGGCTGAGGGAAGATCCTTAAGTGACGCCGCAGATGATCTCGGAGGCATCGGATCGGGGGGAGGCAGACTCTGAGTTCTGCCAGAGAGGAAGGAGATGGTCCAGTCCAGGGCCTCGGATCCCTGCATCGTGGAGGCGCGTGCGTAGTGTGCAGTGGCAGACGGTGTCGAAGGCGGCGGAGAGGTCCAGGAGGATGAGGGCCGCCGTCTCGCCGTTGTCTAGCAGGATCCTGATGTCGTCTGTGGCGGCGATGAGGGCGGTCTCGGTGCTGTGGTTGCTGCGGTTGCTGTGGTTGCTGCGGAATCCTGATTGGGAGGGGTCCAGGATGTTGTTGTTTTCGAGGTGACGGGTTAGCTGGGTGTTTACTATCTTCTCGATGACCTTTGCTGGGAACGGAAGCAGGGAGATGGGTCGGAAGTTCTTGAGGTTGCTCGGATCCGCCTTGGGTTTCTTCAGTAGGGCGTTGATCTCTGCGTGCTCTCGAAGGAGAGGTTGATGATTTTGTGCAGGTGGGGTGCGATGGAATTGCTGGCTTTGTTGAAGATGTGGTGCGGGAGAGGGTCGGACGGGGATCCGGAGTGGATGGTTCCCATGGTCTTGAGTGTGTCATCGATGCTCACGTTGGCCCAGGTTGTCAGGGTGTCGTGGGCGGTGGGGTGCGGTGGGTTCGGTGCGGTGTGGTCGGTAGGGGTCGTCCGGGGTCTGAAGCTGTTGTGGATGTCCGTGATTTTCTGGTGAAAGAAGGTGGCGAGGGAGTCGCACAGGGCTTGCGATGGTGGGATGTCATTGGCGCTGGAGCTGGGGTTGGAGAGTTCCTTCACGATGGTGAAGAGCTCCTTGCTGTTGTGTGCGTTGTTGTCAAGGCGGTCTGTGAAGGAGGTCCTTTTGGTGGTCCTGATGAGGTGGTGGTGGTTGCGGATGGCGTCTTTGTGGGCAGTGCGGCTGTCTGGCATCTTGTCGCTGTGCCATATGTTTTCCAGTTTACGGCAGGTGCGTTTTGAGTCGAGGAGTTCCGGGGTGAACCAGCTGACTCTTCTGCTGGTGTCTCTGCTGGTGGGGTTTTTCAGCGGGGCGACGGTGTTGGCGCAGTCGTTCATCCAGCGTTCGAGGGCGAGTGCACCTTCATTGGGGTTGGTGGGTTTCGTCAGAGGATTGAGTGTGAGGCTTGTCTGTAGTTGTTCTTGGGAGACTTTGCCCCAGTAGCGGCGGAGGTCTGTAGTGTGCGGTGGTGTGTGAGGGGTTTCCGGAAGGAGAAGTAGATGCAGTCGTGGTCTGTCCAGGTGAGTTCGGAGGCGTGGCTGAAGGTGACGTGGGGGCTTGAGGAGAAGATGGTGTCTAGTGTGTGGCCAGCGATGTGGGTCGGCGTCGTGACGAGTTGTTTCAGTCCGAGGTTGGCGAGATTGTCGATCAGAGTGGAGGAGTTACTCCGTTGTTGTTCTCCAGGTGATAGTTCAGGTCTCCGAGGAGGATGTAGTCGGTGGAAGCCAGTGCGTGCGTGCTGATGAGGTCGGCGATGGAGTCGCAGAATTGTGCTCTGGGTCCTGGCGGTCTGTAGACGAGGGTGCCTCTTGGGGTGGTCTTGGGGTCCGTGTGGATCTGGAAGTGCATGTGTTCGGCGGTGCGGAGGGTGTTGTTGGTGTTTGTTGAGACCTTGATGGTGTTTTTGTGGACGATGGCGATTCCTCCTCCGGCCCGGTTGGTGCGGTCTCTGCGGGTGATCTTGTACCCGTCTGGGATGGCTATGGCGATGTCTGGCGAGGAGGTTTCGTTCATCCAGGTCTCGGTCAGGAAGGCGATGTCCGGTGATGTGGTGTCGAGTAGGTCCCAGAGTTCGACGGCGTGTTTGTGTGCGGAGCGGGTGTTGATCAGGATGCATCTAAGCTGGTTGGGTTCCGTCGCGGCAGGCGTCTTGGCGCTTTCGAGGCAGGAGAAGCTGCAGTTCCGGCAGGTGAAGGGGCCGTGGGTGCGCCTCGGGGCGGCCTTGCAGCAGGTGTGGGTACTTCCTGGGTTGAGAGCGACGAGGGTGTTGGCGTTGTAGTAGAGGCGGGGGCAAGGGGTTCTGGCGCTGAGCGCGGTCCAGGCACGGACGGGCGCAAACGGGCCTGCCTTATATGGCGATGGAGGAGCAGCTGGGAGGCGAGGGACGGGGGATCGAATGGGTGCGGAGGGGGCGGGCCGCAGGGGAGGCAGCGGCAGGGACGAGACCGGCGAGGAGACCGGTGCAGGGCACGGACTCGAGGAGGGGGCACAGAAGTTTACGAAGGCAGCAAAATCAGAGGGGCACGCAAATACAGAGCACAAAATCAGAGGCACGCAAATACATAGCACAAAATCAGGGGCACGCAGTAACAGAACACAAAAGCAAGCGGCGAGAGGGGGGCACAGAGGAAGGAGTGGGCAGACAGGCAACGCGGCAACAGGCGCAGCGGAACGAACCTTAGGCCACCACTGGCCACCAGGGATGAGGCGCAGGTGGAAGCCTGCGGGTGGTGGAGGGCCTCGAATCACCGGCGGCAGCAGAGACAGCGGGGGTGACGGCGGAGCTGCAGCGGGGGGGTGAGCGACCTACCAGGAAGGTCAAGGGTCGCTCTCCTCACCGCGCAGCAGCCGCCATATATGGGGAGGGAGGAGCAGCTGGGAGGCGAGGGACAGGGGACGAATGGGTGCGGAGGGGGCGGGGCCGCAGCGGCGGCGACGAGAACGGCCAGGAGACCGGCGCGGGGCACAGATTTGAGGAGGGGGCACAGAAGTTTACAAAGGCAGCAAAATCAGAGGGGCATGCAAATACAGAGCACAAAATCAGAGGCACGCAAATACATAGCACAAAATCACGGGCACGCAGTAACAGAACACAAAATCAGAGGGGCACTGTCAGTGGTACAGAGAAAAAAGGGGGCACAGAAGCAAGCGGCGAGCGGGGGGCAGGGGGGCACAGAGGAAGGAGTGGGAGGACAGGCAACGCGGCAACAGGCGCAGCGGAACGAACCTTAGGCCACCAAAGGCCACCAGGGATGAGGCGCAGGTGGAAGCCTGCGGGTGGTAGAGGGCCTCGAAACACCGGCGGCAGCAGAGACAGCGGGGGTGACGGCGGAGCTGCAGCGGGGTGGGGAGCGACCTACCAGGAAGATTAGCATGTGTGTGTTAAAAGGAGAAAAAGACAAAACAAAGTAAAAAGAGAAAATGAGAAAAATAAGGAAAGAGAGCGAGAAATGGGAGATTGAATTAGAAGAATTTAACGAGAACCTGTATAACAAGTCTAAGAAACAAAATGAAAAGAATACAATTGTCTGAAATAACAAATGCAAATGGACAAGAAACATGATTCCTGATAAATTTGATAAAGATAAGTTTTAGTGGTGATATTAAAAATCACCAAAGGGGGGAATTGATGGAGCAGGGGAAACAAAATATTTTTTGGACCCCTTTGCAATTAATGACCTCATAACTTTAATGATACTAATTGTTTGAACGCATGTACTAATCAACAAAATGCACCTTTATTAGACACTACATGTGGGAAACCTAACTGGCTTTGCAAAATCTAATTTATTTACAAGTGTGGATTAAATAACATAGGTCTTGTGGTTTACGTAATAAATAGAGTAAAATTACATAGATTTTGTTGTGTAGTAAAATTATACTGTGGCAAAGAATGCAGATGGTAAGTAAAATGGCTTTAAATGTCGCTTTTGCTAGGTAATATCTAACACGGTTTATTAGAATTGCGGGTGGTAAACAGAAAGGCTTATTTTCTATGTCTAATTTCTGTTGTATTTGTTCTTATATTAGTTTCGTTCGGGCCTGGTAGGCCATGCCTGAAAATGGCTGCCGGAGAGGGATGGGATTGCGTGCGCAAAAAAAGATGGCCCCGCGCATGAGTAGAGTGAATGCTCCAGTCACGTGTATGCGGCCTATGGCCGGAGTGAGAGATGTCAAGGCCACCCTGACCTGAAACGAGAGTGGTGCCAAGAGTTCAGCATGTATGCAGGGGAACGGATGGGAGAACTGAGCTACAGAGGAAGACCATCGTCTCGAGAACTACTGTATTCATTTATTGTTTGAAAACCGGTTCGAACAAGGAGGGCGATGAGGTGACCATCACCACCCCTCCAATGGACCAATTAGAATGAATTCAGCCCCTAAAGATTTTAATTTTGAGTGTAGCGAGTTAGAGGAAAAGGTATAAATGAGTCTGCGCTTACATTATAAAAAGGTCTTGGGTCCTGAGCTGCTGAGGTCCTGAGTCCTGACTTTTGGTTCGATCAGATTCGATTCGATATTTCTTTATTTTTCTATCGTGATGCAACGAGAGACTCTGTCATTTTGGACTTCAAACTTTGATGGGGAGTAGGAACGAGACCGTCGCGGGAGTTGCCCCGGGAGGAGATTGCGTCCGAGGAGGTTAGAGAGACAGTCAGTCAGTATTGGGAGATCTATCCTGTGATCTGCGGTTCATTCTTCTTTCTGGTGAACCCTTCTCTTCATCGCCTTACGGCCAAGGGTAATGAGTATTTTCCGTTTCTATTTAAATTTTACTTAAATGCTTACAGATAAAGTTAAATGTATTTGCCTAATAAAACTTTACTTATTAACTTTCATTCAATTAATTCAGATAAAAACATATGCTAACTCTACGATTGAGTCTGTGATTCTTAAATTAAACATGATCAATAAGTGTTAAAGGTTTTAATCGTGATTGAGCTGGACTTAATCACCATCAACTGATTCTACTAGTTGGTCCATCGACCGAATAGCGGAGTACCTTGATGTTTAAAACCGACAGTTTATAAGATTAATGTATATAATGTGTATAATGTACATTCGGTCATTTTAATAAGGTACTCCGTTCGTCCTGCAGCTCGTCTTCTTATCATTAATCCAGAAAACGGAGTAAATTTGTGTATTCTGTGTCATGGGCCCCACCGACGTAGGAATATATGAATAAATAGGTGTAGGGGTTTTCTGGGTTGATGTCATAAGGAAATGGGTTTTTAATAGCCGCGCTGCATCAATGGCGTTTAATGAGGACACTAGTGCTAACCCCCTTTAGACACAGTGTCAGCCGCATCAAGAACACAGAGGATAGTGGCATTGGAAATACTCTTTCTCTTAGTAACTATTTCCTCCTCCCTCTTTTTGAACTCTTCTGGGAGATGCTTAACTATCTCCTGCATCTCATCACACTCTCATAGAGGGAAAGGAGACCAAATTAGTTGGCTATCCTCCAGTGGGTAGAAGCCCATTCAGCTACCTTTTTACTAGCAACATCCTTGCTCCCCTTATCAGGCGGGGAAGTGTTGCCCATAGCCTGAGCAGACCCTCACTTTAATGTTGTGTGGACGACCATGGAGTCTGGTGGAACATGGCCCTTGATGAAGGCTGGGTTGAAGGGAGAAGGTTTGTGCTTTTTCACTGTCCATGTTGTTACCTTGAAGGAGCCTGCCAAGGTCAGGTTTGTAAGCGGCTGATTTGAGCATGCCTCTGAACACAGAGGAACTTGAAGGTTCTCTCCGATTTAGAGAGCGTTTCCTCAAGGAAACTGTTCTCCTCGTGGAGGATGTGCATTTTCTCCACGAGGAACGTGGCCAGCAGTTGGATCACCTCACAGTATGCCGCTGTACAGTTTGGGGGAGTTGCACTAACAGGGTAATAGTTCAGGTTTGGACCTCCCTGGGGGATCGACATTGTAGTTGCCCCAAGCTTCATCTGTGGTCACTGGGTGGTAGGGGATATCCTCGCCATTAGAGGAGTAAGGAGATCCCTTCGGTGAGTGCTAATTCATGAGGCAAGAGGGTGGTAGGAGGTGTGGTGGTAGTGGTGGGAGAGGAGGAGGAACATAGGAGAGAGTAGATGGTGCCCCCTGTCTTTGTGTCTCTCAGTCTTAGGAAATGGAGGGGGCTCCAAAGCCAGCTGCTCCTTAAATATCAATTTCCTCTTCCAAGGCAATGTCTCCGAAGTTGTTTTTGAAAGGAGCTTAGATGAGCTTTTTTTCTGTCTGAGCGTGGATGAACAGTCACTTTATCGTGCATCCAGCGTCTCTTGAAGTCTCTGTAGGATTAGCTGCTAAGAGGTTTTGGAGTCCACCAGGATTGATTTGTAAAACAAATTAATGTCAGTGCCCAAAGTGCTGCTTAGAAGCCTGTAGTTGGCGCTATTAAATGTCAGTGTGCCGAATACCAAGGCCCAGAATCTACCTCATGGCCCTTTAATTCACTGCCAGACACTGTCTAACCCTTTATCTCACTCTTGTAGGTTCCTGCTTTCTCACTTTGTGATGGTTTCATGCCTTTCTCTCCTCATTTTTTCCAGTTTGTGTGTTTTTCCATCCTTTGCTGTTGGGAAATGTCTGGTGAGGAAAAATATGTGCAGGTCCCAAAAGATGCGTGCCGGTAGCCCCTACTGGCAACCACCGGCTCAAATTAAGCACTAGAGTCTGCTGTCGACTAAATCCTTGGTGCTGATGCTGATTTTGATGCCAGTAGCGGCCTCAGAGTCTACGGAGGCATAGGAATCAAGGTTGGCCTCAGTGGCAGCGCCGAGGGTATCTTTGTAAGTCCTCAAGGTTTGTGAATAATCTTGGGGCTGAACGATCAAGGAGGGATCGATGCCCAGAGCACTGAGTGTTATGGCCTCCAAAGATTTTGTACAATACGGATCGAAGGTGGCAAAGGCCCTCGGAGTGACGCTCTGCATCTGCTTGATGCCTCCTTGGAGGCTTGGTGTGTAGGTGCCCACCATTCTTATGACTCTTGTGGACGTCTTTGTTCAAGTGCCATAGGCTGTTGAGGCAGGAGGGACATTTGTTTGTCTTCTACCTGGTCTGAGTCGGAGGAAAACACAGGCTCTGGACTGGGTGATGGCTAGTGGGGTGAAACTCCAGAAGGTCAAGCTTCTTTACGTTCTTTTGCATCCAGCCAGGTCTCTTCTCTAAAGTGTCAGGGTGTCATCCGAGGCGTGCAGCTGCATCTTTTGGTGAGCCTACCTTCTTTCCTGTTGATACCTGAGGAATTTTCTCAAGTGGCAGATGTGGCAAGCCTGTTTTGTTCATAGAAAAACAACTTGCAAACGTTTGAGCCCAACTCTAGATGGCAGGAGTATACAGAGTATGTATATCTACAACATCACATGCCACGAACAAAACAGTTTCCTTAACATTAGAGATAAAAAAGATGTTGAGGGAAATTGGTAAAAAATGATTTCCTGACAAAAAAATAAAGATTTTTACAGAGAAGGGAAACCTCACAAGTGTCCAGAGATTCTGCTGAACCTAGCTGGAGAAAAAAACGTGTTCTAGCGGCATATGAAGTAAAATGCATTGTGGAAAGGGGTGCCTCCTAAATTCTTAAAGGGGCAAGAATTATTTTCCACTACACTTAATGTATACCTGTCAGGCTGCCTTTTTACCTTCACATTCACAATGTTGGAAGGGGTTCTAAATGATAGATTATGTAACTTAATTATTAAAGCATCTCTGTAGAAATGTACTGACCTGTGATCTAAGTTCTCCAACATCGATATTTATTATGAATTTAAAAAAATGTCAATCTTACTTCCACCTGGACCAAGTCTTAGTCCTGAAAACGGATTTCCGTAGGTACTTTCTCAATCCAAGTCACAAAAACGAACTACTTCCAGAGTTCTTAAAGTGGCATGGACAGCTTCTCAATTTTGCACAGTGTAGCTAAACAGTTAAAAACAGTTTTCTCAGTTAAATGTTTTTCATTCAGACTGTGTAAATGGATAATGGTTAAAAAGACAGAAAATCTTTCCTCGTATAGTCAGGCTTTCTGCTCAATTTGCACCCTGTACTTTTAAAAATGTGTTCCAAGATTCCTGCATATGCACACAAATATTCACCGGTTTATGAAATCCAACAGAATACCCATGATAGAGAACTGGGATTACAAATTATTACCTTTTTTTCTGGTTACCACTTTACCTGATGAAAGCCATCCCATTAGTCTGAATACGGAGGTATCGTATCTTGTACTTTTTTTTAGATAATTTAACATTAATCAATACGTTATTATGATTCTGTTTCTGCAGCGATCTTGTGTATTGCACTTTAAAAAGGCACAGTTTTCATGTGCCCAGGGCTCTCAGGTGCTATTCAATATTATTCAAACGGCCACCTTGCAATGAGGGTTAAGATAGGTCACAGAACCAAAAGGGGTTTGGTCATCAAGGGAAACTTAGGAATGTCCTAAGGGCCACCCACGAAAGAATCTCACATTTGCGATAACTCTTGAGATTGGGAAGAAGGTAGAAAGGCATAAAACAGTAAATCTTTACAATGCAGCGATAATGTGTCCCTGAGAATTAAAAGACATCTGTGCTTCCAGGATGCAAGATGCTTGCATTTTTAATTCTGTCAATACCCACCAGTATCTAGCAATCCATACCAATGCCTGGTGGGAACTGCTAGATTTGGAAGGCGCTCCTCTGCATAGCCTATAGCAGAGTAACAAGACATGTGACTTGCTTTAAACATGGATGTGCACTTACCTCTTCTTTCTTTCTCAATGTAGACTCTAGTTCCTGTATCGTTTGGTTCAGTTCCGTTTTGTGTGTATGCACTGCATTTGCTTGGCTACTTACACACTCTAACTCAGTCACCTGAAGAAATAAAAATACGTTAACCATTAATGTTGTACTGGAAAACAGTGAGAAGCCAAACAGATACATGAAATGACATTTTAGCTTTCAACAATATAATCATGTCATTGCATATTTTCTGCCAATTGCTAGTAGGAGAACAAAGTATTCAATCTAGTCTAAAGAACTCTCCTCTGTACTGGTGTGCTATCAGACTTATCATGCAACTGGTTGAGATAATCCTTCGAAGAGAGAAAATCAGCAGTTTACAACAAGAACTGAATTCAAGGTACCATAAGTTACTATCGATAGCTTCATGTACCTTCATGTACCTTCCAGAGACAACGACACTCTGCCATACAAAAACTCAACTGATTTATTTAGTTAAGTATGCTATTTTATAACAATTTTTATAGCGCACTAATACCCTTAGGTGTCTAGGCACTTGCAGTCCGCATCCTGTGAAAGGGAAACTAGTTTTTGAAAAGCCATGTTTTGAGGTTTTTCCTAAATTCAAGCAAAGATGATATCTTCCTAAGAGCAAGCGGAAGAGAGTTTTATAACCTGATGGTGTAATGTCTGAAACTCCTCCCCCCCAGTTCACCGTCTTGACTCTGGAGGTGGGCATAAGGAAAGCATTGGCTGAGCGTAATAATCTGCTGGGGGTATACCAACTGAAAGAGTGCCATAAAAATCGTGGGCCTTCTCTGTAAAGTGCCTTATGTGCAATACAAAGCGCCTTGAATTTCACATGCTGGCCTACTTGCAGCAAATGCAGATCTTGTATCACAGCCCTAATGGACTGATGTTTAGGGACATCTAGCACCAATCTGGCAGCAGCATTCTGTACAGATTGTAATCTTCTAAGTTGATTGGACTGTAAGTTAGTATATAAGGCATTACAGTAGTCCAACTTTGCTAAAACCAGGGAGGTTAAAACAGTTTTTCTAGTCTTTTTCGGAATAAACAGAAGAATTTTAAGCACGGTTCTAATGGTAAAAAAAGCAGAAGACACCACCTTAGAAACCTGCGATTTAAAATTAAGCTTCTCATCTATTATGATCCCCCAAATTTTAGCTTTTACTACCTGTGTAGGAAGGGGGCCCAGTGTACTTGGCCACCAAACTGGTGACCATAGGGAGAAAGCTTTCCAAATAGCATCACCTCGGTTTTGCTCGAGTTAAGCTTCAAGCAATGCCTACTCATCCAATTGCTCAAGGAGACCAAGCAATCATGCAGTTTGATGGAGTGGTTGACATCCTTGTCTATGGTTGAAATAACCAATTGGGTGTCGTCGGCATACAAGGTCGGAATAAGATCAAAACTTCTGATCAAAGGTGCTACTTCGTATACATAAATATTAACAAGCGTAGGGCTCAACAAAGAGCCCTGTGGAACCCCACAAGGCAGAATAAAAGGTTTAGATTTAAATTCGCCTAATTGCACTGTCTGCCATCTATCTGCTAAAAAGGATGTTAAAAGCGACAGGGCCTTTCCTCTCAAACCAATAGTTTTCAGCCATTCTATCAGTAAGGTGTGGCCCACAGAATCAAATGCCGCGGTCAGGTCAAGGAGGATAAGAGCTGCTGACCCACCGCCATCTAATGCGGTGCAAATTTCCTCCGTGGTCTTAATCAAGGCTGTCTCAGTGCTGGGACATGACCTGAAACCAAACTGACTGTGGTCTAAAACGTTGTTATCTAAAATGTAAGTGAAAAGTTCCATATTTACTATTTTCTCCAGAATTTTTGAAGGCAACGGGAGTCTTGCAATCGGTCTATAGTTATAGTTATATCAAGGTTGGGCTTTTTTAATAGCGGTAGTATACAGGCCTGTTTCCACAGTGTTGGCAAAAATTCCTTGTGAGAGCATCTGATTAAATATGCTATATAGCTGGGGACTAATACTATGGATAATATTATGGAGTATCCTTGGAGGGCAGGGATCATCCGGAGAGCCAGATTTGGTCCTTGAGAGAAGGGTAGCAATTTGAACTGGGGAAGTGGAAGTAAAATTTAAAAAAGCCGTTGTGGTCTTAACTTCCTGTTCTGTGCCAGTGATGTTAGGAGTATGTGAGGCAAATTGACCATCCTCTGATTAAATGCCTGGGCCAGTGTGTTACAGAAATCTTGAGTGCAATTGAAAGTATCATCCTTTTTAACAGTTATCAGATTGTTTATGACCGTAAAAAGTTCCTTACTTGAATTGCCCGCCATCTCTATTTTCAGCGTATAATATTGGCTCTTCTCAGTAATTATTTTTTTCTTATAGTTAGCTAGCATAAGCTTATACTGCTCTTTTTCAACTGCATCATAGTTTTTCCTCTAAGTTCTCTCTTGCCTCCTGCAGGCTTGTTTATCTAGTCTTAGAGCTTCGGGGAACCATGGACCAGATGGGAGTTTTTCTATTTTTATTAGCCACCGTAACAGGAGCTAGTTTAGCAAAATTCGATTCTAGCCCGAAAGTATAACTTCTAGCTGATCCCTCTACTTCCAACTCTGAAACAGGAATGATTTGTACTAGCTGGCTTTCCAATACGCCTAAGTCAATATTGTGCCAAGCTCTCTTAGTGAGCTTGGTGCTAGCCGTATTGGTAGCCTTGGAACTGGGCAAGTCACAATGAAATAAGACAGCATGGTGGTCGGACCACGTAAGGGGAAGAATGGATGTAATAGAGATGGCTGGATTGTTAGTGAACACACCATCCAAGGTGTGTCCTGCTTAATGCGTGGAGCCTTGGACTAGCTGTTGGAGTCCTACATCCGATGTGATAAAGAAGTTACTGAGTTTCTTTATCAGCTAGTGTTTCCAAGTGAAAGTTCAAATCACGCAGCATGGTGAAACATTTGGATTGAATACCCAGCTCTAACAAAGAAGACAGGTTATTTAAAAAATTAATTTTAGAGCCAGGTGGGCGATAGATTAATAATCCTCTAAGAGTTTCCTGTTCAGATGCACTAATTTTAAAGAAAAGGGTCTCGGAATCTGAAGAGGGAAGTATTGAACAGTGAGATATAAATTCACTTCTATGGATTATTGCAAGGCCACCGCCTTTTTTTTTATAGTTCTATCGAGCCTGAAAAATGTATACCCACACGGCACCGCAATATTAAAATCAGGGTCGGATGTTTCCTCACCGCAAGTTTCCGTAACATACAAGACATCCAACTTATTATCAATGATAAAATCCGAAATCTCGTACTCATGCTTAATCAATGACCTGGCATTGATGAGCGCTAGATTAAGTTCTGTTTTCATTTTATTAACCTTGGTCAGATTTCTGTCGGATCTTTGCTTCTTCCAGCAGTTCTTATGAATTTTCTTGGAGCATTCTAGGCAAAGAGGATTTTCTATTCTAAGCAGCTCTTCACACGTAAATTGATGGCAGTTCTTGCCCCTGGGCTGACCGAGCAAAAGGAGGCTCTCCCTTGAATAATATTTTATAGGTTGCAATTTGATAATTGGGCCAGGGGTCCTGGCCCTAGGCCCGGTCCAGGCGCGGACGTTCGCAGACGGGCTTGCCTTAGGCGCGCCATCGGCACGCGTCCGCTGCGCGTGCGCTCCAGCTCGCCCTTAAATAGGTGCTGCTGGAGCCTAGAGCGCTGACCGGGCGGAAATGATGCACCAGAAGTGTGTCAAAACTGTGGCCCTCCCTCCGCAACAATCGGCTGACGACGCGGCGGACCGGGGAGGACCGGAGGTATCGTGCAAAGTAGCAGGTAAAGTGCAGGGTTACAGATTAAAAACACAAGACTGTTAGAATAAGTTTAAAACAAAATATATCTAAGACCACCCAAGTTAAAATAAAATTGGGCTATTAAAATGCGGAGAAACAAGCAAAACTAGCAAGTGTAGCAGCAAATGGCAAACCAAACACTTAGCATCACCAGCAGGTCGGTCCGCTATACTATATTTTTGTATAGTGCTACAAAGTACTGCTAGTAGGCACAGGGCACGACGAGTTTGATACATCAGTATGGTAAACAATTATTGAATCTTGCAGTTGACAACAGCACATACAGAGTGTACTGAATAAGATGTGAAAGCTGTAGAGAGTTATAATGGAGTTAGAGTATAGATCTCGGTAGGGATGACTAGTTATAAGCATCTAACCAGAAGTTCCCTCCGGAGAGTCTTGTTTCCAAGTGCAATAGTCTCACAGAAGCGTGGTAGGGGTATTTTATGCTGTATATTATGCTTCACATAATATCCTCTGCAATTGGTCCCGATGGCCCTATGCATTTTAATCCATGTATTTCACACTATCGGCCTCACAGCTCCAGTTAGAAAGATGGTAGAGACAGTCTCCTCTCTTGGTCCAACTTCATCTGGTATGGCTACCGAGCATCTGTCGAACCTGTTGTTATGAGGAATTTAGTTATTTTTTTTATAGGAAATGTTTTACCTCTGAGAGAGGTCCTGATCATAGGATCGATTTGGGACCAGGTGCACAAATACGTTTCAGTATAAGGTATACTGATCACAGAAACCTATTAACATCAGGCACAGCACTTGGTGAACTTGGATGAATCTTGATATTGTAGGACTGATTTTATGATAAATTACAGATAAAGTCTTAAGAATGCTCTATTATGACAAGATCAACTGGCAGGTCAAAAGAGTTAAGGATCCACCATTAATTTTGTCCGTAAGACGTTTGTGGTCATGTTCATTCCATGACCTTAACTAATGTGGATTAATTTCTGACAATATTGCATACAGAAAGTCAATCCGTAGATGAAAAGATCTGGTGAAAGAAACAAAATAATAGACAAGAAAGAGATGAAATGTTATTTTAAGGAAAGCTGTATATTTACCATCAGTTTTACCATCAGTTCAGTTAATTGGTTTCATGATTCAAAGACGGCTCGACATCCTGAAATGGTTACGACTTTGGCAGTTATGTACAAACATGTTCAATCTGTGCCCAAATTAAGAGATCACACTAAACCAATGGGTTTACTGATGCCTTTATCTCTTACACTCAGACCTTGACATACAGTGTCAATGGATTGTATTGTACACTTTCCCAAATGTCATGTTTTCACAATAATTCTAGTGGTTGTGGACCATTGGACTATGATGGGCCATTTCATATCCCTGTCTAAGTTGTCCACCTCTAAAGACGTTGGTAGTTTTTTTAATACAAGGGAAACTTAGTAATCACCAGGGACCTAGGCAATTGTTAGAACAATGAACAGATGTGCCTAGTTGAAGGCATATTCAGAAATTATGCATAGTCAAATGACAATGTTAATGAATTAAAAAATAAAAGTTACAAAAACTGCGCATTGTGTGCCAGTGCAGAATATCCTCAGTGCTCCTTCATTAGTGGCACGTGTATGTGATAAATGTGCTCATCTTGTGTGCCAAAATAACAAGAACATGTCATGTATTCAAAATGCTGTTGACTGATTCAACAGCGTTTTGATCCTCAACAAATATCAGGATCATCATCACCACTATCAACTATCATGAGCCGGAGACCAGGCACTGTGAACTGAAATTGAATTAAAACAAAAGAATTCAAAATGCTTTCCACGTTCAGAAAACAGGGAAAGTAGGTGAGCTGACCTGAGAAGCGTAATAACTCCCAAGCAGACATCCAGGCTGAAAGAATTTGTCAGGATAGCCTGTGATTGGTAGTAATAACAATAAGGGAATTGCAGGGGACAAGGTACTACAAAAAAGCTGCAGGAATTATACACACAAAAATACTACTTTAAATTCCAAAATGAGTGGCAGTAGTCCAGGGCTAATCACATGGGACTGTTGTGAGTGCCTATGTGTGGAATCACCATGAGGAAGGTAGAGGCCAGGGCGGACTCAGACAGGCTGC
Organism: Triturus cristatus; assembly: GCF_964204655.1. Classification (NCBI taxonomy): domain Eukaryota; kingdom Metazoa; phylum Chordata; class Amphibia; order Caudata; family Salamandridae; genus Triturus; species Triturus cristatus. The sequence goes on along the minus strand of NC_140581.1, from coordinate 443,656,289 downwards.
AGGAACTGGAGTAATGAAGTTCCTTTAGCCAAAGCAGGACCAATGTTCGATGACACCAACTATGAAATGGAAGCGACCATGATGCAAGAGTGAGAAAGGCAAGAAATTAGAGTAAGGACTATAACCGGTAGTAGAGGATGGCAGCCATCTTGGAAAGAGCCAGGAACTCAGCAAGGGTCAATTTAGCAGCCATATTGGAGGTATACATGGAACGGAAAAGAATGAAAGATATGGAGAGACAAAATAGCAGGCCCAGATTAGAAGAGAAGTAAATAGGAACAGCACCAAGGGTATATTAAAGAATATGGGGCCATATGTATCACCCTGTTGCACCCCTGAAATGTGCATGTGTGCACATGTGGCACACATGCATGCCCTATGGGCATGTATGTGCGCCACATGGCACTTTGAAAAATGCAAAAAAGTGAATTTTTCAGAGAAATCGCAAATTACCACCAACTTGAAGTTGGTGGTAATTTGCGATTCCTTAAGGCCAAATTGCACTTTTTCTGTGCTTCTTACATTGCATTTAAGGAATAGCAATTTGTGATTCCTTAAATGCAATCGCAAAATAAGGAATCGCACATTTTGCGATTCATTATTTTGCAAGGCAGTTTTTCTTTAATACATACCACTGAGCCAAATTGTGATCGCAAACGCCGAAATTCTGCGAATTTCGGCGTTCGCGATCGCAATTTGGAATGATACATATGGCCCTAAGACCTAAATTTGTTATCTGCATACCCAGTAAAACATAGAAAGATATGTACATAAGTACAAGATCCCAACCACAAGAAATATATGCAGGCTACAGCTCATTTTTTTTTGTTTAAAAATACAATCCGGTCACAGTAAAGAAACTGCGGGGTATGTTATGCAGCAAAACGTCTGTGAGCATGAGTCTCTAGATCATTGATTAATGGCGAAAGGATGTGGTCTGATGGCTAGATGTCCAACTTTGGAGCTGGAAAACCAAGGTTTGAGCCTCGGGGTCGCGTCCACATCCTGTGATTATGGGCAAATCACTTAATCTCCCTGTGCCTACCAAAAAAATGAATGTGTCCTTGTGTAACGTAACCGGTGCTCATGTAAAGCGCTCCAATACCTTCAGGTCACGTTCCCCCTATAGAAATCTGCAAAAAAAAGAAAAATTATATCCAGTCTTTTTGACAATTGAGTCCAGAATTAATTGTGCCCAATTTGTGTATCCATTTCAGCTCCTCTTGGTTCAAGAGTTGTTCATGATTTCCTCCTCTTCCTGGTATGGCTATTGTGTGAATCACTAACCATTTCAGATCATTTTAAAAGTGATAGGTATCAATAAAGTGAGCAACCAGTGGGGCAGTGAGGACCTTGCATGTGATCTTACTCTGATGTTGACAAATTCAGATTTTCACTTTTTTGCTTAGTCTGACCAATATAAAGTAAAGTAAAGAGCATGGGCAAGTTATGGAATAAATAACAATAACGGTCCTGCAATTGAATAATGTTTGTAAGTGTATGGCCATAGCAGGGGGAATGCCCCAATGGTCTTTGAGGGTCAACATGGGTTTCATAGTAGGAATGGCAGCACAAACCAGATGATGTTTGAAATGTTTTCCTTTTTTTTTGTAGACAAATATTGGAGACTCAAATGGAAGGGCCCGAGCTGCAAGCACTTTCCAAGGTTTTTAATCCTTTGGCAAAGATATTGGAAACCAGTGAGAATGTGGAGACACTCTGTTCTCTCAGTTGTCTCTTTTTTTGAGTGAGTAAGTAGAGTCTCTTCGGGGCAGTACAAGGCTCATTTTGGTGAATGTTTCACAAGTTGTTTGGGATAACCATGGCCTAGGAGTTTATTAGAAAGTATTGTGGTTTCTTTGAGAAATCTTCCTTTTGCTTACAATTTCACCTGATGCATAAAAATTGGATGGCGGTTAGCAAATCTTGTAGTGAGTTTGAGTGAAAACTACTCTATACCAGAAGTGTGTTTTTTTCAGTCGGATGAGAAAAAGGTTGGCAATGAACAGTTTTTGAAAACATAATCTTCTTTTACTGATTGCTTTGGGGGAGGGATCATTGGAAAGGGGGAGAATCTCCCTTTTCCAATACTACCTTTGACCAGTAAATCCTTGCTTGGGGATCACCACAGGAGAGTAATCCCCAAGCAGGGATCTATCCACAAGGCACCGGGGATGGAGGGGGGCGCCCCCTTAGGCAAGGACCTGTGCTCTCCCAACACACTGGAATATGTCAGTATATCTGCCCATCTCCCTGGTGGGTAGCTGGGGGTAATTACCTGCGATCTGCCCCCCTCCAGTGGGCATAAAGCCCACCAGACACCAGGTAAAGATTTTTTCTTCAAAAACATAAGGGTGGGGACTTTCCACCAAAGGCATTCCCCACCCCAACTAAATTGAGCATCAGTTTTTCTGCCCCCTGGGGAGGGGCAGAAGCTGTAATTACCCCTGATCTGCCCCAGGAGAGGGGAGAAAGCCCACTAGATTTCAGAGAAGCTTTTTTTTTTTTTTTTTTTTAAAGAAATATATTGGGGTGGGGGCTGCCCACAATTGCATGGCCATGCCCCCAGCCCGAACACAGAGCAGACAGTTTTACTGCCCCCCCCCTGAGGTGGCGGATGAGGGTGATTACCCCCAATCTACCCTCTCCCCTCCTTCCCCAGGGGAGGTAGAAAGCCCACAAGACACCAAGAAATTTCTTTTTTAAGAGAACCATACCCACTATGGGCATGGCCATGCCACCAAACCAGAGTAGACAGTCTTTCTTCCCCCACCCCCGCCGGGGAGCACATGGGGGTGAATACATCTGCCTCTAGGCGGTGAGGAGCAGAAAGCCTAATATTCACCAGGGCGCTTTTTTTAAATACCAGTGGTCAAGGCTATGCCCCCACCCCAATCCTTAATGCAGACAGTCTTTCTCAAAAACAAAGCAGGCATCGTTTCTGCCCCTCTGCAGTGGATGGGGCGATTCCCCACAATTCCCCCCCACCTGGGGCCGAAAGCCCACTAGACACTAGGAACTGCATTAATGTAACATTAGTGTTGGTGGTGAGGCCCACTAGACTACAACTACAGTGTCTTTCTGCCCCCCCAGGGGACAGTTAAGAGGCTTGTCCCAATTGGGCAGGTTGTCCAAAAGTAGTCCACCTGGCACTAGGGATATTGCCTTTTGGGCAAAAGAAAGAGCTGCAGGTGCTGCACTCTGATATTGGCCACATCCCCACCGCAAAAGGGATATCCCCTCCAGGGGCCGACAGGAGGTGTGTCTCTAATTTGCAGAAAGCCCATTGTATGGCAGGAATACATATATTTTGATGAAATAATGGGGTAGGATAGGTCTGGCCCATCCTAACATCAGGCCTCACAATCATCCCTTGACTCAGTCTTTCAGTTTCCCTGTGGACTAAAGCATCCCATCTTAATGGCAAGTGATAGCCAATTTGATTCTTTTGGGTGTTGTTTTCACATATGGGGCAGGGGAGTGTGCTAGCTCCCAATATCTTCTCACTTGCAATGCAATGGTGAATAGCTGTACTTTTTGGACTTGGGTAGCCTACCTGGAAAACCCTACCAGAAAACTAGACATTTCTGTGAGGAAAACTTTTGGACTCTGCGGGAAGCCACACATTTCCTACCCCACAGCATTTTCCCCAAGCCTCCCAATAAAAATGGTAAATCACTTGTGTATGTGAGCCAAGAGACCTTGACACATAAGGCCCTAAAAGTCCCCAGCCATGGAAACCTATCAACCACAGATATTTTTAAAGGTAGACAACCAGGAGATTCTTGAGTTGTGTGCCTTGCGTGGATACCACAAGGTTTTCTTACACAATGCCCTGCAAACCTCATTTTACTTACATTTCTGTGATGGAAACTTCTGGTAATATGCAGGAATGCACAAAATGTCATCCACCCAGTATTGCCCCACTTGTGCCAATAAAAATGCTGATCCACTTATGCAGTTAGCCTTAGTGCCCAAGACAGGAACAGATCAAACCAAGGTCAATGGCAGTCCCCTCGCAAGGGCTCCCATTGACCTTGATTTAATCGGTTCCTGTCGCGAACACTAGGCCCAGCCACACAAGTGGTGCAGCATTTTTATTGGCACAAGGAGGCTAACACAAGGTGGTAGAAATGTTGTAGATTTGTACAGATTCAGGAATTTTTCATCACAGAAATTTAAGGAAAATGCATAATTTCAGGCAAAGTTTGAGGTGTGCAGGGCATTGTGGGTAAGAAACCTCGTGGGATCCACACAAACCACAACACCCTGGAATCCCCCGATTGTCCAATTAAAAAAAATATCTCTGGTTTGTAGTTTTGCATGGGTGGCACCACAGCATAGCCCCAAACACCACAGCTAATCTATCAATGTAGTGTTTAAGTGCCTTTTGTATGGTCGTCTCTTGGCCCACCCACACAAGTGGAGCATCGTTATTATCGGGGGACATGTGGGAATTCAGGATAGTCCGATATTTGTGGCTCCCTTCAGATTCCAGAACTTTCCATCACAAAAATGTGAGGAAAATGTGTGAGTGCTTTTATTTTTTTTTAACCAAAGTTTGACATGTGCAAGGGCTTCTGGGTAAAATACATTTGGTGACAGCCATGCAAGTCACCCTAGCCTGGATTCCCCCAGGTATCTAGTTTAAAAAAAATGTGCAGGTTATCTAGGTTTCCCTAGGTGCCAGCTGAGCTAGAGCCCAAAATCCACAGCTGCCCTTTTGCAAAAAAGAAGTCAGCTTTCAGTGGAAAAATGTAATGTCTCCATGTTGTGTTATGGGCCATTTCCTGTTATAGGCACTAGGCCTATGCACACAAGTGAGGTACCACTTACATCAGGAGACTTGGGGGAATGCTGGGTTGAAGGGAGTTTGTGGCTCCCCGCAGATTCCAGAACTTTCAATCACAAAAACGTGAGGAAAATGTACATTTTTTGTCAGACTTTGAGGTTTGCAAGGGATTCTCAGTAAAACAAACCTGGTGAAAGCCACGCAAGTCACCCCTTCTGGATTCCCCCAGGTGTCTAGTTTGAAAAAATGTGCAGATTTGCTAGATTTTCCTACGTGCCAGCTGAGCTAAGGCCCAAAATCCACAGCTACACACTACAAAAAAGGCTGAGTTTTGAATGGAAAAAAAACAACTAGTTACTTACCTGTACACTATGGTTCTCCAGTATTATCTTTCATAGATTCACATGCTTGTATCTTCCCCGTCGTCATAGTGGGAGTCTCACGGTAAAAGAATAACCATAGCAGTAAAAGAAAAAACTGCCTGAAAACCATATAGAGTAAATCCTTGTGTAACCACTTATCCTCATAATATGGTCCAAACCACAGCCAATCAGCAGCCAGCCCTGAGATACACCATCCCCAGCAGAGCCACCATTTTTATTTATAAATCTGTTTATTGAGGTTTTGAGAAGGTGAACATCACATTATGAAACAGAATAATTTACAGCAACATTTATATCATGGCTATGTACTCGGACGGGCATACAATGGACTGTGGGGAATGGGTGTACCTCCTGGTCTCCTGCCACAATGAAAGCCCTCTCAACAGTGGCACCACCTATAGAGCCGTTTTTTGAGATCCTACCACATGAGGGGCGACCCCAAAGCGAGAGTCTTAAAACTTCACCCATTCTCTCCTAGGGTTTCTCCATAAACAGATAGCAAATCTTAAAATAACAGGGGCCAAACAGCTAACGCCCCACCAGAACAACGACAGCAACAACAGCAGCAAAGTCCGGCCATTGTCCAAGTATTGCTCACCCAATGTCCCGTAGGTCGTCCCCCGCAGCCCCATACCTCCCACACGGGTCACTGCACAGACTGTGTCGCGCTTGCTCTTGTGCCCCGCCAACCTGACTATGCCCTCGCTATCGTATGCCATGGCACTCTGCTGGACAAACCAACTCCATACCCCCCGGGATGGCGTCCTCATCGCGCACCTGACAGGCCTCTGCGGTATCCTCCCTGAGCGCATCATGGTCTGCAAAAGCGCCTCCCACTGGGCTGAAATGGGCGTCTTCCTGAGGCCTAGCGTTTCCTCCTTCCAGAGGGCCGTGCCCTCCGCCTTAGCCAAAACCAAAAAGGAACCGCGCCATGCCCGCGTGTGTGGTGGAGCAGCCGTCTTCCAACGTTTGGTAAGAAGCCGTTTCGCCACCACAAACCCCAAGTCAATGAACCTAGAAGTAACCTTTGTGGAAGGAGTTCTGCGGAAAAGGTGTAATAGGTAGACTGGCCACTCAAATGGGATATCGCGACCTGTGCACTCGCAGACCGCTTCCTGCACTGCCTGCCAGTATGTGCTCAGTACGGGACTGCTCCACAGCATATGGATTAGGCCAACGTCTAGCTCCACACAGCGGGGGCAGCATGCATCCGTGCGGTGAAAGTATCTATTAATAGAGGCGGGCGTGAGATATGCTCTGTGTAAGATGAAGAATTGTATTTGGCGGAAGCGCATGTTCCTGGGGATTCTCGTCAGGCCCTGCAGCACCCTGTCCCAGTCCGTGTCAGTCACGGGCCGAGCCAGATCCGCCTCCCACTTACCACGCAGCGGTGCCAAACTAAGCGCCGTATGTGTGCGTAAGGACGCCGCGAACCATTTAACCAGATGTCTCCCCCGCCCCATGACATGGAGGTATTGTACCGTGAGATGTTGCTCTGGCTCCTCCCTGAGGTCTCCCCAACAGCCCGTGAGCGTCGCCACCAAAGACCGATGACGAAGAAAGTGGCCGGGAGCTAACCCCGTCTTCTCCGCCAGGGCGGCAAACGAAAGAAGGGTCCCGTCCCGATAGAGGTCCCCCAAGGTGTGTATGTCTGCCGCGCTCCAGTCCTCTAGTTCCGAAGCACTGAGCACCCCCTGCCCACTAGGAGAGCCTTCGAGCGGTATGGCCGGGGCATAGGGAGTCCGGGTCTGGGTAAGATGGAGACACCGGCGTTAGCATTTGTAGGCTACCACTAATAGAAGAGGTACAGGCCTCGATACCTTTGCGGTCGGGTGGAAGAGCTTAATGATGTTAGCCAGTGAAAGGAGGGGTGCCGCAGTCGCGGTATCCTCACGGCCTCTGTTTGCCAGCCAGCAGGCTATCCACTATAGCTGCACAGCCAGGTAGTAATGTTCAAAACACGGCATTGCAAGTCCCCCCTGGTCAGTGGGAAGGTACAGCTTGCGCAACGCGACTCTGTGATGCGTAGCACCCCATAGGACGTCCCGGAGGGACCACGCCAAACCCGCAAAGAAAGACGCCGGAACATAGACGGGCAGATTGGCGAAATAGTACAGGAGACGGGGTAAAATCACCATTTTAACTAAGGCTATTCGGCCCGTGACCGAGAGGGGAAGCGTACCCCAGAACCTCATCTGAGCCCTGACTGCGGATACGGCTCTGCCCAAGTTGCCCTCCACAAGATCCGCTGGCTGACGATATATCAGGATACCCAGATAACGGAAGGTATCCGGTCGCCATTGTACCTGCACTCCCCTAAGATGATAACTCGGGTCTTGAGTGTCGGCTCGGAACGCATATAGGCAGGACTTAGCAGCGTTCACCCGGAGACCTGAGAGGGCCTCGAATTTAAGCAGAATACGCTCCAGGTCAACAGGAATGTGAGACACAGCCCTGACAAAGACCAGCAGGTCGTCCGCATAAAGCGATACTTGATGTGTCGCATCGCCCAGGGGAATGCCGTCAGCCAGCTCCCTGTAGAGCGTGGCCGCCAGTGGCTCTATTGCGAGCGCAAACAGGAGGGGTGAGAGCAGGCACCCCTGCCTAGTGCCGCGGCCAATAGGGATAGCATCAGATATGTATGGCCCGGTTCTCACTCTCACCGTGGGGTCCTTGTACAGAAGGGCTGCCAATTGAAGGAAGCCGACGCCCAGCCCGAATTGCGACAATGCCGCCACCAAATATCCCCATTCCAGGCAGTCGAAGGCCCTTTCAAGGTCTAGAACCAGGCAGCCCGCCCTAGGCCATTGTTGGACACTATCTGATGCCATTCGAAAGAACCGCCACAGGTTAAGGGAGGTACTGCGCTTAGGTACGAAGCCATTTTGGTCGACATGTACCAGCGCCGGCACCGCTTGCGCCAGGCGCTCCGCCAACACCTTAGCCAAAATTTTATAATCCGCATTAAGCAGAGCAAGGGGACGGTAAGACCCTAGTTGGGTGGGATCCCGCCCAGGCTTGAGCAGGGATACCAAATAGGCCTCTCCCATTAAGCCGGGTAAGGTACGCTCCTCAAGGGCAGCCAGATAGAGTGTGTGCAATTTGGGTGGCAGCCAGATAGAGAGTGTGCAATTTGGGACCGTGGGCAGACAGGCAGCCTCCAAGAACTGATCCAGGTCATGCGCCTGCCGGCGTCCCGTCGAGCGGTACAGAGACGCGTACTGTGCCGTCATTACCTGATGAATCTCCCACTGTGTGTATTCAAGCGACCCGTCGGGCCCGCGTATGGCGCCTATCGGAGCGTGAACAGTCTCCTGTCTGAGCAGCCAGGCCAGCAGCCTCCCCGCCCTATCCGACGTGGCATGAACACGAGCCGAGTGAGCCGCATAGTTGTGGCAGCGCAGGCGTTCCAGCAGCTCGGCATGGCGCGCCCGAAGCCTCATCAGCCGAGCCGAGTCACGACCGCTGCCCTCCCCGTGCCGCTCGCACGAGAGTAGGCGAGATTCCAAGGCGGCAAGTGACAATGTGAGTTGCTTGCGAATATTCCACGTCACGCCTAAACAATGCCCCTGATGCTGGACTTATGGGCATCCCACTCTATCAGTTCACTGCTCGTAGTGCCCTCATTCAGATCAAAGAACTGTTCTATTGCGGTGTCCAAGGATGCACGGAATTCTGCATCTTCCAGAGCCGCTGATTGGAGGCGCCACGTGGGGATTGGGGGATGGCCGGGGTTCCATCGGAGGCACAGTCTAAGAGGGTTATGACCGGAGTGTGTCCGACCTAGATATTCTGCCTGATCTAACAGGGGAAGCAAGGAATAGGAGCCCACCACCCTGTCAAGACGCACATGGAGGTCATGTACCGCCGAATAATACGAGTAGATGCGGTCATCGGGGTGTAAATTGCGCCACACATCGACCAATGCCCAGCGCGATATCCAGTCATTCAGAGTCCGTGCGTTCGAACCCACTTGTGTATTATGGAGGGGCAGAAAGGACTGGTCAAGACATACGTCGAGGACTGAGTTAAAATCCCCGCCCAGTAGCCAGGGGAGACCCGCGTACGGTGCTAACACCGTGGACAGATGGGCAAGAAATGACGATTGTTCAACGTTTGGGGCGTACAATGAGCCTAACAATATGTGTTGTTCATTAAGTCGCCCGCGCAGTAATGTGTATCGCCCAGCCGGGTCGACTACTACTCCGTACATGTGAGCGGTGTGCCCGCCCTCACCCAGATTAACGTGCCCCTGGCGTGTGCAGAATATGTAGTTCCAAATAGTTGACCCTGTCAGGCGCTGATCAAGAGCGCCTACCGAATGTACAGCCGGTTGAGGACTACGACACCCAGAATCCTCGGCTGTACGGAGGAGGGGCCAAACACCGAGTAAATACGCGGCTCGAGAGCCAATCGAGGCGCGTAATACTGGATAGTGATTCAAGCTGGTGCCGACGCCCAGCGCAAAGCACGGAAGACGCGTGCACTAGCGTCTGCGACTTACGGAAGATTGGGAGCTCGATTGCCAGGAGGATTGGGATCTTCGTAGGGAGAGGAAGACGCCGAGAACTATTCAGCGGATGCTGTGGTTCCCTCATACAGGAACTTTAACGTGGGACGCTGACGTAAGCGTCGCCACGTTTTTCAGGATCTAAGGATTACCGGGGGGTGCCGTGAGAGGCCGGAGTGAAGCAGAGGACTTCGCGACTGGTTCCGTGAGAACTCACCAAGGCATCCGATCAGAGGAGAGAGATAGTTCGGCAGCCCGTGAGTAAGAGCGTGCGCTCAAAGGCTTGCAAGACTTTGTTGTGATTACACGTTAGGGCAGCGCTCAGGAAGAGCGTGGTGCTTCATTTAGGATATACAAGACATTTGGTTACTAACGCTCTCGTCGTATTCAGGGGAAAGAGCGTGGGGCTTCATTTGGAATTACGAGACATTTGGATGCCAGCGCTCTCGTTGTACTCAGGAGAAAGAGCGTTGTGCGTTATCTTGATTTACAAGACATTTGGTTACCAGCGCTCGTTGTACTCAGGGGAGGTGGAGTTCACTTCAAACAGCGCTTAGTGATATAATTTGCAATGAAGGGGCAAGGTGAACCGGGGGAGTGTTAGCTCATGTTGTGCTTAATGCGTATGGTGCAGCGGTATGCCTGAATGGACACATTTAGTGAGACCTAAATGAGAGTAGCTTGTTTAACTACCTTTTGTCATTCCTGATATACCTGTCCCTGCTTACCCTTCCCTGTCCTTAGTCCCTCGCCTGATTACTCTGGAACTCTGTGTTTCTATAACCAGAGCCGGGGGCATCGGGAGGTGGACCCCTTGTGCTTCCCTCGAATCTACAGGAACGACGGCGGACGTGACAGAATTACGCGCCCACGAAATATTCCCTGGGGATTCGAGTGACACACAAAAATGGCCTCATTAGACGAGGTGTTGCAGGCTCTCCTGGTGGTGCAACGGGAATTGGAGGCCTCAAGGGCAGAAACAGCCGCCCTGAAAGAAAGGTTTGACCGACAGGGTAGGAATCCGTTTGACGCCACCCTATCTTCGTCACCCATACAGGTGAATGTGTCTCCACCCATTCCCCTGGCTAGCCCGGAGAGATTCTCAGGGGATCCTCTAAAGATCCAAACCTTTTTAACGCAAATTGCCTTGCACTTTTCATGTAAACCCGCTTCCTTTCCGTCCAACCATTCACGAGTGGCTTTTGCAATTTCGTATATGACGGGAGACGCTGCCAATTGGGCGGTGCCATTGGTCAAATACGACGATCCCCTACTGTCAGATTGGAACGCCTTTCGGACAGAGTTCGAGAGAGTGTTCGATAGAAGGGCTACCACCTTCTCGGCAGATCGAGAATTATTGAAGCTTCGACAGGGGAAGCAGGACCTCGTGACGTATCTGACCCAATTTAATCGGCTCGTTGCGGAAACCGCCTGGCCAGAGGAAAAAAGAATGTCCCTTTATTACCAGGGTTTAAGCGATGACATGAAGGACGTGCTGGCCCAAATTGACCCACAGCCCACCACCTACACGGATCTAATGAACCTCACATTAAGGCTAGATCATAGATTAGCGGAACGCAAGGGCGGAAGGGTGTATTCTCCTGTCGAGAAAACGGAGAGAGAATCCCGACGGGTCGGGCCTCTTCAGACGGCCAGGCCGAACCCATGGAGGTGGGTGCAATCCGAGCCCCGTTGTCTAGGGCCGAAAGGGAAAGCCGTAGGATAGCAGGCTTATGCATGTACTGCGGAAAAAAGGGGCACTACGTGAGGGAGTGTCCCGTAAAGCCAAAAAAGAGTGGGTATGCCGGAATGAAGAGGGTGGCGGTAGCCGCGTTGCAGGAGTCTCCCCCAGAGGCTCCGATCAGAGGAGAGGGAAGCCAGAGGCCCGCAGATCATACGTTACAGCTGCCATCTTTGGCGATTATAGATTCAATAGCTTCGGAATCCCACGTTGTGATAAATATGCTCTTAAGGGTGGGTTCCTCGGAACACATGGTCAGAGTGATGATCGATTCCGGAGCCACCGGGAATTTCGTGGATAGTGGGTTAGTGCGGATGCTGGGGTTAAGGCGCTGCCCGAAACAGAGTCCGGAAAAGGTATGGGCGGTAGATGGGAAGCCTCTTAAATCAGGACCCATCACTGAAGTCACGGAACCTTTGACCCTAACGAAAACAGGGTGTCTTTGGGATCACGTGGAGGAAGTCGCATTCAACATCATAGAAGCTCCTCAGTATGAGGTAATACTGGGAATGCCTTGGTTAACCACACATAATCCCACGATAGATTGGAAGAGTAAAACAGTGGAATTCGAAACCACCTTCTGTAAAGAGGAGTGCGCGAACGCTCACCGAGCCCACCTTTTGGCGCTTTCCCAGGGGTATCATGTTCTCACGGCAGCCGAGAAAGAAACGGTCCTCCCCGCAGCGTATGAAGAGTATAGGGACGTGTGTAGCGAAAGCGAAGCGGAAGTCCTACCACCCCATCGCGTATATGACTGCCAAATAGACTTGATCCCAGGGGCACAAATGCCGGCTTGTCGAGTGTACGCACTCTCGGATCTGGAGACGGAACATCTGCGACACTATTTGGAGCACTATGTGGACATAGGGTTCATCAGGCCTTCTCGTTCTCCGGCCGCTTCACCCCTGTTCTTCATCAAGAAAGCTAATGGCGATTTGAGGACATGCATCGATTATCGCGTTCTGAATAAAAACACCGTGCGGAACAGGTACCCTCTTCCACTCATCCCGGTCTTGCTGGACCAGGTGAAGGAGGCAGCCATCTACACCAGACTAGATTTGAGGGGGGCCTATCACCTGGTTCGGATAAGAGAGGGAGATGAGTGGAAGACGGCGTTCAAAACGCGATATGGTCTTTTTGAGTATAGGGTAATGCCGTTTGGGCTGTGTAACGCCCCGGCAGCGTTCCAATACTTCCTAGATGACGTGCTCAAGGAGTATATCGATAAAAGAGCGGTGGTATACATAGATGATATCCTAATTTACTCCACGAATCCTAGCGCACACCACACTCATGTGGCACAAATCCTGCAGAAATTAAGAGAGAACAAATTGTTTTGTAAGTTGAGCAAGTGCGAGTTTGATGTAGAGAGGGTAGAATTCCTGGGGGTGGTACTGAGTCCAGCAGGGTTGAGTATGGCGGAGAGGAAAGTGACAGCCGTACAGGAGTGGCCAATCCCAAAGACAGTGAGAGACGTTCAGTGTTTTTTGGGTTTCTCAAATTATTACCGGAGATTCATTTCTCACTTCTCGCAGTTGGTCTCTCCTCTCACTCGGTTGCTGAGAAAAGGACACCCGTTTTCTTGGACTCCAGAAGCGATGCAGGCCTTCAACAAGTTAAAACAGGCGTTCACTACAGCCCCGATCTTGCAACATCCACGCTCCGAAGCGCCTTTCATAGTGGAAGCCGATGCTTCCGACATAGCAGTGGGGGCGGTACTCTCGCAGCGAGAGGCGCAATCAGGACAACTGCATCCCATCGCCTTTCTCTCTAGGAAACTGACACCCGCGGAAGCAAACTACACCATCGCGGAGAAAGAGTTGCTCGCCGTCCGAAAGGCATTTCAGGAATGGAGGCATTACCTGTGGGGAGCCAAACATCCGGTAACTGTGTATACGGACCACCGGAATCTGCAATTCCTAAAGACTGCCAGACACCTTACGCAAAGACAGATGCGCTGGATGCTGTTTTTTGCAGGATACGACTTCGTCATTACCTTTCGACCAGGGTCAGAAAACAAGAAAGCTGATTCGCTATCTCGACAAGGCGGAGAACGCCTGTCTCCCAGGGAAGTCCCCGAGGCAATCATATCCCCGGCCAAAGTGATATGTGTCATCAGGGGGGATACGTATTTACAGGCAGTCCGGACACATTACACCATAGAGCAGTGGCTTCAATGGGAAGACCAGGGGGTAGATCGGCGGATTGAGGGAGGTTTGCCGTTTTTCCGCAACCGTTTGTTTGTGCCGTCAGGAGCGCTACAGCGGCAAGCCTTCAGGTGGTGTCATGAATCTCTGATGGTAGGTCATCCGGGGTGCGCAAAAACCCTTCAGCTTCTGCAACGACACTTCTGGTGGGACCACATGAAGGAGGATGTCAGAAGATGGATACAACAGTGCGACGTGTGCGCCCGAGCCAAGGGAGACCGCTCGAAAACGAAGGGCAAGTTGGTACCGCTACCTACTCCCGCTGGGCCCTGGCAAAACATCAGCGTCGACTTCGTGGTGGGCCTGCCGATGGACCAAGGATACGACGCGATCATGGTCGTGGTGGACAGCCTCACGAAGATGGGCCATTTTATACCATGCAAGAATCTTCCCTCAGCCAGCCAGACCGCCCAGCTATTGTTATCTCACGTGGTACGACTGCATGGCTTTCCGAGAGTAATCGTGTCGGACAGAGGCCCGCAGTTTATTGCTCGATTCTGGAAATCCTGGTGTTCGGCTCTGCAAGTGGAGGTGGCCACGTCCACCAGTTTCCACCCGCAGACGGAGCGTCTTAATCAAACACTAAAGACGTATCTACGCTGTTACTCCAAGGAAGCAAGCGCCTCGTGGGTGTTGCTGCTTTGGTTGGCGGAGATCTCCTACAACAACGCGTGGCATTGTTCCATCAAAGAGGCGCCCTTTAGGGCTAACTACGGCTATCATGCCAAGGTTCTTCCATTGTCCTTCTCGGCGGAGGTCCAGAATCAGCCGGCGTTGGCAGCCCAGTTGCAGATACTGGGGAGATTACATAAACGCCTAAGGACGAATCTTGAGCATGCATAAACCGTATACAACTCCTGGGCAGACCGCCACCGGCAGGACGGCCCTTCCTACCAACCGGGCGAACGTGTATGGTTGTCTACGAGATATCTCCGTTTCAAGTTACGCAGTATTTTCCATCCTCGATTCATTGGTCCATTCCTCGTGGTTCGCCGAGTGGGCGCGGTGGCGTATCGATTGGCGTTACCCGCCTCGTTACGTATCCATCCGGTGTTCCATTGCAGTCTGTTGAAACCGGCAGCCGGGGCCCGGAGGATGGCGGCTCCGCCGATATTCCGCGACGGCCATCTGGAGTACGAGGTGGGGAAGGTATTGGATTCCCGGTTTCGGAGGGGGAGACTGTGGTACCTGCTGGCCTGGAAGGGCTATTCGGCGGAGGAGGATTCCTGGGTGCCTGCCTCGGATGTCCACGCACCGGAGGCTGTGCGTTCCTTTCACGCCCGCTTCCCGGCCAAGCCTGGTCCTAGGAGGCGCTCGGACGGGGGGCATACTGTCAGGCGCTGATCAAGAGCGCCTACCGAATGTACAGCCGGTTGAGGACTACGACACCCAGAATCCTCGGCTGTACGGAGGAGGGGCCAAACACCGAGTAAATACGCGGCTCGAGAGCCAATCGAGGCGCGTAATACTGGATAGTGATTCAAGCTGGTGCCGACGCCCAGCGCAAAGCACGGAAGACGCGTGCACTAGCGTCTGCGACTTACGGAAGATTGGGAGCTCGATTGCCAGGAGGATTGGGATCTTCGTAGGGAGAGGAAGACGCCGAGAACTATTCAGCGGATGCTGTGGTTCCCTCATACAGGAACTTTAACGTGGGACGCTGACGTAAGCGTCGCCACGTTTTTCAGGATCTAAGGATTACCGGGGGGTGCCATGAGAGGCCGGAGTGAAGCAGAGGACTTCGCGACTGGTTCCGTGAGAACTCACCAAGGCATCCGATCAGAGGAGAGAGATAGTTCGGCAGCCCGTGAGTAAGAGCGTGCGCTCAAAGGCTTGCAAGACTTTGTTGTGATTACACGTTAGGGCAGTGCTCAGGAAGAGCGTGGTGCTTCATTTAGGATATACGAGACATTTGGTTACTAACGCTCTCGTCGTATTCAGGGGAAAGAGCGTGGGGCTTCATTTGGAATTACGAGACATTTGGATGCCAGCGCTCTCGTTGTACTCAGGAGAAAGAGCGTTGTGCGTTATGTTGATTTACAAGACATTTGGTTACCAGCGCTCGTTGTACTCAGGGGAGGTGGAGTTCACTTCAAACAGCGCTTAGTGATATAATTTGCAATGAAGGGGCAAGGTGAACCGGGGGAGTGTTAGCTCATGTTGTGCTTAATGCTGATGGTGCAGCGGTATGCCTGAATGGACACATTTAGTGAGACCTAAATGAGAGTAGCTTGTTTAACTACCTTTTGTCATTCCTGATATACCTGTCCCTGCTTACCCTTCCCTGTCCTTAGTCCCTCGCCTGATTACTCTGGAACTCTGTGTTTCTATAACCAGAGCCGGGGGCATCGGGAGGTGGACCCCTTGTGCTTCGCTCGAATCTACAGGAACGACGGCGGACGTGACAGACCCCTCCAGCGGGTACGCAACCGGGCTATTTCTGACTGTGTCATGTGAGTCTCCTGAAGGAGGGCTATGGCCGCCTTGTGTCTCTGCAGATAAGCGAAAATGGAATATCTACGCGCTGGCGTTTGCATGCCCGAATATTCCATGTGATTATGCTGGTGGTGGCCATTTAAAGCAATTAAAGACTGCATAGGTGGTGGGGCCGGGGTCCGCTCGACCAACGGGAGGAACATGGGCTCTATATGTCAAGCCGGTGCGCTGCATTGATAAACAAAACAAAGAAGCCTATACGTGTTGCCAAGCACGCGAGCTGAACATCAAAAACAATATAACTATCAGGGCAAACCCCTGTGCGGGCATTCGTCCAAACTGTAAGCTAAACGCTTGTGGAGTGAAACTAAGCCAGGTAGTGGCTAACGGGTGCTTAGTGTGGCTATAGCTACCGTGAGCTGCTCCCCTACCGCGGTGCCCCTGCGCGCGCTGTGGGTGCCTCCTGTAGCATGGGCTTGGTCAAGCATGGTCGGGTGACCTAACTGCATCTATCTATGCCTCCTGCCGCAAATTCCGCTTGGTGCACCGTCTCTCCCTCGAGCAGGGCCTCCCGTCCCCCCACACACACGCAGCGACCAGATAGACGCAGTGCTGCCATCACGCAACACTATACCACACTATACATCAGAATCTTTAAGCAGTCAGCCACCATGACTCATTGACTATCCCTTGTTGACGTGCATGCCAGTGGGCGCTGTCATCACGCCGCTCCCGGCTCACATGATCTGATCAGAAGTTTGGGGAGTCACTAGTGGCATTAGTTGGTCCTCGGAGAGCGTGGTGGACGGAGAGGATGATCTGCTGGTCTCGGGTTCGCTATGTCCGTGAGTGTCCGCATCTCCCTGACTACTTGTAGACCCGAGGGTTGCCACCGCTTCCAGCACTCCTTGGTGTTCTAGGCATATCCGCTCCGGGCTAGGCACCCCCCCCCTCGGCCCAACCCTGCATCTCTACGGGACCCCCTCCGCCGCCTGGGCCTCCTCCCCCGCTGATTGCCAAGTTCCGGATCCGGGGGTCTCTGTCCACTACACCGCCCCGTCTCCTCCAGCCAGTCCCAGACCTCCGACGGGGCATCAAAGAAGCGGGTCCCCTCCTTTGTGACCACTCTAGCAGAGAGTATGGGAGCTCCAGGTCACGCAGCTGGCGCTTCACCGCCAGGTAGCTGTTCCTCCACCTCTGCACCATCGCCGTGTAATCCGGGAAGAACATCACCTGCCCACTTCCCACTGTGATTGCGCCCAACTTCCTGGTCTCGCGAAGCACCACATCCCTGTCCCGGTAATTGAGAAGTTTGAACAGAAAGGGACGGGGCCGAGCCCCCGGCTTGGGCCGCTGTACCGGGACCCTGTGAGCCCACTCCACCACAAACTGCGGAGAGAGTACCCCCAGAGTGAGCAGATCTCAAAGGCATCTCTCGACGTACTGCTCTGGTTTTCGTCCCTCCTCGCCCTCCGGCAAGCCCACCACTCTGATATTACTGCGCCGGGAGCACCCTTCGGCATCCTCGACCCGATCTTCCAGGGTGTGGACGCGATCTATTAGGTCCTGCAAGGTTACAGTGTGATTGTTCACCACTGGTTGGACATCCTGGAGCGCCTGGCGTTGCTGGGCCACTCCCAGCAGAGCCACCATACCTCAGATTTCCAACAGCCCAAGAGTGAGCTACGGAAGAAACCAGAGATAAAGGCGGTCTACCTAAGAAGAAACGGGGAGGTGGGCGGGCCGCATGTGAATCTATGAAAGATAATACTGGAGAACCATAGTGTACAGGTAAGTAACTAGTTTTTTCTCCAGTATTGAATCTTTCATAGATTCACATGCTTGTATCAGAATAGATAGCAGTCCTTATCATATATAGCGTTTCTAGGATAGAACCTTTGTCTCCAGGGCTCTGCATTGTGTTTTTTTTTTAAACGCTATACTGCATATATAGAAAAATTGCTGAAAGAAAATGATTCATTAAAATACTTCCAAAACGAACCTTAACAGTTGTAAAAATATGTATTAAACAAATTATAAAGAGACAGACAAGTACCTTAGTGAAACAGGTGCCGCAGAACTGCTTGACCCACTGCTGAATCTGCTTTCCACTGTGTGTCCAGACAATAATGTCTGGTAAACGTGTGCACATTTGTCCAAGTTGCCGCTCTGCAAATGTCCGGGAGCGAGACACCAGCCAGCAACGCTGTTGAAGTTGCCATCTTTCTAGTAGAATGAGGGCGCACTCTCGTTTGCAAAGGTTTTCCTGCTCTTTCATGGCTTAAAACGATGGCAGATGCAATCCATCTAGAAATGGAAGTTCTTGAAATGGCCAAACCTTTCCTGGGTCCAGAATAAGCTATAAGTAGTTGATTAGTTTTACGAAAAGATTTTGTTTTCTCTATGTAAAACTTGAGGCATCTTTTAATATCCAACATGTGCAGAGATTTTTCTGCTGCAGTTGAAGGGTTCTTGAAATATGTGGGCAACACAATTGGCTCATTGAGATGAAGTGTCGTCGGAATTTTAGGAATAAATTTTGGATTTGTCCTAAGAATTACTTTATCTTGTCTGAATTGTAAGAAGGGCTCCGAAACCGAAAATGCTTGGATCTCGCTGACCCTCCTGGCCGAGGTGAGGGCAAGAAGCAAAGCCACTTTCCATGAGATAAACTGTAATTCAGCTTTGTGAATTGGTTCGAATGGAGTCCTCATAAGCTGAGACAAAACCGTGTTGAGCTGCCAAGGAGGTGATGGATGTTTAATTGGTGGAAACTGTCTGAACAAACCTTTAAAAAATTATTTAATCAGTCTTTGAGACCAAAGTGATGGACAATCCGGTGATCTGCGGTATCTGGAGATAGCCGCTAGATGTACCTTTATAGAAGCATGAGAAAGTCCGGCCTTGGCTAGGTGAAGTAGATATGGAAGTAATTGCTCCGTAGAAGATTTAAAGGGATGCAGATTTCTTGTTAAACACCAATTGCAAAATCTCTTCCATTTTGCTGTATAGGTCTTGTTGGTAGAAGTTGCTCTAGCACTTGCTAAAATGTATCGCCACTCTTGAGGAATATCTAGCAATTGAAATTCATGCTCATATGGTTCCAAGCTGACAATTTTAGAGAGTTCAATTGCGGGGGAAGAATCTGTGCTTGTTTCATGAAGATTAGATCCTGAATTATTGGAAACTTCACCCACTGACAATTGGAGAAGTTCCGTGTACCAGAACTATCAAAATTATGTGGCATGGTTCCGACCTTATTTTTCTCAGAATCCTCGGAATTAGAGGGAATGGGGGAAATGTATATTCAAACATTCCTGTCCAGCAAAGGTGTAGAGCATTTCCTCTCGATCCTTTTTGCGGAAATCTGCTTGCGTAATGTTTGCATTTTTTGTTGTTTTGATTCGCAAACAAGTCTAATTTCGGTTTGCCCCATAGACTGAAAATTCGTAGGAGTTGATCTTGATTCAGTTCCCATTCGTAGCAAAGTGAAGGTGATCTGCTTAGGCAGTCTGCTCTTGTATTGTGAACTCCAGGAACGTGCACTACCTGCAGAGCGATGTTGTGTAGTAAGAGTCAATTCCAAATTTCCTGGGCCTGTGCTGACAGGGATTTTGACTTTGTGCCACTTTGCTTCAGAAGGTAAAACATTGTTGTCGTACTGTCAGTTCTGACAAGTACCGGCTTGCCACGAATTCTGGGGAGAAAAGCTTGAAGACCCAGGAATACTGCTTTTAATTCTAAAAGGTTGATGTGCAGCGTTGCCTCTTGAGCTGACCAATGACCTTGAATCTCTAGGTCTTGTAAATGTGCTCCCCAACCTTGTAATGAAGCATATGACATAACTGGGAGATTGAGGTTCGAAGAGGAGACCCTTTGTTAAGTTGCTCATGATGCCCCACCATGACAATTCGCGTTTGATCCGGGTGTTGATTTTGAGTGTGTCATCGAATGAACCCAGGGCTTGAACCCATTGCTTATCTAGAGATTCTTGCAGTGGTCTTACGCAGATGACAATTGGGAACCAATGGGATGCAGGATGACATCATTCCCAGCAAGGATTTGAAGATCCTGATTGAAGTGGACTTTTTTGATTTTATTGATGCAGTTAAATGCAAAATCTTTTGAATTCGTTCTTCCGAAGGGTATGCTTTCGCTTCCCGAGTATTTAACATTGCTCCGAGGAATTGAAGCGATTGTGCCGGAATAAGGGAAGACTTTTCTTAATTTATCTAAAGCCCTAGTTTTTGGAATAGATCCATGCAACTCATTAAGGACTGTTGCGTTTTCTGATACAAAGCGCCTTTTATCAGCCAGTCGTCCAAATATGGAAAAATTTGGAGACCTTGCTGCCTCACGTGTGCTGCGATCGGCGCCAAACACTTTGTGAAAACCCTTGGTGCAGATCTGAGGCCGAAGGGTAATACTTTGAATTGGTAATGGCGCCCCGCCACCACGAACCGCAGATACTGTCTGTGCTTTCTGTGGATTGGGATATGGAAGTACGCATCCAAGAGGTCTAAAGATGTCATGTAATCTCCTCTGCGTAGTAAAAGAAGGATTTCTTGCAAGGACAGCATGCGGAACAACATTTTCTTTATGTATTTGTTCAGATCCCTGAGGTCCATTACCTGCCTCCATTTGGCAGTCTGCTTTTTCTTTATAAGGAAAAAGTGCGAATAGAATCCTTTCCCTTGTTGTTCTGGGGAAACGTCTTCTATTGCTCCTTTCACAATAAGAGCTAAGACTTCTGCCTTGAGGGCTGAAAAATATTTCTGCTTTCTGTGAATAGGAGGTTGAGATGGAGGTTTTTGCAAGAATTCTAGGGTGTGGCCCTTTTCTACAATATCCAACATCCATTTGTCCGATGTTATTGACTTCCAATGATTGAGGTAACGAGAGAGGTAATAGACCTGCTTGATGTGATACGGGGCTGGAGGCGCCAGAAGAATGTCACTGCCTCCTACCGGAATCCTGTGTCTTTCCTCTTGTAGCAGGTTTCCTCCTAGCGTGCGGCTGATAGTTGGTATTAGAGGACCGATATTGCTGATTGTTGGAGAATTGGCGGTACCCCTGCTGTTGGTAAAGTTGGTATCTGTTTGATTGAAAAGAGGAACGCTGATGGTATTGTCCTCTTGATCCTCTGCCACGAAAAGATTGAAAACTGCCCTGTTGTAAGGACCCCAGAGCTCTAGCCGTGTCTGTGTCTGCCATTATCCCCTGAAGAGCTTCATCAATGTGTTTACTGAAAAGACTTTCCCAATCAAAAGGCATGTCCATGATTTTTGCCCAGACTTCAGGTCTGAAAGATGTAGACTTCAGCCATCCTTGCCTGCGAAGTGCGACCGCTCCAGCCATCTGCCTGAAGCTCACTGACACGATGTCCATCGCTATATCAATGGACTCCGAGGCTGCTCTGGCTCAGTCCTGGAGAATTGTAGAAGCTTCCTCTTTCTTGTCGTCCGGAAGGTGGGAAAGAATTGCTGCTATATCTGACCACATCTGTCTATTGTACCTGCTGATGAGAGCTAGAGCGTTTGCTGCCCTGATGGAAGCTGCTGCCATAACCGCAATACGCTTTCCCACGCTATCCAACCTTTTTCCCTCCTTGTAAGGGGGGACCGAACAGGAAGAGACTGGATTTTTGGAACGTCTTTGAGCTGCCTGTGTTACCACAGACTCCGGACGTGGATGTCCAATCAGGCACGCTGGAGAAGTCTCAGGAGCACGGTATTTCTTTTCAATTTTTGGAATTGAGGCCGGATTCTTCATTAATTTCAAGACTTCATCCCATATATGCTGAATAATCGTGATAGCCCTTATAGATTTTCAAGATGTTTCCTTAAAATCATAAAGAAAACATTAATTTTCCTTTACAGGTAATGAAAGTTCAAACCTCTTTGAGGCTTTTTCAATCAGATCATGGAAACTAGCAATGTCTTCTGTCGGGGAGCTCGCCTGAGGTAACGGTGATGAAGGCGATGTTGGTACAATATATTGATCCCATTCTTCTCCTTCTACGTCATCTTGGGGTATCTCTCCTTCCTCTGTTTGATCTACATGATCACTCTCCACTAAATCATCCCGAATAGTTATTATTTTTGGGGTGTCTACTCTTTGCACTGGAGGCGTCTGAACCACTGGTGTCTGAACCACTGTCTGTGGTATATTTGCTGAGGTGGAGGCCGGAGCATTATCTTCTGGAAAACGCCAATAATAACTGTTTATCATGAGCCTTAAATCAGTTATTAAGGATATAGGCACTGACAGAGTCCTCCTGGACATTGGAATTCACTTCCTCCTCTTCCTAATAATTATAAGCCTGATGGAAAGATTCACAACGATTAGAACCAGGAACCGGACGATCTTTAAAAGAGAACTGTTCCTGAACTTCCTGGAACTCTTCATCATCAGACTCTTGACTTTTAATGTGTAATTGAGAGGGACTATACCATAAGGCCCTTCGTCTTCAGACTCCTGACAATCCAGAATAGTGGATGGGAGAAGCGGGGAAATTTTAGGTGTAGAAAACTCTTCTTGCACGTCGACGAGCCCGTCGACGGAGCATAACGTTTAATTGAAATGAATGTGGAAGACTTCGTAGATGGAGATTTAAACACAGTCACCGTCGACGGCTTGCTCGACGACAGTTTAATCGTCGACGGGATCGTCGACGGCATAGATGTTGACGTCGATGATGGCTTCACACTCACCGTCGACGGAGTCGTCGTCGAAGAGGAAATCATCGTCGGAGTCGTCGACGCCTTCGTCGACGAGCTGACAGGAATATATTTAGACTTCGTCGACGGCAATGACGACAGAGCCTTCGTCTCCAAGGAAGATTTGTGAGGAGTTTGAGGCAAAGAAGTAGAGGATGACTCTCTTTCTTTAGATCTTCCAGATTTTTTCCTTTTTAGATCTCCTTTCTCCTCAGAAGATTCCTCTTATGCTTTTTAGATGTATGTCCTTTAGAATATCCATCAGACTCAAAGTCTGTGGTTTTCTTCCTTTGGAGCCATAATAACAGACGTCCTTCTCTGTCCTTAAGTGTCTTAGCAGAGAAGGTACGACAATGCTTGCATTCCTCTGGAACATACTTGGGGTACAGACAGTACAAGCACTCCTTGTGTGGATCCTCAGAAAACAATCTGGGTTTTCCACAGGATTTGCAGGATCTGAAGAGTCTCTTTTTAGAGCTTTCAGACATCTTGAATAATATAGAGATGAAAAATCAGTACCTCACTTCCAACTGTTGAAGGTCAAAAGTTCAGCAAAGAAAAAAACTGAGCTAGGCTCAGGGAGACTCCTTCTCACACAATGGCGATTGGAAATCTGAGGTATGGTGGCTCTGCTGGGGATTGTGTATCTCAGGGCTGGCTGCTGATTGGCTGTGGTTTGGACCATATAATGTAAATGTATAAATGTAAATGTAAATGTATGGATACTTGTATAGCGCACGACTACCCGGAGGTCTCTCGGCGCTTGTACGAATACCGCTGTGGAACCCATCCTGGCTTTTCCCTGTGAGGCGTCCACTCCTGGGCACCCCCAAGGTGAAGGCCAGGCATCCTTAGCGTTGTGGGGGCCGTTGTGGAGATTAAGCAAGCTATTGCCCAGAGTTGCAGAGTGGGACTCCATGATTAGAATGGCACCGAGGCGAGAATTATCAGGTCCGTGGAATTTTTGAGCCCAAGACCCGCCGAGGCGGGGAATTGAACCCTGGTCCCGGGCTAGACCTCTGCATCAGGGTCTGCCGCTCTAATCATTGAGCCACACTTCTCCACATTATAATGAGGATAAGTGGTTACACAAGGATTTACTCTCTATGGGTTCCAGGCAGTTTTTTATTTTACTGCTATGGTTATTCTTTTACCGTGAGACTCCCACCAAGACGACGGGGAAGATACAAGCATGTGAATCTATGAAATATTCAATGCGGGAGAATGTGAAGTCTCCATGTTGTGTTTTGGGCTGTTTCCTCTGGTGGGAACTAGGCCTACCCGCACAAGTGAGGCTAATCGGAAGACATGTAGAAAAATAGAATAAACATTTATTATTACCAATTGAAATTTGTTGCATTTGTGCCTTCCAAATGTAAGTCACTGTGTAGGAAAGAATACATTTTTGAAAATGTCTTCTCAATCACATGCAAGTACAGGTGCTCACAAATTCAGAGATGGACAAATAACCACTGCTCCTAAACTCTATCTTGTGAACATTTCAGAAATATATAGGTTTCTTTGATACCCATTTTCACTATTTATAATAGGAATAGCTCAATACCCGGTACATAGTGAAAACCCATTGTACAGTACAGCTCAGTTGTAGGCTCTGGGTACCTTGGGTTCTTGGAGAACCTACAAACCCGATATATCCCCACAACCAGAAGGGTCTAGTAGCCGGAATGGTCTACTGCTTTTGTAAATCTGCCATTGTGGCAAAAAGTTACAGGTCAAAACTTTGTCACAAATGGCCGTTTTTTGCTACTTATTTTCAACATTTCTTTATTTTCACAGTTACTTTTTCTGCGAAAACCTTGAGTGTTCTACACATAAGACTGCTTGCTGAATTCAGAATTTGGTTTACTTTTCAGAAATCAACAGCTCTTCTGGAGCACCTATAGGTTTCATACTGGTTTCAACCACAAACTGGAAGTAGGCTGAAAACACAAAAAATAGGAAAAATGGGCTTCCTCTTTGAAAAATGACAATCAATACTGTGGTAAAAAAAACAAAAAATTCTGTATCAGATCTGCATGTTCCTGAAAGCTGGGAAAATGATTACTTTGGCACAGCAAACCATTTGCTGATGTCATTTTAAGGGAAAAAACATACAATTTTCTGTGGAACACTTTTTTCCCCTAATTTTCCCAAAAATCTGAAAATGTAGATTAATTTTGGCCATTTTCTAGATCCCCTCCTACGTAATCCACAAACCCTGAGTACCTTTGGAATCCCCAGGATGTTGGGGAAAAAAAGGATGCCATTTTGGTGTGGATACATTATGTGGAAAAAAAGGTGCGGAGACTAAGCGTGAACTGCCCCAAATAGCCAAAAAAAGGGCTGAGCACTAGGGGTGAAAAGCAGTTAAGCGTTTAATAACTTCTACATGCAAATGTTGGACACTTCTACTGTCAGCAGTCTATGTATATAATACCCCCAATCCTAAAATATCAAAGAGGAGATATTTAGGCCCAAATGTGGTAGGGATGTTTTTAGGCAGGCTTATATTATGTTTGATATAATATTTTGGAATTTTTCAAATCACTCAGCGAGTTTTTGAAAAAAAAGTTAGACTATTAATTTGTCCTTTAGAACTCACATTCGCTCTTTGAAAATGTGTTTTTGCCTCCCATAACTCTGGATATATAAACCATATAATATCCCTACAAAAGAAGCTGCAGATACCTATGTTTTGAGATAGAATAATCAATGTAAATAATAATAGATAAGTAATGAAAATCTACCTTGCTTTTTGGGGCTGAGTGCACTCACACATCATACCAGGCTTGTTTTCTGTTCTGTTGTGTTATTTTATTTATTTAAATAAGATTTATTGATATTCGGGCAACATTACATAATCAGTATAACATTAGGAGTCTCAATTGAACACAGAGTGTCACCTTTCATAGGTACAATAACCATAGCTAGAAACAGAGGTACACCATCGCTGGGTACAGGACAAGACTTTGGATTTAATAATACAGGTAGAGGAAGAAGGCGAAAGATTGGAGGATGCAGCGAAGGAAGAAGGCTCACCTCCATGCACCTGAGTGAGTACCATAAATCTGACTTAACGGGGAACTGGAAAAACAAATGTTCTGCAGGGACTGGGCATCCTGGACAGGTTCTCTTCCATCCCCTGCCTTTGGCATACAATCCAGAGGAAATACAATTTCAGGTGCTGGTTTCCATGGGCACATCCAGTAACTCCTTTCCTGTGCCCCAGCCAACTAACCAGTCACCATATTTTAATCAACAAGGAGGCGTTCCCCCAAAACAAGACAATTCAAAGGGAACATGAGACTACATGCGTGCTTCACTACTTTCTGTAAGCCAAAAGGGTCCATGTGTAAAAGCTGCTGGAGGGAGGGGGAGGGGTGGGGGGGGCCGGAGGATGAGCACTACACTTCGGCAGCCAATGGTACTGCAACACCCTCCCATAGAAAATTATGGAGATAGGGACTTAAAATAAAACCCCATAGGAAGGATAAGTTACTTACCTGTAATCCTAGTTCTCTTCCAGGGGTATACTCATCAAAGTCATACGCACTGAATAATCCCCGCTCACGTGTGGGATCCCAGAGCATATATAAAAATACATATATATGTGTATGTTTAGACAAACAAGTACAGAGTACTTCTAAAACATACATATATACGTGTATACATACATAAATATGCAGCCTAATGTCCTCCCTAAGGACTAATATGCCAAAATTACATGGATTTTTTAGAAAAAGAAAATAATCTCTACTATAAACACTGCAACAGAGTACATATACTGTAACAGTGTTCCAACACAGCCCTGTATTTTCAGAAAAAAGGCAAGAAATAGCAGCTCATAGGCTGCATAACAGAAAAAACGTCACAGTAATAAAAACACTGGCACCCTGCCTTTAAGGATTCCAAGAACCTGGACACCGTGCCTTTAAGGCCTCTAGGAGCCCCCTGCTCCCATCATGCACCACAGGTGACAGTTAGGTCAGTTCTTTTTTACGGTGTACAATCATAGAAGAATCATGGCAGGAAAATTGAAACAATACTATACTGTCAATACTCGTCCGGGGAGAAGGAAGGGTTGCTTATGACTTTGATGAGTATACCCCTGGAAGAGAACTAGGATTACAGATTTCTCAAAGCGGCTTGCCCAAACTGAGCATCCGCCTGAGTGTCAGAGTCTAAACAGTAATGGGGAGTGAAAGTGTGTACTGATCGCCATTTGGCTGCTTTACAAATTTCTGCAACAGGTACATTCCTGAGGAGAGCCGTGGTAGAGGCTTTTCCTGTGGTAGAATGGGCCTTAGGTTCGCCCAGAAGGGTTTTGTTGGCCAGTTGGTAGCAGAAGGATACACAAGAGACAATCCACCTAGAAATAGATCTTGTGGAAGCCGCAGAACCAGCATTTATGGAACCATAGTTTACAAACAGCCTAAATGAACCTTTATGGAGGAGAACTGCAGACCAAATTTGGCCAAATGTAGCAAATACGGCAAGATCACCTGCACTTGCCCCCGGAATGGATCATGACCATTGTTCATGCACCATAAATAAAAACGCTTCCACTTGAAAGCATAGGATTTCCTGGTGGAAGGTCTCTTGACTTCCTTGAGAATGTTCATACATTCCAAAGGGAAGTCTAAATGTCCATATTGAAGGACTTCAGGAGCCATGCCGTTTATCTCAGGGATGAGAGATTGGGATGAAACACTTTCCCCTTGTTCTTGGACAGCAAGTCTGGGCAGCATGGTAACCTCCTGTGTGGAACCTCTGACAGCTGAAGAAGGTCCGGGTACCATCACTGACGAGGCCACTCCGGAGCTATCAGGATCATTCTGGTGTTGGTCCTGTAGAATTTGTTGATCACTGCAGGAGTCAACGGAATTGGTGGAAAGGTGTACAGTAATGTTTGAGACCATTTTATCAAAAGGGCATTGCCCCATGAACCTGGTTGGTGAAACCTGGATGCGAAGACGGGGCATTTGGCGTTTGCCGCGTCTGCAAACAGATCGATGTCTGGCACTCCCCATTGTTGGAAGATGTCCTGCGTGACCTTGTCGTTGAGCACCCAGTCATGAGCTTCAACAAAATCCCGGCTTAGGGCATCTGCCTGAACCTTCTGAGTTCCTGGAAGGTGAATAGTCACTATGCTTAGATTTCTTGCTAGAAGCCATTTCCAGATGGTCCGCGCTTTCAGAGTGAGAGGTCGAGCTGGTGCCCCCCTGTTTGTTCAAATAATACATTGTGGTGGTGTTGTCTGTTTGAACCAACAGTGAGCTGGACTGGAGAGAAGTTAACAGTGACTTGAGAGCTAGATGAACAGCTCTGAGCTCCGACAGGTTGATGTGATATCCTCGCTCTGCCTCTGACCAAAGGCCTTCCATTTGAAGATGGCCCATATGAGCTCCCCGGCCCTGAAGGGAAGCATCTGTGATGATTGTCTGAGCAGGAGGGTCCTGGTGAAATGGAACTCCTTTCAGGAGGTGAGAATGCTTCATCCACCATCTGATGCAATCCTTGGCCGATTGAGAGAGAGACACACGGTCTTCCCAGAGACCCGATGTCTGCATCCACTGCTCCTCCAGAGATTGCTGCAGAGGACGCATGTTCGTTACGATGAAGATGCATGACGCCATTGCCCCCAGAAGCGATGAAACTGGTCTGGCTGTGGGGTATTGAGAGATGAGGACATTGTGACATTTCTCTTTGATTGAGGATAACCTCTCCTCTGAAGGACACACACTTGCCTTTACGGTATCCAATGACGCACCCAGGTAGTGGATTTTCTGGGTCGGGTTGAAGATCGAATTTTTGAAGTTGACCTGTAGGCCCAATTTGTCCAGTAGATGGATAGTATGATAGATGACTCTGAAGCAGAGAGGGTGACGAGCTCTTCAGGAGCCAGTCGTCCAGATAAGGGTAAATGAATATCCTTAGTTTGCGAAGAAATGCTGCCACTACTGCCATGCATTTCGAAAAAGTCCGGGGGGCTGATTTGAGCTCAAACGGGAGAACCCAGAATTAGAAATGCTGGTGAGCTACTTGAAAAAACACAGAAACTTTTGTTGTTTCTTGGACACCGGAACATGGAAGTAGGCGTCCTGCAAGTCTATAGCACACATCCAATCTCTTTGATGTAGGTGAGGGAAGATTTGGTGAAGGGATTCAAAATTTCTCTTTGCGGATTAATCTGTTCAATAAACTCAAGTCGAGTATTGGTCTGTATTCTCTGGTGGGACCTCTTTTCTGCACCAGAAAATAACGGGAATATAAAGCTTGCCCTGGATGTTGAACAGGAAGGGTTTCTATGGCATTTTTTAGTAGAAGACTGTTCACCTAATCCTGCAACAAGAGGTGATTTTGAAAGCATTTGCCTCGTGGAGGAACTGGTGGAGGTGGGGATTTGAATCTGAGCAAATTGCCATACTGCACAATATTCAGAACCCACTTGTCGTTTGTGATCGTCTTCCACTCTGCCAGGTGAATTGAGATAACTCCTCCCACCGGAGTGGCTAACGGGCATGGAGGAAGCCATTGCTCATTGTTTTGCTTGTGGCTTTGATGTGGACGCCGGCTGTCTTGTAGGTCCCCTTCCTCTACCAGGTCTCCTCTGATGGTAGTGTGACCTAGCCTGATGTTGCTGCTGGGTAGACCACTGAGGGGTTTGAAACCTCTGCTTAAAGGAACGCCGGTGGTAGGGCAAGAACCTTCTTTGGAATTCCTTCCGCTTCTCTAACCCAACGGCCTTAACCATGTCCAGCGGCGTCTTCATTTTGGACATTTCATTGTCTGCATGAGACCCGAACAGCGAGGAGCCAATCCTCTGTTGAGTGTCCGGTTTAAGGCCAGTGAGACACAACCAAGCAGAGCGCCTCGAACAGAAGCCGTGGGAATATCCGTGTGCAGCTAGATCGGATGAATCTGCCGCTGCACTAATCACCTGATTTGCTACCAAGCCACCTTCTTGCAGGATTTCCTGGAAGTCCTGTTGATCTTCCTTTGGGAATTTCTCAGTGAATCGTGACAGGAAATCCCAGAGCGATCCGTCGTACCTTCCCAAGAGAGCGAAGCGCTGGCCACCTTCATCACTGCCACCGAAGTGTTACACATCCTCTTGCCCAGAGAATCCATGTTTTTACTGTCCTTCTCTGGAGGAACTGGAGAAGAGGACATAGCAGAATGTGCCTTCCTGGCCGCTGCCACAATGACAGAGTCTAGAGGAGGGTCTGATGAGGGAAAAGTGGATCTTGATCTGGTGCTTTGTATTGCTTGGAAATACGAGAGGGCACTGAACTCACTGTTGCAGGAGTGAGAAAAGTCTGCATTGCTGGTTCTAAAAGACCTGGGACTAATGGTAACAAAAGTCTTGCAGATGACCTATGATGCAATGTTTCTAAAATGACAGATGTAGAGACAGTCGGAGCGGACAAACTAATGTTCAGCTTGGTGGCACCTCTGCATAGAACCTCATTAAGAGTCCCTAAGTCGATCGGGGAAAGTCTGGATGGTGGCGTTGCAGACAGTTGGAGAATAGTCTCTTATAGATGACCTTATAGAAGTGGACCAAGATGGTGACCTTCGTCTCTTCCTTTTCAGGGTAGGAGAGCGACGAGAACG
Source organism: Triturus cristatus (assembly GCF_964204655.1). Classification (NCBI taxonomy): domain Eukaryota; kingdom Metazoa; phylum Chordata; class Amphibia; order Caudata; family Salamandridae; genus Triturus; species Triturus cristatus. Next base: position 443,625,884 of record NC_140581.1, on the reverse strand, counting down.
TGATCGCTCCCGAGAACGTGAGCGACGGACTGATGGAGACCTAGCCCTTCTCAGGGTCCTGCTTCTCATGGATGCAGTAGGAGGAGGTCCACCAGAGACTCTGGAGGGAGAGTATGTTCTTGAGAAATCCGAGCACGGACCTCTGCGACCGGTTTCAGCACCAGGACCCTTCCAGTGTCGAACGCTTTGCAACCATCTGGGAGAAAGATTGACAGGAGGGGTCTTTTCACCTTGAACCGGAGATCCCTCCGGTGTAACCTGGACGATATAAATGCCAGAAGATGATGAGGCTTCCCTCGACGTCGAATGCATCCTCGACGTCGATCGTGGTCCTTCTGGCACTTCTTCTGAAGCCACGGCAGGCTCTTCGTCTCTCGACGTCGAGCGATGTCTCGCCAATGACACCGATTGTGCTGCCTTCGACGTCGACTGCCCCTGCGGTGAGATGCATGAAACTCTCGCCTCTGCGATGGAGTCCTCGACGTCGTCTTTTCGACGTCGACTGTCCTCGGGACCCAGGAATGTGTCTTCGACGTCGACCGTCCTCGGGACCGGGAATAAATCTTAGATGTCGACCGTCTATGGTCTTTCTTCGACGTTGACTTCTTCGCCAGCGAGCGCCTCGCCGGCGATGGTGATTTTGATGCTGTCAGTCTATAGGCTCGCGGAAGAGTCTTCGCTGCCGAACCTCTCGACGCTGACCTTTGCGATGACAAGTGCCTCGACATCGACGGTTGCTTCGCCGTCGACGGAGGATGTTCGTGACCAGCATACTTCGAGCCCGAAGTAGCTTGCCTCGGCGTCGACGGAGGCTCTTGCCATCTCGACGGCGATCTGTCCCTCGACTGTGACGAATGCCTTGCCTGCTTTCTCGACGTTTATCTCGACGCCACCGGCGAACATTCAGGGATCTGCTTTTTTTTTTACGCTGGAGAGGCAGATCGTCACCGTTTTCTGCGTTCTTCATGAGTGGAGGGTTCTTTGTGAGCAGGAGTGCTCCCAAGGCCACTTTTTGAATGACTCTTTCCTCTCTCCAGCAAGGCATGAAATTTTATTTTCTCCCTGTCATGGAGAGTTCTCTTGTAGAAATGTTGGCAATAATAACATTTCTCAGAGTTGTGTGAAGCTTGTAAACACACGATGCACACTGAGTGTTGGTCCGATTTTGCAATCTTCTTCCCACAGGAAAGACATTTATTGAAAAAAGCTGGTATTTCTGACAGCAAAAAGTTGTTAATTAGTCAGAAAAACACTGTAAACAGCTACCAGCAGTCAAAAATGTCGAATGTAAGAAGAAAAAAATCAATTTCTTACTAGAAACAGCCAAAAAAAGACGAGCTCAAGCTCCAGGATCCTCCCAGAAGAAGCCGGAAAAAAGAACTGACCTAACTATCACCTGTGGTGCATGATGGGACCAGGGGGCTCCTCGAGGTCTTAAAGGCACGGTGTCCAGGTTCTTGGAATCCTTAAAGGCAGGGTGCCAGTGTTTTTATTACTGTGACTTTATTCTGTTATGCAGCCTATGAGCTAATTGCTTGCTATTACTTGCCTTTTTTCTGAAAATAAAGGGCTGTGTTTGAACACTATTACAGTATATGTACTCTGTTGGAGTTTATATTAGAGATTTTCTTTTTCTAAAAAATCCATGTAATTTTGCCATATTAGTCTATTGGAAGTACACTAGGCTGCATATTTATGTATGTAAACATGTATGTTTTAGAAGTACTCTGTACTTGTTTGTCTAAACATACACATATATATGTACTTTTATATATGCTCCGGGATCCCGCACGTGGGTGGGGATTGTTCAGTGCTTATGACTATTGATGAGTATCCCCTGGAAGAGAACTAATATTACAAAGGGTAAATGAAATTAAATCATTTAAAATAATAAAAAATATAAATAGATATAGATAAATGTTATCAAATGTATAACAGTAGATAATTATTATTTAATAGTAATGAATGTCAATGACCTATTTTGAATTTAAAAACATTAACAATAAATGTTATTAAAAACAACTACATTAATTTTAATTCATTCAATACATCACTTTTAATAACTATTAATGCGCATTAACAAAAAAAAAAAAACTTTAGGTGGGGATTTATTTTTTAAATTTCTAATTCAAAATTCTTTTTATAGTGCTGAAGCATTTTTTATATTTTATTCTACATGCAAAGTATATATAAAATGAACTTACAGTACTTTTCAACATAAATATATTTTAATATTCCTTTTAGAGTTAGATAAGCTTTTTTATTTTTTTTTCTTAATACTTTACTATGCGGAGATCTCTGTCCCTACTGTGGTGTCTCCCTATGGTAAAGCATATTTACATCATTAAGTTCTATGGCAGGGTGTTGCACCACCAGTGGTTGGATATGTGTGTGGATATGTCTGTCTTATCACAACCTAGCAAATGGACCGGTGCTCAATAAGGGAGGATCAGACACACAGTGGCCTTCAACAGAACAAAGATAAAAGTTTTAAAAAGATTGCCTTTGAGCACTCGAATAACATTTGAAAGAACAGCAGTTAAAGATTTTGATTTCCTCTTTAAATTAATTTTAATTTTGCCACAAATCTTCCTCAGTCCTCTTGTCTAGAACGTGTGTTTTAGGCACAGAAAAAATAAAAGCTATTTACACAGATTCACGATATGCCTTTATAGTTGTTCATAACTTCGGGCAGCCCTGGGCTTATAGAGGTTACTTCAGCTCGGGCACCTATTAGGAATTGCTCATCGCCCTTCTGTTGCCCTCTCAGTTGGCTGTGGTCAAATTTGCTGCCCATCAAAAAGTTATGCATGATATCACTAGAAGTAATGCTTGCGCAGATGGGGCAGCAAAGTCAGTTCAGCAGTCCTGGGTATCCTCATCTCAAAATGCAGAACAAAATCTTCAGTTGCACCTTCTTTCACTCCTAGTCTCTCGTTACCCAGAGAGTCTCTGATGACACTTCAAGATGACTGTCCTGAAGATGAAAAAGATGAGTAGGTCATACTTGGCTGCATTAAGGGTTCAAATGACTTATGGATATCTCCTAGATTGAGGCTGGGTGGTGGCACCATCCTCTATATAACCCCTTCTTGCTAGCAGGCCCCTCGGAGTGGCACACATGGGCAAAGGAGGGATGGGATCCCGTTTTCAAATATATTGTTTTTCACCCATGTTTTTATCCCTGGCAGCACAGTATTTATCATTCCTATGCCGTCTGCCAAGCATTTCATTTAGGAAAGACAGAACAGAACATGGAGCACAACCCCACAGTAGGGGATTTTTTGTGCAGATCCAGGTTGATTTCATACAAATGCATAGATGCCAAAGATATGCATATGTTCTAGTTTTATCTGTTTTGTTCTTGAGATACATAGAAGTTTATCCTCATGCCAATGCAGATACAAGGACAGTAGTGAAATGCCTGCTGGAAGAATGTATTCCACGTTATGGAATTCCAATGAAAATGGACTTGGACAGAGGAAGTCACTTCCTGGGGGAAACTATCCAAGTAGTATTTAAAGCCCTTAACATTATGCAAAGGTTACATAGTCCCTACCACCCATAATCCTTCAGGCCTGTAAAACGCTGGAATGGAATTTTTAAGAATAAAGTAGCATAAATCTATGCAGGCATAAGTCTGAAGTGGCCATATACTTTGACGGTTGCTCTTACGAGTATGGAAAGCACACTAAATAGAAAGACAAGCCTAAGCCCATATGAAGCGACATTGAGAATACTTGGTAACTCCTGTTTTTACAAATGTAAAGTTGACTGATGATGTGATCGCCGACTATTAACGAATATTGATCAAAACTTTCAGAGCCTTCCATTCACAGGTGTATGCAGCTCTGCCCCGGCCACCAGCCGCCTGTCACAACATGCAACCTGGAGAATGGGTACACATTTAGGTGCACTAAAGAGTCATCTCTTCAACCTTGCCGGAAAGGCTCTTACCAGGTTCTGTTGAGGTCTAACACTGAGGAGAAACGTCAAAGCTATTACACTTGGGTGCACGCCAGGCACTACCAAAGGACCTCTGAGCCTATCGAAAGAGAGCTGGTGGTAAGAACTTACGTGCTAAAAACTTCTACATTTGCCATCCTTAGAAGTAGAGAAAAATGAAGAATCAGCGCTTCAAGACAGCACCCATAATGTCAAACACAACACTCACGATCTCCACCCAAGGAAGGAAATCCTAGGCAAAGGAAAAACTGAGACAAACAATGGATGAAGTACTGAAAAAAGGATGCCAGAATACGAAAGAAACTGCATAATCATTTTTGGTACCATGATATGTTTGCACTACTGGGTGTTGATATAAGGTGATGGTTTTATGGGATTCTGATTCATCCTCACATGTGCATCTCCATTATGCAGACAGCAACGAGTTTCAACCTATGCTGCTAATACACTATAATGTTTTTGTACACATTGTAATGGGTTATCAAAAATTGTTTAACATGACTAACTGCTGGGTCTGTGCACATGCTCCTGGAAGTAGTAATAGTGGTTTGCCTATAATGTACACTTCTATTTCCTTTTGTGCATCAACATCCTTGTATACACAATTTTGAAGAATGGTTATAGAACCAGAATTAGAATATCATATGAATTTGATAATTGGCTCTTTACACAAAAACGTTTTGACTCGCACAACTGCTGGGAGGCTGAGCATGAACGTCATTGGGGGAGGGACATCAACGGGAGAAATGGCTGCAACCAGAGAAACAGTGATTCACAGTAGGGTGGCACTACATTACATACTAGCCAGCATGGGAGGAGTTTAAAAAACACTTTTTGCAATTTCAATCCTGATAATTCTGGGAATATACATAAGGTAGTAGATAACCTCAAGAAGGAAGTAGGAACATTTCATGTGTGTTATGGGAAAAAGTTAGTGATTGGTTTGGGAGCTGGGGATCTTACTTTTTAGAGGTAGCGTTTGCAGTCATCTGAGAAATTATAGCTATGGTAGCGATTGTTCAGCTGCTTATGTGTCATATAAAGTGTTGCATCAATAGAACAGAAACGGAAATGGAGACAGAACAACAGTCCTGTGGAAAATAGGGATGAAAAGGGTCCTCTGGTTTAACAGACCGGTCCTTTACTAGAAGCACGCCTAAATCAAAGAGGGGCTTGTTAAACACGGCTACTCACCCGTGAGGGTCTCAAGGCGGGGGGATGATGGTCCCTCTGGGTGTAGGATACTAGAAGCACTCTTAAATCAATGAGGGGCTTCTAAAGCACGGCTACTCACCCGTGAGGGTCTCTAGGCTCAGGGGGAGGGCCGATGGTCCCTCTGGGTGTAGGATCATTTGAAGAGCCACATCTTGAGGTCCTTCTTGAATTGGGTCTGTGACACGGATTGCCTGAGCTTCCAGGTCTTGGCGGCGAGGCTGGAGAATGAACTTCCACCGGTTTTGGTCTTGTGGATCCTGGGGGCGGAGGCTAGGGCGCATTGGGCGGAACGAAGGCCGGTACGTGGAATGCGAGGCAGTTGCGCAGCTATGCTGGTCCTTCGTCGTGGAGAGCTTTGTAGGCGTGTGAGGAGCTTGTGACCTAGGACATGGAGTCAGGTAGGTCTTACTCTAGGCCAGTAGGATCACAAACAAGTAACGTACAAATTGATCCCGAAATTTGAAAGGATGTGCTGTTGCCATGCTAGTGTAAAATGCCTTTCTCTTTGCACCAATGATAATCAATGTAACGTTTGAACAGTGCCTGTTATAGCAAATGCTTATCTCACAAAATAATACTGCGGGACTACCACTGATTGGTTGTGTGATGATCACAGGTATTACACTGGTGTATAGAAAGCAATCATTTGCATAATCGAGAGAGCTTCATTGAACATTGTTACCGGGGCTTCCAGTGATCATTGCTGGGGGTTTTTTCAATGGTTTATGCTGATACCAGACGTTTCCCGAAATTTACTCAAACAAAAGACTGTGATTTATTTGACACATCCCACTTCAGTAACGAGATATCCACTACAACTGTCTGGATACGTTGGGCTTGCTGTAAAATAACTTCTTGCATTAGATTGTTCGTTCTGAACCACCACTCTATAAAACTGCCCTGCTGACTGTGACAAACTGAGTTTGTCATCCGGGTTGTTGTACTTCTAAGTCTAGTCATCCTTTAAGTAGTGCTGTAATGGTGTTGCGAAGTCTTCTATTTGGTACAAACATGGACAATGCATGAAGTCATCGAGTCCAAGAGGGATGGTACCTGACAGGCTGTTGGATTGTGAGGCTTCCTGAGAAAGTCGACTCTTTTCCCAGATGGCTATTCCAGTGTCCTCTGAAGGAAACACACTTCCTTGTCTTGTATCTAGGGGCTCACCAAACACTCTATTTTTGAATACGAGTAAGTGGACTTCTGGTAACTGATATGTAGGCCGCACCGATCAAGAAGAGAGATTGTGGTCAGGAGATGTTCTTTTAGTTTAAAATGAGCTGCTGGCTAGCCAATCGGTAGGCGTAGATGTTCTGGCAAAGTGAGTGTGCAGCTTCCGCTGCCATGCATTTGGAGAAGCAGACCAAATATACAAATATATACTAACATCTGATCCCACAGAGGATCTGGAAAGCTCGAGGAGGTCCAGGTACCTAGAAATGTTGGAGTGTGTGGGTGCTGCATAAAAGAGGAACTCGTCAATGGCTCCAGTGAGGCTTTCTCAGGTGTGAGGACTAACGCACAGAAAACTGCACTTTCCCTTCTCAGGGGTACCTATAGTTTGAGGCGCTGAACAGCTTGCCATTGAACTCAAAATCATTTCGGTCTCCAGAACGGGTCCTTCTTGGAAAGGACACCCTGCAGAGCACCAATGCATATGATTTAGATACAACATGTGAGGAGGGGCCTGTGTACGCCCCCGAGTCTGCCCACCTTTATGACCCACTGACAAGGCACTGTGAAGAACTCGCACTGCCTCAGCTCTGGAGCACTTCGTCGTATCCCTTCAGGGACACCCACGAAAACTTGACTTAGCACAGACGCCCAGTAACGACTCTGTTCATAGCATGCACCATACAAGAGTCATATGTTTCATGACAAAGCTACAGAAAAACATCTGGTAAACGGAAATACTCTAAGGCAGAGGTCTTCAAACTGGGGGGCGCGACGCCCAGGGGGGGCGTGGAAACACCTCTGGGGGGGCGCAAGCTCCACAGAAAGAGATCCCCATTACAGTGTTTATTTGGACGTCTGAAGTACGTTTCCTTCCGGTTTTTTCCCCTACAGAATTAGGGTCGTCACAGGCAGGACTCTCTGATTAGAGGCAGTAGTCACAGTAGCCAATCAGTATATGGAAGCTCAACTCGGACGTTCTTCCAATCAGAGACAGAGCAGCATAGAGGCAGAGCCTTTGTTCTATTTGTTTGAGACAAGATGCCTGTTGATTTACTGGAGATGGGATCGGCCAGATTTAAGGACTGGTTGAAACATATTCACATATTGCAATGAACAATTGGATTGCTGTTAACCGATGATGTATGTTCTGTCTGGGACAGGCGCGCAATGCCAATGGGAAACAAAGGCCTTCTGCCCCCCCTCCCCGCGCCCACCCCTCCCTCCGTCCGTCGTGTGTGTCAGCACGGGCTGAGACAGCTTCCTTGGCACACACAAAGCCGCACCAGAGTACTTCACAGGTCTTTAAAAGACAATTTACATGTTAACTAGGCTTTTTGTGAGGCTTTGTTGTTTTTTCACCCCTTCATCTCCACTCTGCCTATTGCTAAAAGAGTTAGCCCAACCCCCGAAATTTGTAGTAGCCCCCACGAAATTTGGCTCTAGTTGCGCCTCTGGTCTGGGACTAAATATATTTTCACCACCCCTACTGCTGTGCTCAGAATCCGCTCCGAAACTGCAGCTAATTTTGATGCTTCTGCCAGGCCAGAGAGTGGCGTGCGTTGTACACCATGGATCACTGGAATTTTTATGTGAGGCTAACGAACTATGAGTATGACTGTAATTTCAAGTGCAAGTAACATTACTTGAGAGGCCGAGTGGATGTACTCAGACATTTCACGATGATCTGAGACTAACTAACTATATTGTGTACTGCTTACTATTGCCAATGATTTCGTACCGAAGCTTTCTGATGGAGTGGGTGTTCTCTTTTTGTTGAATCCACTGCTCTGAGTGCTGACATAAGGGCCAAAAAACTACAGCTGCTGTCTGATTGTGAGGAAGGGGTGTCTCCCTTCCAGATCATTCAGGGGTACTTTTCTCAGTCCTTGCACTGGATCTGGCTTAATTACTGTACAATGTGCACAAAATACATAAAACCAGGAAGAATATGTTTCTATTCGGTCCTCCCACTCTTCATTTCTCTCTTGGGCTTCTTATAGTACTGTTTCCAGTGCTATTTCCAGTACTTGGAGGCATATATACAAGGAGGCGATAAAAAATTATCGACGCTTTTGCGGCCGTTTTTGGCCGAAAAGCGGCAATAATTTTATTGCCTAATTAGCAAGGCTACGCTAACGCGTGAAACCTTGCTTTAGCGTCGGGATTCCTAACGCCCAGCTTTGCATCTCTAATGGGGTGCAAAGTGAGCGTTCCTGCCCTAACATGACAGCAGAAATGTCGCTAAGCGACATTTCTCCTATCATCAAGCCCCACGCTATGAAGCATAGCGGCAGGAAAAGTAGCGATAACCCCTGTTATCGCTACTTTCCTTACGCCTGCTTCAGGACTGACTTAGCCATGATATCCTATGGAAGGTGGACATCATGGCTAAGTTTGCCTTGCCCTATCATCAAGCTAACGCCACTCTACGTGAGATTATCGCTGGGTTTCCAGCGATAATCTCACGTTAGGCAGTTAGCGTGAGGATTTTTATCGCTGAGGAGATAAGCGTTGCTAATAGCACGCTATCTCAGCGAAAAAAATCCACGTTACCCGGCGATAATTATCCTCACGCTAAGAGCGCGGAGCGATAATTATCGCCGGGTGTTGCTGATATGCCCCTTAATTTGTACTAGATGCGGTCTTGAAAGTTGGGGTTGCATGCACAGACCTTGTGGCAGTTTTCACTCAAAAGAAAGTTTCCCTTCAAATGGTGTTGCATGAGTTCTGTGGTTTTTGGCCAGATTTACAACTCACAAATCTTACATTTACAAAACAGTGATAATGTTTCGATATTGTGAAAACTAGTTCTCAGATAACACCTCAGGGTAAAAATGGTTATCAAAGATGCTAAATCCCAACTGCTGTGATTGGGGGGTCTCCGCGCCTAAAAAATATTGTCTGGGGGGGCTTGGCATAAAAAGTTTGAAGACCTCTGCTCTAAGGGAATGCAAGAGAGGAGGAAAAGCACGCGAAAGGTAAACATGATGGACTGCCCTGCTATCTTGGGTTACCATAAAGGTGATGGCAGCCATTGTTGAGAAATCGATCAGTGTCTTTGCCCGTAAGTGAAGGACATGGATATAGGGCACCACTGAGACTCCTTTCAAAGTTAGTTTTTAATTATGCCTGCACTGAGACTTGGCAGGACCCAGCCCAGTAAAAGTCCGGGGTAGCTGCCACAACAATCAATATAAGTACCTAAATGGTACAGTTTGCAACTGGTTAAGGAAATTGGACAATACAGTTTCTGTCCCTTAAATTAGACAAAACATACTATGTTCTCAACTTTACAGCACGGCTATTACATTGTGCAGGATATTTCTTCATTAAGGCAAACTTCGGAAACTTTGGCCGCAGCGCCTCTTAGTGTTAAGAAGTGTGAATATTTTCGGGTAGACAGTAGCTCCTAACACATGTAAGAAGCACAAATTAGTCAGCATACGACTTGCACGAAGGCGCAAGACTCATTACTGTGTTCGCTTTATATCTAGGACTGTGGTAACAAAATGTATAACTTTGTTTAGTAATGCTGATCCGGCAAATATTCTTGTTGTTATGAATCGAGAGCAGTGGTCTGCAGTGCTACGTCAAATATTTTTAATTGTGATTACATTTATAGAACCCACCCCTCTCTCAGTAATGTTTAACACTCACCCTTCTACACACACGCTCGGGTTACGTGACATGACTCTCTTGCATACTGAGCCCCACATTTTTTCAGTACTATCAACTTGTGTAAAACGGAGGATGGTGCATGCCAGTTAAACATGTTAGAAACAGTATTAAACAGAACAGAGAACAGCACATGTCTGAGGAATGAACCGTAGTTCCGCTCTGCGTCTACGGAGTCTAACGACTGAAGTTTCCGGTTTTACCCAGATTCTCTCGCTCTACAAGCGCCAGTCAGTTCTCACCCGTTTGTGCAGCCGCTCTGCTTCCTCCTGATAGGCTGCGAGCTGCTGCTTCCATTGTTTCACGTTGGCAGTGGACTCCAGCAGTGCTGCGGTCAGCTTGGCGTTGTTGCCCTTCAGCGTGGCCAGTTCTGCCTCCCAGTGCTTGCTGATCGCAGAACTGGAAATATAAAATGGAAGCCAGGTCACAGTGATGTAAAACATTCTGGATTTTTGTAATCTCTCTGCGGCGTCTTCGAGGTCAGGAAAATCATGCAAACTAACTATTTAAAAGCATGCAATCTTACCCCTAAAACACAGAGCTTTATATTTCAGATATAAAATGTTATAGGTTGACAGTTGACTACAGCTGGAGTAAAACACACATTTTACACACGAGGACATAAAAAAAATGTGTCCATGAAGGGGCTGACGTTTTCAGCTATGGTCTGTCTTACTTATAATTAGGCTTTCCTGTTTTCAGTTTCTATTTCTGGTAAATTCTGGTGGGGTTATTTCAGTGTTTTCAAGTGATTTCAATACCTTAAAAAAATAGTCGTTACCAGTGGTTACACATTTTCGCGCCACTTAAAAAAACAGAAAAAGTGTTTTTTCGGTGTTTATGGAACGTTTTGCTTTTAATATTGCTTGCTTTCTGCACTGATAGAACATGGTATATAGACAGTGCACGTTTAGTGTATATGAGGTCCAAATAGATTTTTGCAAATTAAACTTACTCTAGTACACCATACAATACTTCTTAAGTGAGTCTTTGGTCATGTGCGCTCGCCCATTCCTTCCCATGTAACCTTCTGTGAAAAGGCCCTCTGAACATTGGCACTTAAGAAGGGCAATGCCAAAACAGCCAGTACACAAATTGTTAACTCTGGCGACTGACATAGCTTTCCATGTCAATACTGGTGAACTTGAAGATTGCGATTCTCAGGGCAGGTTCTACAACATTTGCATTGAGCTGGGCGCTTATGCACTCAGAGTTATTGAAGCAGTCAAAAATGAAGCAGCACTTTTGAAACTACGGAGGAAATTCCCCTTTACTGAAGGGATCCAGAATTTGCACAGAGTACCAAAGTAAGGTTTCATTGACTATAAATGCCATTGGTGGTGAAGGGACATTTCTATGCATCATTGCAAGCCATTTCTCATACATTGTAAAATAAACGTTCCTGAATTGCTCAACATTGCTTTGCTTACCAAGTGGCAAGCACTCTAACATGGAAAATGTTGCAGTGCCAAAGTCACTAAAGGAGTCACCCAGCCTACTCTCAAGGAGATCTTTCACATCTACACCAATTATGCTGAACACTTGGCAGACAAGGGTTTTTCCAGACTCTAGTTTTTTTATTATGTCCACTACAGCAGTTATGTTTTCCTGTAAAAATCTAATAATGCAATAGAGTGTATTTTTTTCACATCACTATCAATATGCCACCAAAGATCCTCACATTTCTTGCCTTTGGCATCCTCACTCACCAAAAATTCTGCAAACGGTTGCCACATGGATATTATAGCATTCCTAGCCCCTTCGACTGAGCACCATCAGCTAAAGGACACAGTTGGGGTGACTCTTTCTTTGATGCCACACAAAGCATGAAATGATACATATTTGCGTTTTAGTTCCTGCACATAAGAAAACAGTGCACCAGAATAGATTAAAAAGTCAATAGCATCCCTCATTAATTCTGAAGATTGTAAAGATGCTTTCAGCATACCATCTAACAAGTGGCAAGAATCTCCTACAGGGAATCACTTCAGCTATGGTATCAATTTTGACAGGTCATCACACAACTTTTTTATACGTAGCTGAATCACTGCAAATACAAACAATATCACTCCAATCTTTGTGAAACTCTGAAAGAACCTTTTTTGCAGAGCATTCCAAGTGACACTGCGTTCCATGTTTTCCAAAAGTCTGGTGTCATGTTTTCACCACTATCCCAGATGCTTGGTGATAGCGCTCTTTATACATTTACTTTTCACTATATCTTGCATTGAATGTTTAAAGCCTTGGGGTGTTGGCAATTCACCTACTATCAATACTGACCCACTAGAAACTGTGGGCTGATGTATTAAGGGTTTTTACCCATTCTCTGTGGGTAAATGTGATGACACATATTAGGAAAGATTCTTATGAAACCAGCCATTTTATCAGTGAAAAAAACCAACGCAGTCAAAATATCAAATATGATTTTGATATTTCCTGATTCTCTAAGTTAATAAAATAATTAAACGAGACCTAAACATGCTTTTGAACCCTGCATCTTTAGACCAAAGACCATAAAACTGAAAAAAGCAAAAGGAAGAAGAAACAATATTTTATTGGCATCCCTAAACAACAAAGCTCAAGCAGAATAATGTTATCCGAGTCTTATTTACTGCTAGCTTGTATAACAAAGTTACATTGTATTGGCCCCTTCTGGAAGAAAAAAAATGACTCTTTCACTCTCTTTTTCCTTTCTTTGAATGGCATTTAGTTTGGGGTTGTGCAGGTGTTTTTTCAGTTTTATATGTTTTCACTGGTGAGGGCTATTTCTCTTTCAGTGGGGTTTTATCAGTTATTATAGGTTTAAACCTAAAACCCCACAGCTTACTTATAATATACAATCCTTGGGAATGTCAAACGTTTGTGGTTTGTGTCTGAAGGTTTTTTATTTTTGTGGGTGGGTTCAGTAGTATTTTTCAATGGGACAACAGGAACCATTTCACAACACAATTTCCATAACTTGCTGCCTAGAAAGCAGTAGATGGCGCAGGTAGAAGAACAACTCATACTCGTAATATGCAAGGCTGCCCGGGGGGTTGTGCAGCAGCCCCTCAACAGGGCGGCCGCCTTACTGCCATAGGAAAGCACTGGAGTCGCCGGTCTAGTTCCCTGGGCTAGGTCCAGGGAAGACGTCCGGCCGACCTCACTTCCGGGGAGGGGACAGGAGTACTTAGGTTGTCCCTGCCCATTTTTCGGCCTCTTGTCCCTCGCCGTCTCGCCTTGCAGGTCGCAGCTCTTCGATCGTCCGCGCTGCCGTCTCGCCTGGTTGCACGCCGCTGGTCGCAAATCGCCGTCTCGTCCTGTGTGAACAGTGAGTCTGCTTGCAAACCTTCCCCCGCCCCGGCCCTGTCCCTGGGCAGCACCAGGTGACGGGGCCCCGTGGCACGGGGTACCACGGGCGGGGGGAGGGGCGAGCATCCAGGGCCTGCGGCCTGGCTTTCTCGTTAGGCGGCGCGAGGGGGGGCCGTAGTAGGTTTGCGGGCTGCGGTATGGAAAGGTTCAGGGAGGCGCAAGCCTCGTACGTGCCCCAGGCGGCCTTTGGGCCAGGCGTCCCGATCTATGTGGCACGGGTGGGGGACTCAGCAAACCTGAGGCCGTCGGTCGTCCTCGACCCCCCTCCCCTTTCCCCCCCGGGTGAAGCGCAGCGTGTGCCTACAGGCGGCAGGACGCAAGGCAGAGCCCCTTAGCGTGCGGTGGCAGAATGGTTGATGCCTGCGTTATGCAGGAGAGGATGTGCGGAGGAGCCCCCACTGCCTGCCTCCCAGAGCTCCTTGCTAAGAGGGGCAAGTGCCTGGGTCTCTTTGTCGCGCATTTTGCGGTGTCTAGGCCATTCACGTGACCCCTCAGAGTCCTGCAGTTTGTGGCACGGCGCGCAGGCAACGGGCCCCCATACATCAAGGCCATGGCACAGCGGACCTTGGGCCAGCGTCTTTTGCGTAGGGGGGCCTGGACATCCCCTCCCCCCTTGTGCTGTGTATTAGGGAGGAGGGGATGTCTATGGTAGGACGATGTCGCGGCTCCCTCGCGGCCCCCCCCGCCCCCACCGTTTAGGGAACGGGATACAGCATGGGATGCGGGCCAGGCGGGTCGCGAGAGTGTGGTTAGGTGTTGGCAGGGAGCCATACCTGCGCACTCTCAAGCCCCCCCTGCCCAGGTTAGCTTGTGGAGCCTGCTTGCAGAGCTGACCGCCTCGGGGCACAGCGAGCCGGAGCTGGAGCTCGCTTGCACCTGGCTTGCCCCGATTCCTGACCTCGGGCTGGCGCTGAAGCAGGTCTTCATGCCAGGTGTCTGCCAGTCCGGACCCCGGCCGTGGTAGGAGGGGGTAGGTGCACATACATGCCAAAGTCCAGAAGAGCCAAGTGGGAAATAAAAGGAGAATGAGGCCTTGTATCGGGTTACTGTCATGTATGGGCTTTGGAAGTGTGCTGCTGCAGGACCAGACTTTTGTTACGCAGGTGCACGTCTCTTCCTTCCAGAAGCATAGAGCGCGTTGGCGGGCAGAGAAAGGGTGATGCTAGTGTGGTGCACTGGCCGGTTAGTGAGAGGGTTATGCAAGGGTGGTGCACTGGCCGGGCAGGCTGCTGGCAGTGCATACAACACCCCGCTCCTCGTGTGAGGCTTTGTGGTTTCCCCCCTTCTAGAGCCCCTGCGTTCCTCTCTGACTACTGCCGGTAGAATGAGTTCATTACACATTACTGAAACCCCAGAGCAAGCGGGTTTTGCTTGCAGGAATCGGGAGGCGGGAGACTAGCCCTGAAACCGGTAGTCTCCCGCCTGTTCTGGGAGGGTGGGCATGTGGGTCGTAGTCCCGGGACCTGCGCGGGGCCGTAATCCCACCCGGCTGGTAGGGTGCGGCATACAGACTGCGGCCGCTGTGGGGTCATATTTACATGCATTAGAGAGTGCAGGAGCGCGCACGCCTCCTATGCAATGGACTCTGAGCTTGCGGTGTGTAACCTCTTCAATTACCACTATCGTAGCAACGGTGAATCGGGCGATTCATTGATGGCACTGTCCACTGCACCGGACACACAAGCGTTTACAGGCAAAGGCAAGTCCGCGTCCTTCTCCCCCTTCGGAGCGGACATTCCTGGCTGCCTGCTCCCACTGATGTGTGAGCTCAAGGTTGGCTAAGCGCAGGCCTATGATCACCATCAGGTCACTCCCTCCACACACACATCCAATAACGTCTAGGAACCTGAGACACCCAGTTCACGTGATAAAAGGGGCTATGATTACGAGGGAGCTTTGTTATGCAGGGGAGCAGCTCAAGCCACGGCTGACGCTTCCGCGCAGTGCATAGTAAAGTTTGGGTGGGCAATGTCAATCTGCAGGCTTGTAGTTTTCAAGGATACTGCGCAGTGTAGTTCTCTGGGCCACAGGAGCGGGTATGCAGCACGGTTGGCGGTGCATTGTTGGGGCGCTCTCCGACTCCTATACGACCAGCTAGATGACCCGCGTATGTATTATGCCATGCCGCACGGTTCCGGGAATGGTTGGGTGCCTTGTCCGGGGGGAGGCCTTGGGTGTTTCCGGCACAGTTACACACTTGGGGAACATTGGTCATTAATGTTGTGTTCCCAATTCCCAAGTAATGAGCTTGGGCAGGGGGGGGGGGCATATTGCTCCTGCCCCGCACCCCGGTTATGCTTCGCGGTTTTGGAATGATTTGAGGTGTGCTTTGTCCCTTGGCAGGCCGCGTGCGTTTCTCTTCTTAGTCGACAGTCAATTGGACTAGAATTTAGGGAGTGTTTTATTATGTCACTTTGCTGACAATCCCAGATATGTGATGGGGTGTGCGTTCAGAAATATGCAGGGTGCCCTGCTGAGATGTCATCCGTGTTCACTGGGCAGCACAGCGGGATTAAAGTGGCTGTGCAGTCCTTATAGGTGACGCGAGAGGTTTGATCTGCCTGGGTCAGCACTTGTCTTGGGGGAAGTTTGACATACTTCAGTGTCAGCAAAGAGGTGGGCTCATCGTTTAAATGGTTTACCTGTCGTTATGTGTTTGGTGCCCGTGCCGCGCTACAATATCGAACATGCACAATTAAGTTGCTGTCGCGTCGCCCAGGCTCCCTTTTGCTAATTTCCAGCCTGTTACAGTTATCCTGCGTTAATCGAAGACTGCAGGGGGGTTTGCTGGTAACCGTTGTCAACCCTGGCAACGAAGCCGCAGTGTACGCACTTTCTGGTTGTGCAGTAACGCCCAGCCCTCCAAGACCTAGTGGTGTAAGGAAGGTCTGTGCTTCAGGGTCTCTTTGGCAATGAGGGGGGCCATAGCGGTAGCAGACTAGAAGGTGGTCGGCGTCACCACCAGCGCAAGGATTGTACTTCGCCAGTCAGGCTCCATCTTGGCTGTTGCTTTCCAGTTCGGGCACGCGCACATTTGACCCTGTTTTTATCCGCTTCTGTTGGTTTCAGCTGGTCAGTCAATAGATTGTTTGTAATAAATATAGGGATGCAGTGACATGTGCTCAGTATGGCATGTAACTGGAGCTCAGGTTTAACGTTTCAACACCTTTGTGTTCACACACATTTACATTGTATAATTGAGATGTAATTCTCAATGCGTGTTAGATTAACGCTGATTGGTGATCAGTCAGGCCTTCAGGAGCGGGACACCTGGCAAATGTACGGTGTGCTGGTGGCCGGTCTGGATGCCACAGTCATTGCCTGTGCATGCTGGGTAGCCCTGCAGAGTAGGTCCATCTCCTAAACAATCCGTGAAGCTTGTGCAGGGCTCCCTCGGCTCGGTTGGTGTCTTGAATTCGCCGGGTCCTCTTGGGACTCTTCACCGCTGTGTCCGGGATCAGGTGGAAGGTGTACTCATCGCCTTCAGCACCTATGCTAAGCAAAGTTCTAAGCTTAAGTGTTGAGGGTGATTTACTGTTCCCGGGTCTTTCAGAAGGTGCTCATAGGGTAGGATGACCCAGCAGCAAGGAGCAGCTAGGGTGGTTTACGTGTGCTCTATCGACTACGAAGAGAGTATGCTTCGCGGGGCCCCGCTTCAGATGCTGATAGGATGTCCGCTGTTATTTATTCGATCGTAAACGATTAGTTTGTGATTTGGGCACAGCCGTGTGGTGGGTCTTTCCTCGTAATATTGGGGTTAGCCTGACTTTAATCTCCCTGTTTGTCACACATGATTAATACGGGGGGTGTCAACATGCCCTGTGCCGTGAGGCGATTAGACGGCATGTAGTTTCTGATTGATATGCTCGACCGGTTATTAGTAAACACACCAGGTACTATGAGGTAGTGACATTTGTACTCAAATAATTGGTACCACAGGACACTTGTCCTACAATACACACATTTCCAGACAGGACTGCCCCTCCCGGCCCACACCCCTTTTTTGGCAAAGGGTAGTAAACACTTGATGGGCTGGCAGGCTTTACGGACGTTTGGGGCAAGCTCGCACATGTCCCTGCTCAGAATTTTATATGTTCGGATAGTTTGGGCAGGTTACAGGCCACAGCTTGTCTCTGTGGGGTTTAAGTAGGGTCAGGTCAATTGACTGAGGAGAGCCATCATCGCTTGGTTATCAGGGCATGAAGGAATGCCAGGCAAGGTTTAGCGAAGGCTGGTAGTGGTATTTATCGTGTATTTGATGTGTCTCAGTGGCAGGCCGCCAGGCCAGGGGACCAGGTACCTAGGTCACACACCAGGCAGTACCAGGTTGACCGGGACGAATTGTACTAGATCAAACACGAGTTGTCCCACCACTGTTGGTTAGACGGGATACTGTCATATCTTCCTTTTCTCTGGATCTCCTATTCCAACGCTCCATGTAAGCTGAGGACGCCTGTGGATGCTGTCAGACCTGCTATTTACAAAAAACACCAAGTACTATGAATTTTCAGTTGTACTAGATTCTTAGGTACTTACAGCAAGCATTTGGGTCATACATACTCCTTGGGACATGCCATGTACTTAGGTTAATTTCTTCAGGCAGAGATGCCCAGTGGAAGCATGTAGGGGACCGCACAGAACAGGATACTGCACTGGTGAGATACCGGCAAATTGTGGCTGCACTACTGAAGAGGGCAAAGTAATTACTGATTCCCAGGCGAGGTATGGTGGTGGTGGTCCAACCTTTTTTCTCAGGATCTCTTCCTGTCCAGTTTAGCGGTGCTACTTGTACCATCAGCGGCTCACAGGGGTAGCAGTAAAGCTTCTTTTATTTCGCCAGGGATGGGGGCTGGCAATGTTTATGTTGCAGCCGGAAACTGAATAGGTCATTCGCACCGGGTTGGTGCAACGGGCACTAAGCTGTAGAGCCAGCTAAGTTTCAACATAATCTGGTATACCGTCAGTTATCAACGTAGTCCGTGGGCGACACGTGAACAGGCACTTTCTGCCAGTTGGTGCGGGTGTGTGTATTCCTAAGAGAGTGCGGGTTGCCTTGTTAGTACTGAGATGGAGGGGAAGGAACACTTATACGGACATCCACCAGAGCGCATGTTGCAGTCAGAGTTGGGTTACATGGATTTTATGGCTGGCATGTTACCAGTTGCTCCAATAAGCTAAGTTCTTTGGGGAGTTGTCAGCGGATTGCCGGACTGCAACGTTAGGGGTTAGCCAGTTGGCAGGCCGTTTAGATGTGTGCTCCAGCTCTGGCATGTCCAGGCATGGGTTATGGCGCCTAATGTTGGCCCGGTGATACAAGTTCACAGGCAGGTGGAGCGTCAGAATGGAAAGGGGCTTGGGTTCGACCGCTGGTCACAGGAGCAGATCCTGGTCGGTTAACCTAGCAGTTCAGTTTTGAGGTCGTTATAACAAGTACCATTGAGTCGAGCACAAGAACATGTGCAATCTCCCCCGCCCTACCGCCTTGGCTGGCAGCCATGCAGGTTGTGGAAGTTGTCTTCCAACTAGGGCGATATGGTCCATTGTTTGGGGGAAACGCCTGGGTTAAACACAATTGGGCTACAAATTATTAGAAGAATACTTGGCATTCCCAGTATCCAAAAGAAAGAGAGGTATTTATACTTTGGTTCCCCTCTGGTTCACTCTGTCCTGTCTGCTCCCTGGTTACTAGCAGAAGTTTGGGGAGGGCAAGGCTTCACATAGGGTGGTGACTGACGGAATGCGATGAACATACTCCGTCAAGTGCTAGACTGAGGTAACTGAGTGAATGAGGTAGCAAGGTGGGCTTGTCAACTCTTACCTCCATCCGCACTGGCATCTCCTGGCAGGAGGGGCTTGGCAAAGGATGCTCTTCAGCCAGGCAATGTTAGGCTGAACCAACACTTTTTTTGGTTCAGGTCATTCTGTCAAAAATCCACAGGGACTTTTGAGGGATGAGGGCTTCAGTGCAGAAGGGGCATGCTGGCCTCCGGTTCTGTATGGGCTAAGACTTGTTTTGGCTGGACCTGGGAGAAGTCCGGTAATCAGCATGTGGTATGTAAAAAGGCCTACCTTGGTGGGAGGCCCTGGTTGTGACGGTGGCCACCCCCAGAGCTGTGGAGGAGTTACAGGGCGATCCAGAGTTTGCAGATACCAAGGGGTACTTCATGCAGCAGCACAGCTTGGTGCTAAGCCAGGATACCCAGGGATGTCTCCTGGAAGAACTACAGCGCCCCATTAGTCCTAGGGCGGTTGTGGGTCTGAGCAACCGGGGGCTGCCATGAACGCTCCGCCCACCTCTTTCGGGGGGGGGGGGGGGGGGCGTGAGTAAGCGAGTGGACTGGTGGTCCACGGATGGGAGGGGTGGCCCATCCCAAGATTTGGTATGCACCAATTGGCGACTGCCACGGTGTAATTTAGGCTTATCAGACGGGCAGGCGGCATAGGTGTTGGCCTGCCCTGGGATTGCCCGTAAGATAACCCACCATGTTTGCATATAGGTTAAGCTAATAAACCTGCAGCAATACTTCTCCACTTACAAAGCGTCGTGTGGTTTATTGATGTATCATGTGTGTATATGTGACTACTATTGCCGATATTGGCACTAAGCAAGGCTGCCCGGGGGGTTGCGCAGCAGCCCCTCAACAGGGCGGCCGCCTTAGTGCCATAGGAAGACACTGGAGTCGCCGGTCTAGTTCCCTGGGCTAGGTCCAGGGAAGACGTCCGGCCGACCTCACTTCCGGGGAGGGGACAGGAGTACTTAGGTTGTCCCCGCCCATCTTTCGGCATCTTGTCCCTCGCCGTCTCGCCTTGCAGGCCCCTCCGCTTACCCGGCAGACGAAGGTACAAGGTTTTAGGGGGGGCTAGGTTCTAACATGTTATTTTGTGTTGCAGGAGGAGTTACAGGGCGATCCAGAGTCTGCAGATACCAAGGGGTACTTCATGCAGCAGCACAGCTTGGTGCTAAGACTGGATACCCAGGGATGTCTTACCGTTGTCCCCTGGAAGAACTACGGCACCCCGTTAGTCCTACGGGCAGTTGTGGGTCTGAGCAACCGGGAGCTGCCATGAACTCTCCGCCCACCTCTTTTTTGGGGGGGGGGGGGGGGTGAGTAAGCGAGTGGACTGGTGGTCCACGGATGGGAGGGGTGGTCCCTCCCAAGATTTGGTATGCACCAATTGGTGACTGCCACGGTGTAATTTAGGCTTATCAGACGGGCATAGGTGTTAGCCTGCCCTGGAATCGCCCGTAAGATAACCCACCATGTTTGCATATAGGTTGTGCTAATAAACCTGCAGCAATATTTCTCCACTTACAAAGTGTCGTGTGGTTTATTGATGTATCATGTGTGTATATGTGACTACAATTGCCGATATTGGCACTATTCCTGTGAGTGCTGGCTCTGACACAGCTCCAACAAGCATCAGTGCCCTGTGCCTGTGAGAACACAATGCTGTTTAGGTCTCGGCCTGACGTAGGCAGCGCATGCGCTGCCTCGTCATACGAGGCTTCTTGGAATCGATACGATTCCAGAAGCCTCGTCCCAGCTCCGCCTTAACTTTTGATTCGTGTGCGTTGTTTTGCGTCACAAATTATGCCAAAGGCAGTGCAATGATTGCACTGAAGGCATGTCATTCCCTTATTGTTGCCACCCTGTCTCCTTTTATCTACGCCCTGCGGGATTGGATCTTTTACGCGCGCCGTTACACTAGTGCCTTTATTTACTGGGCAAGCACTATTTGTTTCCCCTTCCGTCTGTCTCTCTGAAACACAGCTGCTTACCACTGTTGTTCTGTACCATATCCTGGACGGTTATCTATATTATGTTGATTCAAAAAGTGCTGATGTGAGTTTGTACTTCGAACTACAGCCGAATGCTGAATGGACCCTCTGTTCTGTTCTTTGGAAGTGGGTGCTGAATCGACGTTGCATTTTGTTCCTTAAGACAGCACAGAACGTAAACTGCACTATGTTCTGCCACACCAGCGATGTGACGTCACACTATATGTGAGCAGTAGCAGTGAAGCGACGCTGCGTCCTCTCCATGTGACACAGCGATGACGTCACACTGCCTGTTGTTAACTAGCACTGAAGTGCGTGTTGTTAATGGTCAAGTGACAGTGCATCTTGTTCTATGGCACAACGATGAAATGACAGTGTAGTTTATTCAAAGAACGTTGAGGTCACCTGTGTTTTTTGCGTGGTAGTGGCTGAAGGAAAGCCCTATTTTTATTTTGTATCGTACAAAGTCGAAATTACAACGTGTACCTTATTAGATAAAGTAAGCGCGCCCTACAAATGCACGCAAGATAACATAAAAAAATTAAATAAATAACGCACGGTGACAGAGTGTTGAGGACAGCCCATATTTTCAGTTCGGTAGTAGAGCTCGTTGAAGTGACACTATTTAGATCTGGACAACCTACTTCTGAAGTTACAATGTATTTTGCTAGATTGAAAGACTGGCATTAGAATGCATTCTGCTCTATTTCAGATAATGTTATAATCTATTTTACTCGATAGCCGAGGATGTCGAAGTGGCCCTGTATATCTATTTGGTATCAGAAACTGTTGACGTTGCATTATATTTTGACCAATAGCAGAGTGTTGTGTGTATATATATATATCTATATATATATATATCTATTACCTACTGGCGGTCGCCAGTAGGTAGTTATAGTTAGGACCACGTTTCCATAGGAAATCCGCAACATTCTATTTTGAATAACTTTGGCGCCGGTCGACGAATCCTCGCGAATTTTTCAAAATAGGTGGGGCGCTACGCTCCGCTCCTACCCTGAAAGTCTCGGGGGGATTCGTCAAGCGGGGGCTGAGATAAAAGGGGGGTCCCAAAACGCGTTTTTCCCATGCATTTTTCCATAGGACCTTTAGACAGGGCTACAGCCCGAACGGCTGAACAGAATTACTAGAAATTTGGCAGAGAGGTAGTCCTCAGGTCAAGGAAGTGCCTTTTGTAGGTTTGGTGTAAATCTGTTCAGTAGATTCTGAGAAAATAGCCTTTAAATCAATATATATATCTGAGCCAGCTTACGGTGCGCTTACGGTACGCTTACCGTACGCGTACGGTGGCGTGCGCGAGCGCGATTCTGATTGGCTCTTAGATCTTAGTAAACATTCGAATCGGCCGAAACCAGGAAGCGGCGGCCGCCATTTTCTCTCTCGCACTGAGAGTGATGTTTAAAATATAAAGCACAAAAACATGTAAAGGGGCTGTTTAGACAGCTCCCACACACATAGCAATGTTGAGGGAGTCCCCAAAGATCCCCCAAGGCCAAAAACGGAATTTTTATTTTTTCGCTAATTTCGCCGATTACGCTTACCGTACGCGTACGGTAAAAAATTATAAAAAAAAAAAAATTATCCACACTCTCCCCACCCCGTGTGCAATTGGTGCCTCGAAGGGCACCAATTGTGCATGGCTTATTAACGATAAGTTAAACTAAAATATTTAAAAAAATAAAAAATAAAAAAAAAAATTATCCACACTCTCTCCACCCCGTGTGCAAATGGTGCCCGAAGGGCACCATTTGTGCATGGCTTATAACATGGCTTGGCTTATAACATATAACATGCACGGCACTAACTGCGTAAAGTGGGCGCGCGGTGCGCAAAGCGTACCGCGTGCTCACTGTGCGCGCACGGTGCGCGAAGCGCACCGTGCGCGCACGGAACGAACTGCGTTACGCCACGAATGGCGTAAAGTAACTTAGCATTTAAAAAACCGTACAAATTCACTGAAAAAACCATAGGTTTCACACACGTTATAGTTAGGAATTAGCATTTAAAAAACCTTTTAAATTCACTGAAAAAACCATAGGTTTCACACATGTTATAGTTAGCGGAAATTTTACTGATAAAAAACCAATGAAATTCCCCCGTTATAGTTAGTGCAGGCAACTATAACTCACGCGACCGCAATCTTCTGCTGATGACATATGTGTCTTTATGAAAAAAAAATATTTGTAATATATGTATAGCTAAAAATGTATGGAAGAAGACATGGGCAAATAAGTGTCTAAATACAGTATTAGCATCATCAGAGGATTGCGGTCGCGTGAGTTATAGTTGCCTGCACTAACTATAACGGGGGAATTTCATTGGTTTTTTATCAGTAAAATTTCCGCTAACTATAACATGTGTGAAACCTATGGTTTTTTCAGTGAATATATATATATATAGTAATATATCAATGGGGGGAGGGAAAAAGAAGCAGAGGTCCATTCGGCTTCCAGAAGTTAGTACAAAGATATCAAGGTGGGGGAATGGACCACTTGTCCTGTGTACCAGGGTCTTTCAATTTGCGTGGTTGGGCATCCTTAAAAAACCCTCATATACGTACACTGGCGTTGGGCGGTATATCTTGATTCTCCGCCGTAGTGTATCGTGATAGCATGATCATTGGGCTTTTTATTGTCCAAATGCTAACCTCCCCATGGAGGAAGACCAACTGGTGGTACAGTAGTGGTCAGGAATAATGGAACGAGGGCGTGCTCGTGCTCTGTGAACTGTGATGTTAAAATTCCTAAAGCCAAGTCCCGTGTCCTTTATTCTTGGGGTTCTTGACAAAGGGAAATTAAAAATAGTGTCCGTGCATATGAATAAACTTGATTATTAGTTTGATGCACTGGTATGTATCTAGTGTTATCTGGTCAACATGTTTCAGCCCCATGCAAGGTCTAGAGGCTTTCGTCAGGACCGGAAGGTGAGATGGAGGGCTTAATTGGGCTCTCCACTATTTTCTGTGGGTGGGGAGTTGTACTCACCACCATCGATTTAAGGAAAACAGACCGTTTCTATCCGTTCCTTTCAAAGCAAGTTGGACATCTTCATTCAGGGTGTCAGTCAGTTAGGTGAGCGCCAATTGCGGCTACTCTGGCAGAATAGCTTGTTCTGACTCTGACGGGGAACGTCAGAGTCAGAACAAGCTATTCTGCCAGAGTAGCCGCAATTGCTATCACGATACACTACGGCGGAGAATCAAGATATACCGCCCAACGCCAGTGTACGTATATGAGGGTTTTTTAAGGATGCCCAACCACGCAAATTGAAAGACCCTGGTACACAGGACAAGTGGTCCATTCCCCCACCTTGATATCTTATATATATATATATATATATATATATATATATATATATATATATATATATATATATATATATATATATATATTAAACCATGTGTTGCCCTCAACGACGAAGATGCACTCAGATGCAGACGAACTTATCCAAGTTTTGCCATAAATAATAAAAGAACTTGGATAAGTTCGTCTGCATCTGAGTGCATCTTCGTCGTTGAGGGCAACACATGGTTTAATTTATTACGGCAGTCCTGCCGTGAAGTATGCACCGCCATTGGAAAGGAATATGAGCCTGCTGGGTTTGAACTGTTCGAATCCGAAAAGCGGAGTTGCAGACAGGCAAGAAAATGTAAGTGAAAACCGGACTTTGCACTGAGGGGCCCACTGATGGGCTACAAACACGATTAACGATTTTAAGTGAACTGAGCACACCCACTGGAGGGTAAAAGCATTAATCCAGACACTACAAGTCCCAGCATGCATACTTGAACAACTCACCTGTGAGCGCTGAATGGAGGGCAGTGACTATTTAAATCAGCATGCGGATCAGTGTGTTTGGAATCTGCAAGGTTTACTTGAGCCTGTGAACAAGGATCGAGATGATCTGAAACGCGCAAGGCATTACAAACCTTGATGTGAATGCCGGTTTTGCCATAAATAATAATAGAACTTGGATAAGTTCGTCTGCATCTGAGTGCATCTTCGTCGTTGAGGGCAACACATGGTTTATTTTATTACGGCAGTCCTGCCGTGAAGTATGCACCGCCATTGGAAAGGAATATGAGCCTGCTGGGTTTGAACTGTTCGAATCCGAAAATCGGAGTTGCAGACAGGCAAGAAAATGTAAGTGAAAACCGGACTTTGCACTGAGGGGCCCACTGATGGGCTACAAACACGATTAACGATTTTAAGTGAACTGAGCACACCCACTGGAGGGTAAAAGCATTAATCCAGACACTACAAGTCCCAGCATGCATACTTGAACAACTCACCTGTGAGCGGTGAATGGAGGGCAGTGACTATTTAAATCAGCATGCGGATCAGTGTGTTTGGAATCTGCAAGGTTTACTTGAGCCTGTGAACAAGGATCGAGATGATCTGAAACGCGTAAGGCATTACAAACCTTGATGTGAATGCCGGTTTTGCCATAAATAATAAAAGAACTTGGATAAGTTCGTCTGCATTTGAGTGCATCTTCGTCGTTGAGGGCAACACATGGTTTAATATATATATATATATATATATATTCATTCAGAAGATTTACATTGTATTTTCTGGTAGAAGAAAGCGTTTCTTTAAGATCAGACAATGTTGAAGTCACAGTGCTGTTTGCTCGGGAGCACAGAGTGCTGAGGTGACACCGTATATTTGCCTCATAGAAGCCGTTTTGTGTGGTAGCAGAAGGCACCGGGGTGACCTTGCAAATTTGGGTCATACAAAGTCATTTGTTCGACAGCAGAGAGCGCGGAGGTGACCCTGTATATTTGTATTGAATCAGATAATGCTAAATTAACAATGCTGGTGCTGAGGCGACCCTATATATTAGCCTCATACAAGACATTTTGCCCGGTAGCAGCTCTCTACTACTCTCTACTGCTCTCTACTCACTACTCACTCTCTACTCTCAACTACTCACTCTCTACTACTCTACTCACTACTACTCTCTATTACTCACTCTCTACTACTCACACTCTACAACTCACTCTCTACTACTACTCACTCTCTATTACTCTATACTACTCACTCTCTGCCACTCACTCTCTGCCACTCACTCTTTGCTACTCTCTACTACTCACTTTATACTACTCTCTACTACTCACTCTCTACTACTCTATACTACTCACTCTACTACAATCTACTACTCACTCTCTACTACTCACTCTCTACTACTCACTCTCTACTACTCACTCTCTACTACTCACTCTCGACTCACTCTCTACTACTCACTCTATTACTCTATACTACTAACTCTCTACTACACACTCTACTACTACACACTCTACAACTCACTCTCTACTACTCACTCTCTACTACTCACTCTCTACTACTCACTCTACTACAATCTACTACTCACTCTACTACAATCTGCTACTCACTCTCTGCTACTCTCTACTCACTCTCTACTACTCTCTAGTACTCACTCTCTACTACTCTCCTCTACTACTCTCTACTACTCACTCTCTAATACTCTATACTACTCACTCTCTATTACTCTCTAGTACTCACTCTACTACTCTCTACTACTCACTCTCTACTACTCACTCTTTACTACTCTCCTCTACTACTCTCTACTACTCACTCTCTAATACTCTATACTACTCACTCTCTACTACTCTCTACTACTCACTTTCTACTACTCTCTACTACACGATGAAATGACAGTGTAGTTTATTCAAAGAACGTTGAGGTCACCTGTGTTTTTTGCGTGGTAGTGGCTGAAGGAAAGCCCTATTTTTATTTTGTATCGTACAAATTCGAAATTACAACGTGTACCTTATTAGTTAAATTAAGCGCCCTACAAATGCATGCAAGATAACATAAAAAAATTAAATAAATAACACACTTTGGCAGAGAGTGTTGAGGACAGACCATTTTTTCAGTTCGGTAGTAGAGCTCGTTGAAGTGACAATGTATTTTGCTCGATTGAGAGACCGGCATTAGAATACATTCTGCTCTATTTCAGATAATGTTATAATCTATTTTACTTGATAGCCGAGGATGTCGAAGTGCCCCTGTATATCTATTTGGTATCAGAAACTGTTGACGTTGCATTATATTTTGATCAATAGCAGAGAGAGTTGTATATATATATATTCATTCAGAAGATTTACATTGTATTTTCTGGTAGCAGAAAGCGTCGAGGCGACGCTGTACATTTATTCTAGATCAGACAATGTTGAAGTCACAGTGCTGTTTGCTCGGGAGCACAGAGTGCTGAGGTGACCCCGTATATTTGCCTCATAGAAGCCGTTTTGTGCGGTAGCAGAAGGCACCGGGGTGACCTTGCATATTTGGGTCATACAAAGTCATTTGTTCGACAGCAGAGAGCGCTGAGGTGACCCTGTATATTTGTTTTGAATCAGATAATGCTAAATTGACAATGTTGATGCTGAGGCGACCCTATATATTAGCCTCATACATGACATTTTACCTGGTAGCAGCTCTCTACTACTCTCTACTCACTACTCACGCTCTACTCTCAACTACTCACTCTCTACAACTCACTCTACTACTCACTCTCTACTACTCTCTGCTACTCACTCTCTGCCACTTTCTACTACTCTCTCTCTACTACTGACGCTCTACTACTCACTCTCTGCTACTCTATACTACTCACTCTCTACTACTCTCGCTCTGCTACTCACTCTCTACTACTCTCTCTCTCTCTGCTACTCACTCTCTACTACTCTACTCACTTTCTGCTGCTCTCTACTCACTCTCTGCTGCTCTCTACTCACTCTCTACTACTCACTCTCTAGTACTCTCTATTACTCTCTCTACTACTCACTCTTTACTACTCTCCTCTACTACTCTCTATTACTCACTCTCTAGTACTCTAGACTACTCACTCTCTACTACTCACTCTCTACTACTCACTCTACTACAATCTACTACTCACTCTACTACAATCTGCTACTCACTCTCTGCTACTCTCTACTCACTCTCTACTACTCTCTAGTACTCACTCTCTACTACTCTCCTCTACTACTCTCTAATACTCTATACTACTCACTCTCTATTACTCTCTAGTACTCACTCTACTACTCTCTACTACTCACTCTCTACTACTCACTCTTTACTACTCTCCTCTACTACTCTCTACTACTCACTCTACTACTCACTCTCTAATACTCTATACTACTCACTCTCTACTACTCTCTACTACTCACTTTCTACTACTCTCTACTACACGATGAAATGACAGTGTAGTTTATTCAAAGAACGTTGAGGTCACCTGTGTTTTTTGCGTGGTAGTGGCTGAAGGAAAGCCCTATTTTTATTTTGTATCGTACAAATTCGAAATTACAACGTGTACCTTATTAGTTAAATTAAGCGCCCTACAAATGCACGCAAGATAACATAAAAAAATTAAATAAATAACACACTTTGGCAGAGAGTGTTGAGGACAGACCATTTTTTCAGTTCGGTAGTAGAGCTCGTTGAAGTGACAATGTATTTTGCTCGATTGAGAGACCGGCATTAGAATACATTCTGCTCTATTTCAGATAATGTTATAATCTATTTTACTTGATAGCCGAGGATGTCGAAGTGCCCCTGTATATCTATTTGGTATCAGAAACTGTTGACGTTGCATTATATTTTGATCAATAGCAGAGAGAGTTGTATATATATATATATTCATTCAGAAGATTTACATTGTATTTTCTGGTAGCAGAAAGCGTCGAGGGCGACGCTGTACATTTATTCTAGATCAGACAATGTTGAAGTCACAGTGCTGTTTGCTCGGGAGCACAGAGTGCTGAGGTGACCCCGTATATTTGCCTCATAGAAGCCGTTTTGTGCGGTAGCAGAAGGCACCGGGGTGACCTTGCATATTTGGGTCATACAAAGTCATTTGTTCGACAGCAGAGAGCGCTGAGGTGACCCTGTATATTTGTTTTGAATCAGATAATGCTAAATTGACAATGTTGATGCTGAGGCGACCCTATATATTAGCCTCATACATGACATTTTACCTGGTAGCAGCTCTCTACTACTCTCTACTCACTACTCACGCTCTACTCTCAACTACTCACTCTCTACAACTCACTCTACTACTCACTCTCTACTACTCTCTGCTACTCACTCTCTGCCACTTTCTACTACTCTCTCTCTACTACTGACGCTCTACTACTCACTCTCTGCTACTCTATACTACTCACTCTCTACTACTCTCGCTCTGCTACTCACTCTCTACTACTCTCTCTCTCTGCTACTCACTCTCTACTACTCTACTCACTTTCTGCTGCTCTCTACTCACTCTCTGCTGCTCTCTACTCACTCTCTACTACTCACTCTCTAGTACTCTCTATTACTCTCTCTACTACTCACTCTTTACTACTCTCCTCTACTCACTCTCTAGTACTCTATACTACTCACTCTCTAATACTCACTCTACTACTCACTCTCTGCTACTCACTCTGCTACTCACTCTCTGGTACTCTCTTCTCTCTATTAACTCTCTCAATACTACTCCCTACTATTCTCTACTACTCACTTTATACTACTCTCTACGACTCACTCTCTACTACTCACTCTACTACAATCTACTACTCACTCTACTACTCACTCTCTACTACTCTCTGCTACTCACTCTCTGCTACTCACTCTCTGCTACTCACTCTCTAATCACTCTCCTCTGCTACTCACTTTCTACTACTCTCTACTACTCACTCTACTACTCACTCTCTATCACTCTCTACTACTCACTCTCTACTACTCACTCTGCTACTCTCTGCTACTCACTCTCTACTACTCTACTCTCAACTACTCTCTATGACTCACTCTCTACTACTCACT
Source organism: Triturus cristatus (assembly GCF_964204655.1). Lineage (NCBI taxonomy): Eukaryota > Metazoa > Chordata > Amphibia > Caudata > Salamandridae > Triturus > Triturus cristatus. The sequence continues at coordinate 443,595,884 of NC_140581.1, read as the reverse complement.
CTACTACAATCTACTACTCAGTCTCTACAACTCACTGTTTACTCTCTACTACTCACTCTCTGCTACTCACTCTCTATCACACTGTACTACTCACTCTCTACTACTCACTCTCTGCTACTCACTCTCTGCTACTCACTCTCTGCTACCCTCTACTCTCTAATCACTCTCCACTACTTTCTACTAGTCACTCTCTACTACTCAATGTCTACTACTCACTCTCTACTATTCACTCTACTACAATCTACTACTCTCTACTACTCACTCTCTGCTACTCACTCTCTGCTACTCTCTCGACTACTCACTCTCTGCTACTCTCTACTACTCACTTTCTACTAACCACTACTACTCTGTACTACTCACACTCTACTACTCACTCTCTACTACTCACTACTACTCACTCTCTACTACTCACTACTACTCACTCTCTACTGCTCACTCTCTACTTCTCTACCTCGCTCTACTACTCTCTACCTCTCATAAATAAAAATATATGCAAGCATACATATACATATATGCATACATATGCATGTTATGTACATGAAAGTTTGAAAAACACTAATAAAAGCGAAGCTAAAAAGCCGCCTATTTACAAACAGGACTGCTTTAACTTAAACGAGGGCGAGACCTATAGCATTTTCAATGCTTGTTTTATTGAGCTGCTTTCAAAGCTGGGGAGGCCCCACTCCCCACCCAACCCAGAGGGCCATCTGCGGTACTCCAGCCTGGCAGGCACGGATACGGGTAAAGCTGCCTAACTCACGAAAGAAGTGCACAAACAGTTGTGGCTATGAAGCTGACATGGTACAGGCGCCGGTGACACGACTTGGGAGATCGAAACAGGGAAGACAGAACCACATTTCCATTGTGTCGCATACACCTAACACTGTGGGCACTGGGGTAGTAAGGTAGCGCCTTCCCAAACTGGTGTGGCGTCTTGTACCTACTGCAGCGTGTTACCAGCCTATTCCTATGGGAGTGACTATCCGTACCTAGCGTGGGTTGGATACATGTACCACTTTGAGTAGTAGGATAGTTACTACCCACCCCTGTGGGGAGAATCTCATACACTTAGTACAGTGCGCACCGAGGTAGCAAATTCCCACACCTGAATTAGGTCAAATACACCAACTATTATGGACACAAGGCATCAGCTTTCTCCCAACCTGGATTGGCTAACATAAACCTACTACTGCGGGCACCAAGGTAGCAAATTCCTGCATCTGCCTTGGGCAGAATGCACTTAGTACTTTGGGGATTAAGGCACCAGCTTCCCACACAAGGGTAACGTCACATACATCTCCTATGGTGGTCACCAAGGTGGTGACTTCCCCACCTCGGTTAAGTCACATACACCCATTACTGTGGGCACTAAGATAGCAACTTCATAAAACTAGATTAGGTTGCATACATCTATTACTTTGGACATTAAGGTAGTCACTCTCCACATCAGGGAAAGGTCACACACACCAAACAGTACTGTGGGTACTAAGGTAGCAACTTCCAAAACCTGGATTGGGTCTCAAATACCTACTACTGTGAGCAACTCGCCTAACACATTTTTTGTAAATTATTTTATTGATTTTTTTCTAGGGTACAACTTATAAAACATTGAATGTCACTGTGTCATACTTTCTCAATTTACATATGCATCACATATTATTACACCTGTCATTCCTCCATGAGTGTTAAACATCGAACCAACTTTAACATTTCACAAGCCTATAATGCCCTGTAAGCTAGTGGGTGCAGTGGGGTATCTCGTGGTGTGTCTGTGGTTATGTAACAGTTTTGTAAATGGGGTCTGTGGGGGGAGAGAGTGTCATCTGTCCCATTCGCTTGCCATTTCTGTTCTGGTACTCTTAAGTAACTAGATTACCCATAAGGTAACAACTCGTCAAACATGGATTGGGTCTCCGACACCTACTACTATGGATTACAAGCCTGATCCCTAAGGCAGCAACTTCTTCCATCTACATCGGGCTTCACATAGAATAAGGAAGGGCTCTCGACCTGATATTATGGGAGTTGACTAAACCTTAAAGGAGCGCTGATCTTAACCTACCACTGCTTTATTATTTGCACCATAACCTGACCCAAGACAGTAGCACAATGTAGGCTGAGACACTTGACTCCCCCTCAAAAACCATGCACCACCCCTATACAGAAGGCCGTAGCAGCATGGGATAGAGCAACAACCCACATAAGCTGGAAGGGTACGGTCACTCTTAAGAGGCCCCTGTGAGAGGAAAACAGGCTGAAGGAGGTGAGCAAGCTGCACCTGCTGGAACTTGATCTGCATATTTACTGTCGGGACATAATAGAGAATAAGGTCATCAAAACCTTTGAACAACTACAGGAAGTACACGAGATTTCACTCTCTATACAAACAAATTCAACTTAAACTTGCTTTAACACACAGAGGCTATGGACTGGGCAGCCATACCTGAATATGCTCCACTAGAATGCCATGTACTGAAGGGTCCATTAGGGAAAGGGGGTATATCATTCATATATGAAATATATATTAAAATATTGAGCTAGACCACATGCTGTGCAACATCTTATAACACCAACAAAGCCTCAAAAGCACTAAGATCGAACAATCTATCCCTTCTGGCAGTGCCCAAAATTAAGAGGGCGAGTGCAGGAGGTCACTCATTTTGATACCTCACTGCCAAACTATGGCATCGCCTTCCCGAACAACTTAGGTCCAACAATAATCTGCTAAATTTCAGGAAACAACTAATAAGGATAAGTTACTTACCTGTAATCCTAGTTCTCTTCCAGGGGTATCCTCATCAAAGTCATAAGCACATGAATATTCCCGCCCAGAAACATATAACATATATGTGGAACCATATATGTAGCTCTATTTATATATCCATATATATATATATCTATATATACATATATATATATCTATATATATATATATATATATATATATATATATATATATATATATATATATCAAAACACAATGCAGCCTTCCATAGCAATGCTGAGCAATGTTGTAAGAAATTCCCTTGTATATAAATACATTCCAATAAAGCAGGGAGAAAGAAACACATTTGAAAAAGCAGAAATCACAATCTTGCAAGGAAGAATGAAAAACATTGTCAGCACATAGGCTGCATTGCAGAAAACCTCAGTGTAGAAAGCTGAAAAGCTAACCCACAGAAACATACAGATAAACTGGCACTGTGCCTTTAAGGCAGCCATGACCCCTAGCTTCCCATCATGCCTCAGGGGTGACAGTTAGGTCAGTTGTTCTTTGTGGAGACCCGCAGACCATAGCACAAAGAGATGATATGTATCTTGTTCACTTGCCCGGGGAGGCGGGTGGCTTGCTTATGACTTTGATGAGGATATCCCTGGAAGAGAACTAGGATTACAGGTAAGTAACTTATCCTTCTCTTCCAGGGGATCCTCATCAATAGTCATAAGCACATGAATAGAATAGCAACCAAGATGCATAGTTACCATAAAGCATATAAAGACTTCAATCAAGCTAGCATTGGAACAGATTACTCAAGGAGACCTGGCCTACTTGGGTATCCGCTCTGGAGTCAGAATCCAGACAGTAATGCCTGGTAAACGTATGGACCGATTTCCAAGTTGCAGCCTTGCAAATCTCGGTCATTGGTACATTGTGTAACAATGCAACTGTAGTAGCCTTGCCCCTAGTAGAATGAGCTTTAGGGGAGGCTAACAGAGGCTTGTTCGCTATTTGGTAGGCCAACTTTATACAAGACACTATCCATAGTGAAATGGATCTTTTAGAAGCTGGAAAGCCTGTTCTAACAGAGCCGTAGTTTACAAACAATTGATCAACTTTTCTAATGGACATTCAGGCACATGCATCAAAGCAAAAACCGGTCGCAAACGGGCAGATTCTCAGAATCTGCCCCTTTGCGTCCGGTATTTTTGCATTTGGGATGCATCATCCCAAATGCAAAAATCGCAACTTAAGTAATCTCTAAATTACGATTACTTAAATAGCAATTGCATTTAAGGAATCTCAAATTGAGATTCCTTAAATGCAATGCATTAAAGTTAAAAAATTTGCGATTTCGCTAATAGGGGGAGCATGAACTTCATGGTAATTTGCAAAAACTTTGAAAAATTCACTTTTGTGCATTTTTCAAAGTTTCGTGTTGCGCACACACATGCCCTTAGGGCATGTGTGTGTGCAACATATGTGCACAGATCAATTTCAAGAGTGCAATAGGGTGTCATTTTGATACCCTTGCACCCTTGAAATTGCATGAGCAATTTGCGAGTACCTACTGGTACTCGCAAATTACTCATGCAATCTCAAGTTCATTCCTATGGGCCTGGAGGCCCATAGGAATGAATGGGACGGCATTCCTTAATTGCGACCCGCAATTTGCGAGTCGCAATTAAGGAATGTGTAGGAATCGCTATTTTTATAGCGATTCCTACATGCATAGGCTTTTGCAATTCCTTAATTGCGATTCATTAATAATCGCAATTAAGGAATTGCAAAAGCCTACGTTGATGCATGTGCCAGATAGTTCCCTCCAAATAGAATTTGAGAACCCTCTTGAGGTCTAACGAATGAAGAGACCTTTCCGCTGGTGTAGCAGGTTTGGAAAAGAAAGAGGAGAGAGAAATTGTCTGATTTACAAATCAGACACTACTTCGGGTAGGAAGGAATGACGAGTTCGCATAACCAACCTATTGTGATGGAAAGCAGTATATGGTTCCTTAGAACAGAGTGCTTGGATTTTACTCACTTTGCGTGCTGATGTAATAGCCACCAGAAAAGCTACTTTCCATGTAAGGTGTTGTAATGTGGCCTTATGAATGGGTTCGAAGGGAGGACCGATCAATTTGGACAAGACTAGATTCAACTACCAAGGCGGAGAAGGAGATCGGACAGGAGGATAAACCTTCTTCAACTCCTGTAGGGAGTCCTTGACCACCTGAAGTTAAAAGAAAGAAGGCTGGTTAGGTGATTTCCTATATGCTGTGATGGCTGCCAAATGCACTGTTATGGACGTATACTTCAAACCAGATTTGACCAAGTAGAGCAGATACGGCAAGATTACCTCTTCTTGCCTGTTAATTGGACTCCAAACATTACGGATACACCACAAGTAAAACCTTTTCCAGTTAAAAGAGTATGAAGTTCTTGTGGATGGTCTCTTTGACTCCCTCAAAATGTCCATGCAATCCTGAGGGAGGTTCAAATGTCCGTACTGCAGGACTGAGCGAGGGAAGGCTGGGGTGCAGAATCTTCCCTTCCATTTTGGTCAGGAGGTCTGGCCTGCACGGGAGTCTCTGATGCGGGCGAACCGAGAGGTGCAACAGGTCCAGATACCACCATTGGCTAAGCCAGTCTGGTGCTATGAGGTTCATCGTCATTCTGGATCTGAGCAGATTGGCCACAACCGTCGGAATGAGAGGGAGGGGCGGAAAGGCGTATGCAAACATCCCTGACCAGTCTATCAAAAGAGCATTCCCCTCGTTCCTGGTCGGTAAAACTTGGATGCGAAGGCGTAGCATTTTTTGTTTTGATCGTCTGCAAAGAGGTCAATGAAGGGATGACCCCATTGATGAAAAATGTCCGCCACCACCTCGTCCTTGAGCACCCAGTCTTTTTGTTCCTCGAAGTGACGACTGAGGGCGTCTGCTCGCACGTTCTGGTCTCCCGGCACATGCACTGCCGTGATCGATAGGTTCCTGGCTAGCAGCCAGTGCCAGATCACCTGGGATTCTAGAGACAGAGGGCTAGAGCGTGTTCCACCTTGTTTGTTCAAGTAATACATGGTGATTGTATTGTCCGTTTGTATTAGGATTGATTCGGACTGAATCGACGGTTGACGGCAATGGAGATGCCTGCTTCAACGGCAATCGCCGGTGACCTTGCGACGGCAGAGCATGTCTCGACGTCGAACGCCGACGTGCCGGCAACGACGGAGATCTATTTCTCGACGTTGGGCGAGCCCACATCAACGGAGATCGACTCCTCGATGCCGATCGTCACCGGGTTGACGACAGCAGAGGATCCGACGTACCGGTTGTCTTCGTCGACGACCGGTGTTCTCTCGACGGCGAGCCCGCCATCGATGGTCTTCTAATCGACGTTTTCATTGCCGATAAAGGTATCTGAGGCGCTGAGCCAGACGCCGATGGAGAGCAGACTGGAACTTTACTTCTAGATGGAGTAGTGGCTCTCTTTCCTCTTCTTCATCGGAGACCTGCGTCTTGAAGGAGTCTTCCCCTTCTCAGCCAGACCATAGAGGCAAATCCTCTCCCTGTCCTTAAGAGTTCTTTTGGACAGCAGTTGGCAATGCTGACAGGTCTTGGGATTATGATCAAAAGGAAGGCAGAGAACACAGACAGGATGGGAGTCTGTTTTAGCCTTCTTCTTGCCACAGGCAGGGCAAGAGTCAAAAAAGGAGGGCATTTTTGACTGAAAAATAATGCTCAACTCTCTTAAAAATAGCAGATATATACTTCAACAACAAAAAGACATCGAAGTAAAAAGCTTTTGACAAAAAAAGAAAAGTATTTTCTGACAGAAATCAGAAAGAAGTTAGAGCTGAAGTAACCAGGGTCCTGACAGAAGGAGCCGGAAAGAACAACTGACCTGTCACCCCTGAGGCATGATGGGAAGCTAGGGGTCATGGCTGCCTCAAAGGCACGGTGCCAGTTTATCTGTGTGTTTCTGTGGGTTAGCTTTTCAGCTTTCTACACTGAGGTTTTCTGCAATGCAGCCTATGTGCTGACAACGTTTTTCATTCTTCCTTACAAGATTGCGATTTCTGCTGTATATTAAAGCAGTTTTCAAATGTGTTTCTTTCTACCTGCTTTATTGGAATGTATTTATATAGAAGGGAATTTCTTACAACATTGCTCAGCATTGCTATGGAAGGCTGCATTGTGTTTTTATATATGTATATATATATGTATATATATATATATATATATATATATATATATATATATATATATATAGAGCTACATATATGGTTCCACATATATGTTATATGTTTCCGGGGTCCCGCGCATGGGCGGGAATATTCATGTGCTTATGACTATTGATGAGGATGCCCTGGAAGAGAACTCATCTTTTTAGAGAATGCTTCAGCTCATTCTGCATACTCTGTTCCCAACTCCTGTTAGCGCCGGGAAGCCCGTGTTTGGGTATCTGTTGCGCTTTACAAAATCCGCTAACATAACATGAATTGATACAGGAGGCTGAGCTGGGTAGGAGGGTAGGTCAAATAAAAATCTATAAAAGATACCAATACTGGAGAAATATAGTTACAGATAATGTTTTCTTCTCAGGTATTGGATCCTTTAATAATTGTATGATATTGTATGCGGGAGGGCGGTTTGGCCTGCCACATGGGGTTGGGTAGGGCCAAAGGCCATGCATATCTAGGATTTGGCTGCCTAGCCGAGAGCAGGGTCGAGCAGCATGCCAGGTCCTGTGTTCAATCCTACGCTGCACACAGCCAGAGGCCTATATTGGCTATTAAAGGCCCACTCATTAGTTTCTGCTTGTTTTCAGCATGGAACAATTACTCTGGAGTGGACGTTTAATAGCTATGAAGGTATTCATAATGACTTTTTTCTTTTTTAAATCATAGAGCAGAATGACCCTATACCTTTATAGTCCAGTGAAGCAGACCTTTGTAGCAATGGGGCTTTAGTGGCCACTGTAGCCTGTTTGGGGTGATAAGCATATATTAAAATTTACATGTGTCTCTGGATAATTGCTTTTCACACAGAGTGCACTCACAGTTTTTGCTGACACTATTTATTCCCCCAGGCTGAGTCCAGCGGGACTCCTACAGCATGGACGTAAGGGAGGCCCCTGCAGCACGTGTCGTGCGGGGGCCCATACCGTTCCCCTTAAAGGGTGCCCCTTTGGGCTGGCCAGCTACAAATAAAACACTCAAAAGGAGCAAGGCAATTAGGGAATGGGTAATGGGGGCCCCCCTCAACTTACCTTGCAGGATCCCCCTGAGGTATTGTTAGACCACTGTCCTGCAGGTCCCGAACCAAGCAAAACTCTATGAAGGTTGGTTCTATGGAGTACTGCAGAAATTTATGAGTAGTCAAAAATAAAAACATACAAATTAAAAATCAGCTATTTTATTGACTACTCAGGAGACACCATCACAAAAAGCCCACATTCTTTAGAAACAACCTCAGATGATTTTTCTAACCATCATTACCGGATTGGTATTTACATTTTATAGGAATGCAATCCAAAACCATCATGGCCTTAGAAGATGGTCACATCAGTGTTCTTACAAGCACTTCTGCAGGACCACAAGAAGCAAGACTAACGAAGGAATCATTGGTGTGGCAGTTTTTTTTATTCTAGCAAGTGAAAAAAAATTGCATGCAGCAGGTTAAAAACACTGTGCCAGGAAGTGCTGCACAGAGGAAAGACTGGACAGTATTCAATGGGAACCACTGGAATGTGTTAGTACCTGAGGGCTATGTATCCAAATACCATAGTGCGAGCAGAGATGCAGAAGAAGCAAGCAGTAGAAAGAGAACAAATCGTTCCAGAGAAAGTGCTGGATCATTTAGAGCAAGAACATGGACCCATTTCAGAATATACTGTAGACAGTCATAACGTTGTGGCAAGTGGTGAAGTTAATAGAAGATTATGTAGAAGGTGACGACTCATACTTGTACTGTGGATCCAGGGTACCATGTGAAATGATGGGGGGTGAGAGGCAGTTGGGGACTGGTTATTAAGCAATGTATTTTTGCAACATTTGTGTAAGTACGAACTCACTGGAGTCATCATACGGTTTCAGTTTTGCGAAAACCAATGAAGTGTTTTAAAAAGAATATGTAGAAGGGGCATAATACAGTATCTGCAAACAGAACACAAATGTAGTAAAAAAACTAATTAAAACATTTTTTAAAGTCTCATACAATATCAAACACCTTTCCAAAAACTGAAATTAACAACTGTTAAAAAAAGGTGAAAAACAAAAAAATAAAACGATAAGAGAAGTTTAGAAAAACAGTAGTTGAAAACTGCAAAAACATTGAAAACATTTGAAAAAAGAAACAAAATAAGAATCCACTATCTTCCACACATAGGGTGGGACACCTGTGGAGTGGTTGGGCAAAGGGCTTGGCCAATGATGTCAAGGATATTGTTTGACTAGTGGGCTGCTCAGTCGGCAGCTATTAACCAGGACATATACCGACCATATGACGACCAGGGATACCGAATGGATAGATGGCTCCTACCGGCAGGATCCTATACCAGGGCACTTTACTCCAGACCTGCTAAATTACGACTGACGGAGCCTACGTCAGTCTAGATTTGGCACAAAACCCACAAAAGTCTAGGCTGGGATTAGAAAATCACGCAGACCACCCCCTTGTGGGACTCGTACCTGTTGGGAACCCTTCGGAATACTAAGTGCTTTGACAGATGGGATCATACATGGGCTTTCTAGGGTGGGCGATATGTGGAGAGAGGGCAAAGTGATAGAATTCTCAGTGCTGCAACGAGAATATGACCTAGCAGACACAACCATGTGAAACATGCCCTGTATGCATGCATCAACGCTAATGGAATACAGACTCCTCGACGGCTACATGGCCAGAAAATCAATATCCCTCACCTACCGGAAGTTAATCAATCGCGCATCCGATCCCTTCTGCAGCTTTGGGTAAAATGGGCAGATGAGCTGTTAGAATTATTTGACGAAGACTGGACGGAGGCGCTTGCCTCCCCCAGGGAAGTCACAATCTCATCGCGGCTTAATCTGGTGCAACTAAAAATTCTTCATAGAACATACTATTAGGGACCAGCCTTGGTCCGGATGGGATATGGGGAGGACTCAAGTTGTAGGTGTAACTGTAGGAAGGAAGGCACGTTCTTGCATATTCTGTGGGAAGGAGCCAACATTCGTAAATATTGGACAGGTGTGCTCAAATGTATGGAGGAGGTGCTAGGTCAGGATCTAAACTTATAGGCCAGGAGGTGTCTGCTCAATGTGTGGGGACCGACGGATTTGAGTAGCAGTGAGAAACTATAGGCAACCCTGGGACACATGGTAGCTAAGCGCAACATTGTTAGAATGTGGGGGGCGAGGGAGGCCCCCCGCCTAAAATCATGGAAACAAGACAAGGATTGGTGCATGTTTCGAGAAAAAACAGTGTATGTTTCCAGAGGGTGTCCGGAAAAGTGGTCTCAAATATGGACTAAATGGAATGTCTATCGTGGAAACATCTGTGCTCCCCATTTTCTCCTTCCCCTCCCTGATGAACCTGTACATGCTGATGACTGTGAAAATTGAACATACATAACTGTAAACAACATATGTACCATCCAGAATTCACCTGTACTAACACTGAAAGCTCCAAACACCCAATGACTGTATATGTATAGTTGATATGCTGTTTTCAATAAAAAGATTTATTTTTAAAAAAAGGATGTCGTTTGAGTGTCATCAGTGATGTAGCTTGTGAGGTCATAAGCAGCTCATGGTGGGGCCACACGTTATAATTAGCTTAGTAATATAACTGGTGAATTTCAGCGTTTCTTTGTTACTAAAACATGATTTTTCAACTAATATAAACTGCTAACTACAGCATCACTTTAACCTATGTCTTTATTCCTCTGAAAATACTGCGGAGCCGACAAATCTAAACATAAGATCTGAATGGCTGCACCACATCAACAAAGATGTGGTGGCAGCCATTTTAGGACTCAGTCCCTCTTCCTGAGGAAAAAAAAAACATATGGGGGGGGGGGCGCAAAGTGTGGATTCATAAACAGGCCCCCTGGGGTGGGCCAGGGACTGTGAGGTGAGAGCGGGGTGGCGAAGGGGGAGTCCAATCTGAACATTCCTTGCTTGGACATGTATGTTCAGGCACTAGGGGTATTGGAATGCCTTTTTGAGGGATTGGCATGATCCTGCAAGCTTTTGATGTCGTCAATGGTGTTTTTGTTCTTGGTGTAATCATCAAGATGGTTGACGATGGTGTTGTCGTCGTCAAGAGGTTGGTTAATGGTGTCATTGTCAACAATCGTTGTTGCAGTGGCAAGCAACAGTGTCTGTGTTGTCACCAGTGACAAGATGTTGACTTTCTTTGTCGACAGTGGCCTTGTTGACTGTTCTCGGCAAAGGTCCAATCACTAGTACAGATGTTGTCTATTTGTGAATTGGAATTAATTACAAAGGCAGCTTTTGCATTGGGATAGTAAGTTGAAAGGTAGGCGTTCCAGCTGAGTATTTTAAAGATATCCTCGGAGTAAAAATCTCTACCTCAAAAGCAAGACTTTGGTGTCAGACTGTTCTCTCTTTTTTTTTTTTACCATATTTTATTGGCATTTAATCAGTGTTAACACGAACATTGCTCCAATCTGAGTAGTCTCTTTTTTTATGATAATCAAATTTTTATTAATGTTTTGCAAAACAAAATTAATCGGTAGCAAATCAAGCGCATCATGGAGATGAATTACATTCGATAAAAACCGACTGGAGCCCAAGGCACAGGTGGGATGAGTACGACATATATTCACAGAAATACAAGTAAGCGACAGAGTCAACTCCTTCATGCTGGTAATAGATTGAACCATTTGCCCCACACTTTGTCAAACAGTTCGGGACATCCCTGGGCCTCAAAGAGGGGCTCCTCCTGGGCTCCACACCAGTCCACTCCCCGCCTCCATTTCTTCACAGTAGGTGACTTGACCTGGGACCAAAGCGCCGCTATATCCCGCTTCGCCTCCACCAGCGCGGTCCCCAAGAATCGCTTATCGGCCCTGGATCCATCGAGGCCATCAAACACCCCCAAGAGCAGACGTAGTGGGTCGTGGGGAACCTCCCACCCAAGGGCCCGCGTGAGCTCAAGTTCCACCCCTCTCCAGAACGACGCCAGCGCAGGACACTGCCAAACCATGTGGTAAAACTCTGAGGGGGCGTGAGTGCAACGCGTGCAGGCCGGGGAGGGTCGCATGTGGGCGCTGTGAAGACGCGCTGGAGTAAGGTATGCCATATGGAGGTAGTAGAGTTGGATGAGACGCAGCTTGGAGGAGGTTGTCAAGGTCTTGGGGGCCATAAGGGCATCTCTCCAATCCGCCTCCTCCAGTGGGCCCACCCACTCCTCCCAGCGGGCTCTAAGCCAATCAAGTGACGCGGGGCCATTGTTCACCAGGGATCGGTAGATCCATGACACCCCCCCTCTACCAAGGTTCCCCATCATCACCTGGGCCACCAAGGGGCTAAATTCCGGGAGAGGGGTGGGGGACGGAATGTATATGCGGGGTGCATGCCCGAGTTGTAAGTATTTGTAAAATTGGGAGGGAAGGAGGGAATGGCGTTGCTGCAGGTCCGCGAAAGATCTGATATGGTCCCCCGTCCAGACGTCTCCGAGTAACGAGATCCCGATGAGATCCCAACGGTGGAAGTCCTGGAGGGATGAAACCTCCCGCAGCCAGGTTCCACTCTACAGGGGTGTCTGTCTGGTGAGTTTCCGGTCCCATCGTACATGTCGGAGGGCTGTACGCCAGGCCATAAGCACTGTCCTAGTGATTGGGGGCAGAGCCTGTGGCACGGGACTTCCGAATAGGTACGCTTGGATCTACACCAAGTCCATTACCCTGAGTTCCACCCGGTACACCGGGTCGGATTAGCCGCCCGCGAACCAGTCGTGTACTACGATGATCCTCGTGGCCAGGTAGTAGAGGTGGAGATTAGTCACTCCCATGCCCCTGTCAAAGGGGGGAATGCTGCAATGTGCTAGAGATATTCGCGGCCTCCCGTTACCCCATAAAAACCGGGTGAAGACTCTGTCCAATTCCCGAAACCAGTTGCCTGGAAGCCCAAAGGGTTTAGAGGGAGGGAGTGCCATTTCCTGAGGTCCGCCTTGGCCCTAGCAACCAGGGGCGTAATATTCAGAGCCCACTCGAGTTCCGGGAGGAGGGCGACCCACACAACCAAGTATTTGAAGGATTGCCTGCTGAGAGGAATAGTCGTTTGCCAGTCAAAGCACGCCCGGGATGGGTGTAGGGCAGAGGTCTTCAAACTTTTTTATTCTGAGCCCCCCCTAAGCAAAATGTTTTGAGATCGGGCCCCCCTCCAAAACTTTATGACCAGGATTGGGGGAGCGGGAGGAACATGGCTGCGTGCAGGGAGCGGGGCTTATGAGATGGTTTCAGGAATATTTTTTCTATAGCTTATGAATTGCACCAAATATGAGACTTATAAAACAGTAAAAGCATAAAACAAAACAAGATATCCCAAACAAACTGCTCCACATAATTGGGGTGTTGTGAGCCCCTCACACTCTTTGACCCCAATGCACCTATACCTGCTGCACTAATGATAACTGCAGTCCTGAGTAGCAGGCTATCTCATTTGCCTTTTTTTCCTCTTCCCCTCCATGATGGATCATCACCTCTGTCCTAATGCTTGAAAGGACAATAAGCTCTGATGCCCCTTTTTTTTAAAGGTAGAAGGTCATAACTGTGATGCAGTGGCCCCCTCAAATCCCTCGACCCCAGTCCTTCTGCATCTGCTCCTTTATGATAACCAGCAGTGGCCACTTACACACTTGGCAGCAGTACCAGCTTCAATAATGAATGTCTCTTTTAAAAAAACAAAAACACTTATATTGTCTGAAGAAGCGGTCTCTGGCCATTTGTAAACATAAAAATGAGTCTGCACAGTGCTCCCTATTTTGGGCCTTCTTTTTGACAATATCTATGAATCTCGCTCCTTTCCTCTGTCTCCTAGTCCATTACTGTGAGGCCCCAGGGATCGAGAGGAATAGGGCTTTGCATCTGAATGCAACCCTGCTGGCCTTCTACCGGCCACTACATGGACTCCGCTTTCACACAAAAACTGCCCCTGAATGGTTAATACTGACTTTGAGATGCCTCAGCCTGAAATCGAAGTGTGGGTGGTAGTGCAGAAAGTTAAAAAAGAAACCATGGAATTATGAGTTTCTGAAGCAGCGTTTTCCACATAATTATCAGTGTACTGCATTTGCTACATAATCTGCAGATTTCAACAAAAAAATCTTGATTCTAGCTCAAACGGAAAAAAAGTTACTTAATGCATGACAAAGTGTTCCGAAGCAGTGGAAGGCCCTTTGCAAAGATTGACTGGTGATCTTGTAGTTGCTTACTGCTGTATTTGGGTGCTACAGTGGTGCTAATAAGGTGAAATATTTCCCCTGACAGCGTTACCGTGAGTTAAAATGACAAAATAATGAAGTAATGCTAACCACAAAATGAGGCGCATTGTGCCGCATAATTTACCTTTTCTTGCTGCATAATTTAGTCAAACCTGCCGCATAATGTTGTCCTCTTCTGCTGAATAATTCCAGTGTATCTGCTTGAAGCTTTATGGTGGCAAAGATCTATTCTTTTTAAGATGTAATGTAAAGGAGTTATCAGCCGGGATCTGGACTAGTGGAGACACTTACAGAAATGTCTGCATTAGATACAGTTTGATTACTTATTACTAAAAAGCATGTTTTGTAAGAACTTGTTTTATCTCAATCACTGCATCATTTTGCAGCGGCCTAGCTTAGAGTATGTAAATAATGTTTTAAAATAATGACTTACATATTCACAGTGCTTTCTGCCACAGGCTGGGACCTCATAGCACTAGAAACAGGGCCATTAGAATTATGCGGCAGTAGAAGGCCAAATTATGCAGCATGGTTCACTAAATTTTGCAGCAAGCAAAGGTGAATTATGCTGCATATTTTGTGATAGCATTACTGCATTATTTTGATATTTTTACACTTGTTAACATTGTCCTGGCCTTTATTGCCCCACATAAGTCCCACATTAACACCCACATATAGCAATAAGCAACAGAAAGGTGACCAGGCAACCTTTAGAAAGGGCTTTCCACTGTGAGGTAACATGTGTTGCTGCATTTTTTAATCTGCAAATTATGCAGCAGACGATAGATTATGTGGCAAATGCAGGAAAACCATAACTATGCGCTGTGAGTGCAGGGTGAGCGTAAGAGTGCAGGGTGAGAATGAGGAGTGAGTTGTCTAAATGCTGGGTGAATTCCCAGACACTTGAAGTTAATCAGCATGTTATTGACGGCGGCAAAGGGTTTCAGATATAAGAAACTATTGCTATTATGGAATTAATCAGGGAATCGAGGGTGAAGGAAATAAATAATGTGATGATCCTGCAGCAAACTTCCAGTCTTATGGTTAGGGTTGCCAGCAGAGTATTTTGATATTTCAGACGGTACAAAAATAAACAGTCACCTAAAGCCCTATTTTCAGCACTTATCTGTGCGTACTCAGAAAAGCCAAAATAGCACTTTTAAATGTGTTCTAGGGCTGCCTGAATGTTTCATGACTGAAAATAAAAGGAACAGACAGAAAGTCAAATTACAAATGAACACATACTTTTTTATTTAAGACCCTATTTAGTGTCAAAGCAAGGGCTTTGCAGGCTCTTTAAACATATATGGCTGGCATTTTTTCTATTGGCAACCCTTTTTTATATTCCTTTTCATGAAATGCATTTTCACCCTACAGCAGGAAATTTACAATACAAATGTAAGGAAGAGGCAGAAAAAGAAAAAAAACTAAGCCTCAGTAACCAGTTTCCAAAGGTATGCAAATGGTCTTTAAAGACCTGTGAAAAACTCAGGAGTGCTGGAGTCTTAATAAGACTCCAGACTCTGCCCAGCTCAGCCCCCAGCAGCACACCCACTGACCTCTGGCCCCATGGCACTCTGAGGGCTTCCGAGAAAATGAAGACAGCCTGGAAATGCAGCAAATAAACATCGCTGCACTTCCAGGCGTCTTCATTAACGTGCTTACAGAGGCCTTTGCGCCCCCCTGGGAACCCATCCACGCCCCCCCAGGGGGGCGCGCCCCACAGTTTGAAGACCTGTGGTGTAGGGGGACCAGGGTGGATTTCGTCGGGTTGAGACGGAGACCAGAGGCCTGCTCAAAGGCAGAAAGGGCATCCAGGCATCTAGGGCCGGAGTGCTCCGGGTCCGCCAGAAAAAGGAGGACATCATTTGCATAGAGGGCTATCTTGTCAATCTGAGTCCGGTCCCAGGCCCAACCACGGATGAGGGGATCCTGGCAGATGAGGGAAGCCAGGGGTTCCATCGCCAACGCAAATAGAAGCGGTGAGAGCGGGCAGCCCTGGCGGGTGCCCCTTCGGATGGGGATCGTCTCACATAGTTCGCCGTTAATGAGGACACGTGCCCTGGGATTACAGTAAAGAACCCGAATAAGACGGCGGAAAGGGGAGCCAAAACCCATCCTCTCCAGCACGTCCCCAAGATAACCCCAATCCACCGTATCAAATGCTTTTTCAAAATCTATAAAAAGCAGCGCCAAGTACGGGGTGAGGTGATGACGGTGGGCAAGGGCCAGGTGGAGGCGGCGTATGCAATGTCGGGTGACCCGGGCAGGCATGAAGCGGCATTGATCTGGATGGACCAAGTCCTGCAGGTGAGGACGGAGTCGTTGGGCCACCACCGTGGCGAAGATTTTGACCTCCGTATTGAGGAGAGAGATAGGACGATAGTCCGCTTAGTCAAGGGAGGGTGGCTGCGTTTTTGGGATGACCACAATAGTGGCCAGGTCGGGTTCGGGCGGGAAGGATCCTTCGTCTATCACATGCTTGAACAGCTCCGCTAAGTGGGGATCCAATTTATCGTGGTAGGTCGCATAATACTCTTGGGGGTAATCGTCGGGCCCGGGTGTCTTGCCAGAGTGCAACAGTGAGATGGCTCCATGTATCTCCTCTGGGGTGAAAGGATGGTCCAGAGCCTCTGAGGCCGTCTGGGGGAGGCGGGGCAGCTGGGTTCCAGTCCCAGCCAACAGATCCGCCAGGGAGGACTGAGGAGGGCGGGCTGCGTAGAGGGCCGTGTAATATCTAGAGAAAGTTTGGGCAATGGCATGGGACGTCACATGGTGAGTTCCGGTTCCATCTGGGATAAGACACTAAGTTATGAAGCAATTTGCCATTTTTGTCGCCCCAACCATAGACGCGTGCCACTGAAGATCGCCAGAGCATTTTAGCGGATTCCAGCAAGATCCGGTGGATCTCCTCGCGGAGCAATGAAAGCTGCCGAATGGAGTAATTGTTGTCGCCTGTAATTCGGACTCCTTCCGCTGCGCTGCCTGAGCTTCCAGCCGCATGAGCTGAGCAGATGCTCCCTGTGTTTCGCGTGGACCAGGCCTCTGGCCACACCCCGGACCACAGCCTTGCCGGCCTCCCACAGTGTTCCCGGCAAAGGAACCGAGCCCACATTGGCTGAGAAGTAAAGTCGCAATTCTCGTCCGAGGGACTCGACAAATGTAGCATCCTGTAGGAACCAAGCGTTCATCCGCCATGTCGCACGGGTGCCAGCAGGGGAGGTCCCGAGACGGAGGGAGACAGGGGAATGGTCCGTCATACCCCTGGGCAGTATGGAGGCCCCGGACAGCAATTGACAGTCCGTCGCGGGCAGCAGAAACAGATCGATGCAGGAGAGGGTGTGATGGGCTTTCCTTACGGGGGTTCCACACCCTCCAGGCATCACAGAGACCTAGGGCGGAGGACCAAACAGATAAACGTTTCGCAGAGGCAAGGCGGGAGGCCGATGGAATGCCAGTCGCATCACACGATGGCTGCAGGACGGCGTTAAAGTCTCCTCCAACCACCTTCAGGCCATGTGGGAAGGATGAAATCACCGGCGTGAGGCGGCAGAAGGTAGAGGCCATGGTGGCAGAGGGGATGCATGTGCATAGGAGACTAAGAGGGTGACCCTCGATCGTACCCATCAGGGCCACATAGAGGCCTTGAGCGTCCATTTCACCTTTGGCCAGGGTAAAGGGAAGTCCTCGCCGAAGTAGTATGGCCACCACCCGGGAACCTTGTGTAAAGCCCGAGTGCCAGACCCTGTCAAACCCATAGCGGGCGAGGAAATTACATTGGGAGCCCAGGAGGTGTGTAGAAACAGGATGTCGGGTGCATGGCGGCGGGCACTGCGAAGGACAGCAGCACGCTTGATACAGTCAAGTAATCAATTAACATTCCAGGAAAGGACGTGGAGGGTCTTATTGAAGTTGGAGGTCATCAAGTTGGACAGTGTGTGGAAGAGCGGATGCAAGTGTGAACTGGTGGACTTGGTGTCATCGGCAAAGGCATACATGTGGCTGCAGCTACCGGTAAGAACAAGAACCAGCGGCCCGACTGTTGGGAGACAACGGTCTTCCCCCCCCTCCCTCGCCCCCCAACTCCCACCACCCTACACTTCTGAAGAGGAAGCATCAGTCGCCCTGAATGAGAAACAAATCAAACCAACAACCCCTTTGTGAGATAAGAGATACGTCGACTGCTGTAATCATATTAAGACAACGTTGCAACCAGTACCGTAGGCAGGTCATTGGATTAGAAATTAGTTCACCAACGCAGGGGAACAGCTAAGTCAGATCGCCCCCCTTGCGGGGATTTCAAGAGCAGTCACCTTGCTGGCGCCTCCAGAAAAGGGGAGACGGAGTTCCCGCCCCGTGGTTCAGGTAGTCCCATCTTCATCGGATCCACGGATCACAGGACTCTTAGACAAGTCTGAGTCTGACACGGCGTGTCGCAGGGCCGCCGGGGGCCTGGGATAGAGCCCGGATCGATCAGGGAGGTCGTCGGGCTGGGGAGACACACCGCCGCGGCAGAACCCGTGAAAGGGAGTGCTGAGTCGGCACCCCCGGGGAGCGGGATCCCTCTCCCCGGCGATCATTCTTCTTGCGGGACCTGGTCCGGCGCCACTGCGGCTTAGGCAGGGATGGGTGTGACTGCGGGGGGACCCGCCGGGTGGGAGAGGGGACTGGTCCATGCAAAAGGGGCCTCTGTGAGCCAGGTCCAGGCCGCCTGGGGGATGTCAAAGAAGAATGTCTTGTCTTGGAAGATGACTGAGCCGGACCGGGAAAAGTAGGCCATAGCGAAGGCCCATGGTACGGAGTTTTTGTTTGACTTCATCATAGGATCGACGCTGAGTCTGCACCTCCCTGGAGTAGTCAGGGAAAACCATAATTATGGAGTTCTGATACTGCAGTGGACCAAGAGCCCTAGCCGCCCCCAGGATAGCGTCCCTGTCCCAAAAGTTAAAGACTCTCAGAATAATGGGTCGAGCCGCGGCACCAGGTGGGGGCTTGGGAGCCAAGGAGCGGTGGGCTTGCTCCACGGCAAACCAGGGCGAAAGTTTCTCCTTGGGCATCCATGAGCGCATCCAGTTTTCTACGAAGGTGTCGGCATGACCCTGCTCCACTCCCTCAGGAAACCCCAAAAGGCGTAGGTTGTTCCTGTGTGCCCTATTTTCGGCATCCTCGGCCCGCCGATGGAGTTCCGAGGTCCGCGTCTGGAGGCGGGCTACCTGGGTCTTGAGCTGACTGATGTCGTCTTCTGCCGTGGAGATGCTGGATTCCGTCTCTGCGATGCGTGCCGTAGCGTTGCGCAGGTCCTGGCGGATGAGAGCCACATCCACCCTCACCTCGCCAATCTTGCTCTCCACCGAGGCTTGCAACATAGTTATCGATTGAAGAATGGTGGATAGCTCACCCCCAGCGGCTCCAAGTGCGATGGGTGTCCCCCCGCCAGGGTCCCGATCTGAAGTAGTAAACTGGTCCATTTTTGTTTGGGTTGGAGGGGCAGGGTTCTGTGGGGTGCGAGTTCTGCCCATCGTCTCCGAGGGTAGAGGGCACTCTGCCCCAACAGGTGTGAGCGCCGGTCTTGGAGAGCAGAGGGAGGGGGGGGAAGGTGGACCCCGACCCCAGACGTCAATGCTCAGGTCCGGACGCAGGAATCCACCCCCCTCAGGTCCCAGCAGAAGCCAGAAGAAGATGCCCCAAGTCCAGCTCCAGGGTCGGGTGGAGTGGCCCTCCCAGGAGCACCAGATCAGACCGTGCGTCAGGAGTATTGACAGTTCCCCGCTCAGAGCCCCGCTTAGGAAGGTGACGAGAGAGGGAGAGGGGGTGGGGGTGCCATAGTCAGACCACTGCCTTGCCACCCGACACGATGGCCGATCCTCCCCTGTGGATCCCACTCACCAGAGCAGTCAATGAAGAGGCAGAAGGGAGGTCTTGTCCGACCCAGAGTCTGTGGCCCAACAGAGTCAGGTGGACTGCCGCGCTCACACCGTCCCACCGCAGTGATCAGGGCAGGTCCGGGGGCCGCCTAATCAAGTGTGCCAAGGAATCACCGCAGGGAACAGCAAGCGGCTCAGCGGCTCAGAGGATGGGCCCGTGGCTAGCCACGCCGCCAAGGAGTCGGACCAAGATCAGAGGAGGGAGAATACGGGCCAACAGTGGAGGGGGTGGAAGGGCAAGCACCAGGTCGCCTCCCGCCACTCAGTATAGCGGCTGGACCACAACCCCTCAGTCTCGGGCACACCAACAAAGTGTTGGCTCTCTCTCTACAGCGGGCAGGGCACCCAGGTGAGCCCCACGCGCGACCTCCGCTACCCGATCCAGCAGCCGGGGGTAGGTCACACCAGATCCCCAAAGCACCGGGCCCCCTGGCCTCAAACCGGTGCAGGGCATCGAGGGAGGCGAATTAAGGGCTCGGGGGAGGGGTCCCACCCTCCACCGCAGCTCAGGCAGCCTAGAGGTCCCCAACAGGGCCAGCAGAGACAGCGAAGCCAGCCGCCGCCAGCAGCAGTCCCGAAAGGGGCCCAAAAGGAACAGGGCCCGGGGCCGGGGTCGGAGGCAACCAGCCCGGGGGGCCCCGGGTGCAGAGTCAGTCTGGCACGAAGGCCGCAGGATCCGATGCAGCGCACCGAAGACTCCCCGGTAGGCAGGCCGATCCTTCACCCAAACGCCGCCGTCCGCAAACCACACGGTGCTCCCCGGGGGCGGAAAGTAGGCCCCAGCCCGTATATGGCATGGGCTATCAGGTGCAGGGGCGTCAGCCGGAAAGCAGGCCTCAAATCGGGCCTCCCCCCAGGACCACACTGCCGGCCGCAGCACAATCGTGATCCTGCTCCAGTGCAGGGAGGGAGACCTCTTCCACCTCGCTGCTCGATGCTGCAGCCGAAACCCCCCCCAGGCAGGATGGCGCTCCACTGCCCAGCGATTCCCTACGCCGCACTCACCGGTAGGGGGGGAGAAGGTAAAAGGCCCGGCGAGACGGAGCCCAGGCCACGGCCGCCGGACCCATCAGCAGAGGCCTCCAAAGTCCACCGAAGCTCCCAGGCCCCGAGGTGGCGCAGGAGCCACCCGCTGTCCGAACAGACAATCCCCGGAGGTAAGGTGCAGCGCCGAAATGGGAGTGCAGCCCGAGCTGCACCGACTCGTGCCCCGCTCCAGGCCGCTTCCACCTGATCTCATAGTCACCCCCCACAAAGGTGGGGGACTCCGTGGAGGCGCAGCGGCGCCCGTGTCACCCGCGACCGTGAGCTCCAGGGCGGGCCGCCACTCAAGGCCCGGCAACACAGGAAGCGGGTGCCGCCATTACTGCTGGGTCACGGCGGGAGATCGGGCCGCGAGACTTTGGAGCGGCCGATCTCTGCATGTGACGGTGCAGACGAGGAAGGCGAGCTGCCAGGAATAACGGGGCACCGGTCCGGAGGTCAGAATACTGCAGATGTCGGCGGATCGTGGCACGGATGACGGAGGGGTCCAGAGCACTGCTAGAGTTCGACCGCCATCTTGGCGTGCCAAGCCCCGCCTCCTGAGAAGTCTCTTAACAGATATGATTGGTGATATGCTAACATTCATGGTCTATTACTGTCAATCGTCTCGTAAAACAAAACAAAACCCCCTGCCCCCTTGAGTTGCAAGTGAACAAGTCGTACATGATGGCAGCTTGCCAGCAGCTACCCGTGTACGTGGGTCTCATTGGTCGTGTGGTGCAGCGCCAGGTTTTGGCTGTGGTAGATCTGGTGTCCCACCCAGTCCATTGTCCAGGGCCGCGTCTGCTACTCTGGGAGAACCCGCCTCGCTAATGTCCTCCCGTCCAGATGTTACTAGTTCATCTACTAGGGTTTCCCAGGCTTTGGCCCTTTCCATCTTGCCAATTCCCCGGCTGACTTCTCGAAATAATAACCTGCATTCTGCTCCTGCCCATCTCTCTAGCTCCCCTCTCCAGGTGGTGATCTGCGGTCCTCTCGGGGCCTTCCAGTTCCTGGCTATTTCCCTCTTGGCTAGGACATAGGCACGGTCTTGAAACTTCCCCGTCACCTTGTTCTTGGCTGTATGTGTAAACCACCCCAATAGGAAGTGTTCTGGCGTTTGTGGCAGCTTCTCATCAATGAAGTTGCCTATTACCTGCCGTACGTCCCCCCAGAAGGTCTGCAATAGGGGGCAGTTCCAAAACATGTGGAGTATGTGCGCCTCCCTTTCCCCGCACCTTGGACAGGCCGTGACTCCGTGCCAAAGTATCTCCTAATGCGGGCCGGTGTTAAATATGCTCTATGTGCACAGAGTAGTTAATTTAAAACGTGCGTTCTTGGACGCCTTTGGAGTGCGTTCTAGAATTTTCTCCCACTGTCTCTCTGGTATCTGCTTACCGAGGTCTTCCCATTGCAGTTACAGTCGCTTTAATGGCAGTTGCACATCCTTCTGTATGGCCTTATAGAGGCAGGATACCGTTTTAATTCTTCCCGCTGAGAACACGACATATCTGCACCCCGCCAGTGCTGGCGGTTCCATGCCCCCGCTTCCAATGTATCCTAACCCTGCGTGTCAAGGCCCTATGCTTCAGGAAGTGACCCCCAGGGATGGCATATGCAACCTGTAGGTCCTCAAAGGGTAGCAGCGTGGAGTCTCGGTATAGGTCCCCCATCACTCTCAGTCCAGCTTCAACTCAGTCTTCTAGCCCTGCCCAGTATTCCCCCTCTGGGAGATATCGCAACGTTGTCCGTGGTATGTCAGGGGAGTAGGGAGTCGCTGCGCCCACCTTCCTCAGGTACCTGGACCAACAGCGCACCACCAACATGGCAGCAATTGCGTCCCCAGTCGTAGTGCGGCGAACTCGTAAAAGGATTTTTGCCAGGCTGGCAGTGTCTGGAGCATCTGAGCATCGTTCCCTATCTGGGATACGATCTGCCACCAGCCATTGGATCAGCCAGTATAGCTGCGCAGCTAGGTAATAGCTCTCAAGGTCAGGCACCGCCAGCCCGCCCTCCGCTGTGGGGCGTCGCAGCGATATCAATGCCACTCTCCGTCTGCCTGCACCCCAAATAAAGGATGTGACCATCGAGTCTAATTCTTTGAATATCGCCCGTGGAATCCACACTGGTAGTGTCCCAAAATAATATAATATGCGTGGCAACGTTACCATCTTCAAGACTGCCACTCTCCCAGCTACAGAAAGCGGGAGTGTGCTCCAGAAGTCCATCGCCGTTTTCGCCGACCTCACTGCCTTGCCCTCATTACCTTCTAAGAGGTCTGTTGCGTCGTGGTAAATCTTTACTCCCAAGTATTGTAGGCAGCTAGGCTCCCTCCCCAAGCGTTCCAAAGTAAGCGGTGGGGGGGGGGGGGGTATCCGGGGTTAGTGGACACAGGCTGGATGTTTGCCAGTTGACCAGAAGCCCAGATACGGTGCTCGAGCGGGCCAGCAGGGCACGCGCCCCCCCCGCAGCTCGCCCTCTGTGTCGCGCAGAAAGATCAAAAGATCGTCCGCGTAAAATGCGGACCTGTTGTTGTCTCTAGGCCCCTGTAATCTTGGCCGCTCCTGGCCCTGCACGCTAGTGGTAAGGTTCCATGGCCAGAGCGAACAAGAGGGGGGAAAGGGGGCATCCCTGCCTTGTTCCTCACTCTACCGCCTGTCTAGGTGAGATGACTCTTCCAGTGCGCACACCGGCTGTAGGGGCTGTGTACAGGAGCTGCACCCATTTCAGGAATCCCTTCCCCAGGCCCATCCTGGCCAGGACTACATATAAATATTGCCACTCTAGGCTGTCAAATGCCTTTTCTATGTCCACTGCGAGCACTGCCGCCTCCTGCTTATTGTACCCTTCAGAGTCCATTACCGCTAGGAGTCGCCTGATATTTATGGCAGTGTTCCACCACGGGATAAATCTCGTCTGATCAGGGTGAACGAGATGAGGCATGTGTGGCAGTAAGCTAGTCGCGAGGATTTTGCTCAGGATTTTATAGTCCACGTTCAACATGGACAACGGTCTGTAGGCCGTGTAGTCATGGGGTTCCTTCCCCGGTTTAGGTATGGGGATAATAAGGGCCTCTCTGGCGCTGTCGGGTAGTTCCCCCAGTTCTCGGGCTTTCTGGCACGTTGTGGCCAGGTGAGGGGTCAACTCATCCACATACGCTGCATAAAATTGGGCCATCTATACCTGGAGTTTTATTTCGCGCCATTCCCTTGATGGCCACCCGTATCTCCCGCTGCGTAATATCAGCCCCTAATAGTTCTGCAATTTCAGGGGTAAAGCGTGTCAGTGGTAGAACAGTCAGGTAGTCCCCCATATTCGCCAGCTCGCATGAGCATGTTTTTGTATAGAGATTGGCGTAGTAGCGTGCAAAGACCTTGTTGATCTTTCCCTGCGCAAAGTGTCTGATCTCCCATTCGTCCTCTATTTCAACTAGTCTCACTGTTCTCTTGTGTATTTTTCTAGGAGGTATCTTAGAAGTGAAGGGCATCTCCTCAGATGTTGCTCTAGAAGAGTGTTCTTGGTCAGATCAAATCCTTTTTGGGGCTTTTCTTGACACTCCTGAGGAACCTTCAGATGCATCTCCACTGGAGGTGATATCTTTTGACTTTGACTGAAGCCATAGTAGTAGTCTATCCTCACTGTCTTTAAGGGATTTTGTAGAAACAGTGTGGCGATATTACAGTTCTTTGCCTTGTGGTTGGGCTATGTTCAATAAATACAATCCTTGTCAGGGTCTTCTGAGTGAAGCCTATTTGTTCCACAGATCTGAAAATACCTTGTTTCATAGTATTCAAACATGGTCTTTTCAGTAAGGATTAGTGTTTCTTAAAGTAAAACTATGGAAAAACTTGAATCGGGAAAAAACTCCAACTTATCTTCAGAAGACTAAGCAGAACTAGAGGGGACTCCCTTCACACACAACATGCAAAAACTCCTTTAACAGACTATGGAAGACTTTTGAAACAGACACATTCTAGAAACTAATCTAAAAAACAAGGTCATTGAGTTAACTGCTGTCAATTAACCAATCCCCCCGAATACTCAAAGAGCTCTTCAACTTAGTAACTCCCACTAAATCTTCTAAATGCAGACTACAGTACAAGAAAGGGACCTGGCTTACTCAAAAAAGAAACACACAAAAAAGAAAAATCAAGATGCTGAAATGGTATTGGGGAAAAACACACAACCAGGAAAAAAGCATGATACAGAGCCAATACAGAATTTACAAGGCAACAATTCTCAAAGCCAAGGAATGTCATGACTCGCAATGGACGTTGAATGCCTCCAATGTGACAAAAAAATTACTTTTGAATTCGGATAATCAGACTGCCTAGGTAGTTATACCATTTGCTGTGAAAATATCTGAAGCTTATGACAAATAAGCTCTTGTGACCAACTTTCTAACAAATACAGTGACTTGAAACCACAATCTTAACAATATGAACCAAACTATGTTTGTTTAACCAACTATCTATAAATGAAACAAATAATTGTATTATATGCATGAGCTTGGCAGGTATCCTACTGAAATGTGCAAGAAGCTATACATTCAAGACCATCCTGAAAACTACTTCTGTGTCTATATTGGCCAGAGAGCTCAATGAATCACTTATCAATGGATGAAATAAATGGAGATCCTGAAGATCCATCAACCTTTTATTCCATCTCAAACAGATCATTTCTGGGATAACTGACTGAAAAATAAGACTTCCTCCCAATTTCAGAATTCTTACACAGAAGCAAAATCCTCTCCAACCAACAGACAGGATTCAGACCTGGAGATGCACTGGATCAAACTGCCAACTGAGATGGTCTCAATGACACTACAGACTCCAACTTAGTCGCTTCATTACTTCTACGGAACCTCAGCAGCATTTGATAGTGTGAACAACAAACTCGCAAGAAAATGATAATGGAATACAGGGCATTGCACTAAAAAGATTCAGCGGGAACACCAGCTGTATTGTTACTCATATTCTTATTTTAATTCTCACACATTACAGGTGTCCCCAAGGCTCAACAAGTTTACCTCTACTATTCAATATATACCTAATCTCACTCGCTGGACGTATCAACTTCTTAACACTAACCTGTTACAACTACGCCAATGGTACTAAAAGTATTGTTAAATTGGAAAGACTAAAACTAAATCTGTCTCAGACAAGGATACTAATCATTGGCTCATGAGAAAACTACAACCCAAATGCATACTGGCATAAGGAAATGGGATCCCTCCCAGAAGTAAAAAAACTTAGATGTCAAAGTGGATTCAAAACTCTCACTTAAAAGTGAAGTAGACGAGGTAACAAAAAAGCACCACCTTCAACATAATGATAACTTTAGGATGGATCTTTCCCTACTTGGGCTAACCCCACATAGTACAAGCCTCAACAGCACTAGTGCTGCCAAGATTAGACTACACCAACAGTCTCTACACTGGTCTTAAAAATGCTTAATCAACAAACTCCAATGAGTCCAGAACGCAGCCATCAGACAGGTTCTAAGCCTGCACAGACACAACTACATTGCATCAGTAGGTGGCAGCACTAGGGACACAATGACTTCAAGAGATAAGGAAGCTGAAGATCTCTTCAGTAACATTGCGAGGAACGCACCCCTGAACACAATTTTACAAGGGGGACCAAGTGCGAGAAATGAAGGTCTAAGGGAGAAATTCACTAGACTAGAGAAACTAAAGAAAAGCGAACTGTCACGGTGGTGGGATGCTGCCACCCTGAAACAGTACATTAAACTGAAACGAATACCGAGGGGTTTAAGATCGCAAATCCTCCCTACATACGAGGATCTGGTTTCAGACCTACTGAGTGAGTGGGAAAAAGAATTGAATAACAACTCGAATAGACTCATGGGTATTCTGATAGAGAACTGCGAAAGAAAGGTTGTGCAGCTCCAGAAGGACATAGACACCTTAGAATCAGAGATCAAAGATCTGAACATACCGGAAGGCACTTTTAAAAATTATGCCATCCTAAATGAGATAATAGAACATCACGTCTCAGACATAAAGATGCGAAAGGCCCGTAAACTAAGAAGGGATGAGCGTGACTACTGCGAAGGCCGGGTCTTTACATTCGCAAAGAAGTATGACCATCTAATACCACAGACCAAAACACAGACCCAAACTGGCGGTGCCTCATTAGGCTCCAGTTCTACTTCCCTTAATACAACACACACAAGTGGCAGTGAGGTAGAAGATGAGAGCACCAACCCCAACACTGGTAATAGTTTTTTATTGGAAGTGACCAGGATCAAGAGAGGCAACAAAGAGTACAAGCGACCCCAACAAGGAGAAAAACAAGGAGGGGTCAGAGAGGAAGTAAGGGTAGAAGATACACCAGGTGTCAGGACCAGGTCATGGAACCAGAGGAAATAGACAGTATTAACATAATTAACATGACTGATCTACAACTTACAGGGGATGCCGTATCTGTACTCACCAAAGGAATGAATTTCTGCCCTAAAAATGTTGGTAATATATGTGATGTTAAAATCGACTTGTTCAAGTTTGTCAGACGCATGAGATTGAAAAAACATTTTGGTTCAACTAATGTTGTAAATAAAAGCATGAACAAAAATTTGGGTATGTCCACATTGAATGAAAATTCAATACAGGATATTCTAGACACGAGAATGTTGCTATCCATTACTGAAAGTGAGGATGAAGTGATTACTACAGATTCTGTCATGAGAGATTTGGAGATTACCGCTGATTACAATATTTCCAGTAATCTAAAGGAGAAGTCCAAATGGACACCAACGCTGACTACTGGTAATAATGTAGATATTTTTCATAGATTGGTTCTGGCTGACTTGGACAGACATGATGATAAAAACATAGTATTTAATTCCAAAACGGACAATTTAACTGTTAAAGAACGGGCTGCTCTTAAGGAACTGAGTGAAAATAACGACATCATTATACGTGAAGCCGACAAGGGTGGGAACATGGTACTTATGCGGAGTATAGACTACAACAACGAGATATACTCACAACTAGCTGACGTAGAATGTTACGAGCCCATACAGACCAACCCCATTTGGACCCTTACGGAATACATTAACACACATTTAAAACGCTGGCATGGACAGGGCTTACTTGATGAGAACGAATTGACATTTTTAAAGGTAGACAGGCCAAGATTCCCATGCTTGTATACATTACCCAAAATTCACAAGAATGCAGCATTCCCCCCAGGGAGACCCATTATATCGGGAATTGGGGGTCCAACTGAACGTATGTCTGAGTACGTAGACACTTTTCTTAAACCTATGGTGGTGAACCTCCCATCTTACATAAGAGACACTAAGCATATCCTCAGCACCCTAGCCGATTTCAACTGGGAAGAGGGTATGACATTGGTGACCCTTGATGTTACAGCTTTATACACCAGCATCAAGAGGGAGGGAGGGATGATGGCCGTCAGAAGAATGCTGAATAACAGGTCAGCAAATACCTGGGAACACACCGAAATGCTAATGGAGATGGTGGCAATACTATTGGACAACAATGTATTTCTATTTCAGGACAGATGGTACAGACAAAAGCAAGGTGTGGCAATGGGTTCCAGATTCTCTCCCTCGTATGCCAATCTCTTCATGGGATGGTTTGAGGCGACGAGGATCTGGGGCCCATCGGGTACACAATGGAATGATTCGATACTATACTGGGGGAGATACATAGACGACTGTTTCATGATATGGACAGGATCCCAGACCAAACTCACTGATTTTATCAAACACCTCAATTCAAACGATCATAATATTCACTTCACAACTGAACAAAGCAAGGAAAAGATCTCATTTCTAGACGTAGAGTTCTATGTAGAAAACAAATGTTTACAAAGTAGACTGTTCAGAAAACAAACAGCCTGTAACTCCCTACTACACGCATCCAGCTCACATCCACCACATCAAATTAGGTCCATCCCTTATGGTGAACTGGTGAGGGTGAGACGAAATTGCAGCAAAGATACTGATTTTGAACAACAAAAAAAGGGAACCATAACTAGATTCAGGAGCAGAGGCTATGACCATGAGACCCTAAGAAGGGCAGAGAAAAGAATTGAGGCAGTCAAAAGAATAGATACTTTGAAAGATCGATCAGTAAAAGAAAAAGATGAGGACAAGATACGTTTGGTCACAAACTTTAACAATTGGTCAGAGATCCTCAAAAAAAGCCTCAACAAACACTGGCATCTACTGAAGGCAGACAAAACCTTAGATGAGGTAATTAACAACAGACCAGATATCACCTACAGACGAGGCTTTACACTTAAAAATATCTTGAGCCCCAGCTACCCAATACCGAAACAAGTTGACAACTGGTTGTCACAACACTCTATTGGTTTTTATGGCTGCGGCCGTTGCATGGCATGCAAATGGGCGCTTCCAAGGATCACTGAATTTCAAGGACCGGGTGGGAAAACATTTAAAATCAGACACAATATCACATGTCTGACCAAATTTGTGATCTATGCCATCAAATGTAAATGTGGGAAGAGATACATTGGGAGCACTATCAGACCTTTAAGAAACAGAATTGGGGAACATATACGAGCGGTTAAGAATGGTGACATGAGATACCCCATAGCGGCACACACATCTATCTGCTCAGAACAAACATTGAATAAGAGCTTTGAATTTTATGGCATTGACCATATACCAAAACACCCGAGGGGTGGGAACCGAGAATTAACACTGAGACGCAAGGAAGCATTATGGATTTTAAAATTGAGGAGCACAGATTGTGGCCTAAATATTGACCATGAGCTTCATTACTTTTTGGGCAGGTAATATGCAGGCCCTCTCATGTGAATTTCCCTGTGTTCCTTATGTAGACAAGAGGTTTCAGCTACCAGTATGAAATGATGACAGTAACAATGTGTATCGATGGGCGTAATGATCACAATCTGGTTCAATGTTAGATGAATTAACCATATAGATCACACTCGATCTGTGATACAATGTCTATGTCGTAAGGAATGTACAACCATTCGATTTACAACTCGTTTCACTTGTATGAAACAATTTACACCCTTGTTGTAAGACCTTAACTGATGGAGAGAATGGAGGAGACACAATTGATACTGGAATCTAAGTACAACGGCTCAAATATGAGCATTTACTCTATTCACATCACAGACTCGGAGACTTAAGTATTGCGCCGGGTTTCTGAACTACGGATACAGAAAAGGACAATAAGCATGCTGTCCTTCATATACGGGAAATAACTTAGCAATGATATACAATATTTGAACGCATACTGGATTTGGAGGCGTTGTAATTTGTTTTTAACGAGAATTAAGAACCACAGTGGTAATAGAAGTCAGGGCGTTCAAAAAGTACCCTTTTATATTCTAAAAGAGATGTGATTGTCTAGGCTTAATAAATATGAATTTTAATTGGGATACTCTGGAATTTGGTGATCGCATACATCTCGTATTATTTTCACGAAGGTTTAGCCATCTGGTCCGCTTGACTCGGCGTAGTCACATTTCTATTTCTATTGTCATGACGTAAGACGTTTTTCGCGACCCGGAAGTATATTCACTAGGGCTCACTCGTCACTTCGGAGAAATCTGCATCCACGGACAGCTGCACTCGGCTCGCCGGAAAACGTTTAGATGGGAATTGAAAAGACAACGTAAAACCGACTGAAAAGTTGGGTAAGAATATACTAGTTTATGAGGGTGTGTTCACCGATTATGTTAGGGATTGGAGACTTTAAGTTTATTTGGCGAATACTAAAACAGAGACAACGTGATAGAACGTGATAGAAAGTAAGAATCCAGGCGGGTTATTCCTTTGAATTGTAATAATAGAATACGCTGAATTATGTCGGGATCTGGTGACTGTAGACACCAGTTAAACATAGATAATCATGAGCTGAACTATGACAGCTTTGATATTTAACTGTCATACAACAACACTAGATGATGAGATATACATGAGAATATATTTCGAGGCATCACTATTGACCGGCGCATTTACTCTTTACAGCTCAGCGCAAAACATACGCTTCACTGGCTAAGGAACCACGAATTTTGACTGTTCCAATCTTGGATCTGAACCCTATGTGGTCTGGAATTACAACCACATATTAAGTAGGTTTAATTTACGGATACACACCTAAGATAATATTATATAGTTTGTAAACTAGACTACTAACGCACTTGCGCTTTGATTGTGTTTCCCTACAATAGAGGTCATATTGAATAGAAAATAGGTAACTATTCTTGACTTTTGTCCTCGCTATGAGTGGACTCACTATTATGGGCATGCTGTGTTGCCAAACACCTCTTCACCTTCACGAAAACCACAACTAGCACCCGAGTAACTGAATCGCTTACCAGGCGGGACCGGATCACGGTTTTTCGATATGCTGGTTGCCATTTACTTAGTCACTTTCACGTTAATCACGACCAGCACCATAGTGACCGAATCTATTACTAGGCGGGACCTGATCACGTCGTTTTCTGCACGCCCTTCCAGTTCTCTCCATCTTCTTTTGGTCGCTAGCTCTATCGGATACCTACTATAAATTTGATCTCTTTTACTTTGGTACACTTCTTTCCAAATGTTCATCTGTATGTATCCACTTGTGCGTCTTTTCACTTCGGACTTTACAAGTGATTCCTGTTCTTGTAATTTTGTATAATGGTTCACTGCATGGGAAACCTCTTTGTAACAATTTAAGAGGTAATTTACAATGCCACCTTATATGAACCCTCTTTTAGAAGTTGATAATGCCATATGGTATGTATTGTCTCTTAATTTACACAGCCTTGAGGAAGTCGTGGGTTAATGCCCCTACACGACGAAACACGTGTTGGCTGTGACTAGGATGTCCCATTGAGAATAAAGAACAAGGAAGACTAAACCTCGCATAAGAAATTTATTGCCATTGTTGTTTCTGACTCACACGTCACAACTACTTTGAAATTTTGATTAATACGAGTGCTGGGGATTTGTTGAACAACTACATTGCCCCTGCCCTGAAGGCTCTCCACTGGCTACTGGTTGCAAGAAGAGTATCCTTCACATCCGTATGCATTGTTGACAAAGCAATCCATTGCAGTGCACCAATATTCTTACAAACCAAAGGCACTAAACAAGTTTTCAGTACAAACTTGAATAGTATGAACATCTCTTTGAACAAAATATGGATAATCGAAATGAAATTAAATGAACTTTTATTCAACAATTCGGTCTTTTAAAATTATTACACCAAACCATATTTTACATGAATCCTTATTCTGCACTTAGTAAACCGAAGTTCATTTTCTATTGTCCGTAAAGGGGTTCAACCTTAAATATCATTACATTTCTATTGTCCGTCAAGTGCTTCAACCTTAAAAATCATCCTCATAATAAATACAATGTACAAAATTATGGTCTGTATTTTTTTTAAACTGTGTTAAAGTATTACTGCTCGTTGTCTGTAAGAAATTTTGAAATTTCCATTAATTCTAAAAATCAGTTTGAATTTCCACTGGAATTTGACATAATTCTTTTAAATACAGATTTCGAAATTTTACTCCACTACAAGCTAAGGGGATCGAGGTGCTCCCTAGCCAGGTGATTACGGCTCCTCTGCATGTTCGAATATTCATATTTATAAATATTCTTTTTAATAATATCTTTTTTCCTAGTAATAACTTTCAACATGCACAGAGAATGTGTTGTAGAGATTAATGTTTATAATCACATAGTCTGCAATCTTGGTTTTGATTCTGGTCTTTCCAGGAAAGGACGAGATCCTTTGTTTCCCACATCCCAAAGCCTAGTTTAATAAATTGGTGTTTTAAAGCTGTTGAAAATAAATGAGCTGACAAATATTCCTGAGGCTTCCTTGTACCATATGATTTGATCAACGTCCAAGCATGATGTCTTTGTAGTAGAATGTTCTCGCCTGTTCAATGAGACAGGAGTTTTGTAGTTAAATTAATTGCTTTGTTGAAGGCCTCTTTTCCGATGCTGGAATTCCAGATGTCTTGTGCGCCAAGGTCCTCTATATCCTGGATTAGATAGCATCCCCAGGAACCTTGTGTATTATTCTCTTTTTGTGCATCAATTTCTTTCCAGCACAGGTTTTTAATGGAACCAGTTTCGGAAGCTCGGAGCCTCCCACAGTTTGATAAATGTGCCTTTGCTCTGGGATATTTGATTGGATAAGCTAAACTAGAGTTGAACTTGAGCAGGTGATGCTGATTGCTGAATTTGAAAAACGTTTTTATAAACTTTTGTTTGAATTTTAATTAAAGTAGGAATTTCACGTCCACTCTTTGTTTCTGTTCCATAAGTCACGGACAATCAACACTTGGCTTTTCTCAAAATAAGCCGTAAACCTATCTAGTTTGAGAGAAGCTAATACCACTTTTAATCACACAGATCAAAAACCGAACGGTCAGATCTCAGTTCCATTGAAGCTTCCTTCGAACAGCAGACATGAAAGGACTAAAGTTAACCAATGGTCTTACCGTCCAAGGCCTTGACTTACAATGACGCATGGATCAATAAATAGCTCAACCTATGGAACATACAATCCTACCAACAGCAATCTCAATCAACCACTGCCAAACAAAGACAAGAATGACCCTCATGTGCTTTTGCATGTATCCTCAAACTAATCAGCAACATCACGCTGGTGCGCCATGAAGGTCATGCTACACTTCGACCTTATCTACAACCTGTATGGACCAACACAATCATTCCCATTTAAGTCTAACTGCAAACACCACCCTTTTCAATCAAACACAAAGGGTGTCCATGTACCTGCTGAAGGTTAGGGCACTACATTGAACTCCAGGGGCCAAATAGTGCTATGTAAATAATACATACAGATTAGCTGCTCACTCAATCTGGAGAGCATTTTAGGACTTGAAAAAGATATGGAAAGTGCTATCTAAATAAACACACTAGGGTTAGCCTATCAGTACTCATGGTGTATGTCTGCATATATTAATTTCTGCAGAACATGTGCAGAAAAATTACCCAATGTCTTATTTCTACCCTCGCAAAGGTAATGAGGAGATGAGCAGTTGCTTTGCTCCAATGCTATGCCACTGCTCAGAATTTTCAAACGCTTGCACTTGGTGATGTCTTGTAGCATATTAGAGGGGCAAACATTTCTAGATTTGTTTACATGCAAACCTTGGTTGTTACGGTACATGATGGGTGAAGCTAACACTAGGAATGTCTTAAAAAAGTCCAAACAAATATTTCCGAACCTAACAGCTTCATTTTTTCATCCAAAAAGTATTGATTTTGTTCCATGAACCTCCAAAGTATGCAATTGCATCTAACACATTTCAATAAAAAGCAGTACCTCAATCAGTAGTGCAACATTACCTATCATGTTCGGCATCCTCATCTTCATGTTTCAGAGCTTTGCTGATCAACATTCTGGATGGAGATAACACAAAAAAGGACAGAAAAGGATTTTTTTAAAAACAAAATGACCTTGACCAAACATCACAAGATTTCACAATTGGGTGTGTATACAATTTGCTTTGCAGATAATGTATTTGTTTCATGTTTTTGCATCATCTTTTCAGTTCTAAGATCAACAGAGTCAACTTTAAACCAAAATATCTGCTCAAATCCATATTGCACATCAAAACTGGCTTTAAAAGATATTTCATAATTCAGAATTTTTAAGGTTAAAAAAGCTCAATCCGGGCATGCATATTGTAAACAAAATCTATAGCAATTTTAAAATCTTTCATACAATTCCAAAGAATTTAATAAGATGATGAAATGTAAATGCTTCTATCCCCCACTAGATAAAAACTTCACAACATTCTCATTATTTAGTGTCACTTTATCATGGGTGGATAATTATTTCATTCATATATTCAAAACATTAAATGCATTTAATCACCTTTAACAATAAGTTGTTGGGAGCGCCAGTGAGCCGTGTAGTAAGAAGGCAGTGTAATCACCGAGCGCCGCCTGTCTGGCATTTAAACAGCAGCTGTACTGCGAGGCGAGGCGGTGCAGAGGGCAGACTTACCTCTGGACACACAGTGTGCCACAATCCCGGCTTCATTGGGTGCTGGTGGCGGCGTGCTGGTTGTCAGCCCGCAGCTCCCTGTAACGAAGTCAGGCACTGTGCTGGTAGCCTGCTGGGAGCCACACGGACTTGTGGTGATCATGCGTGGTGAACGGCTCGTAGTCACGCTCCACCGCTCTTCATGCTGCCGGTCTGACCAGGCCCTTGGAAAAGCCTTTTCTCGCCAAGCTGGTAAGTGTGGACACTGAGGTGGCATTTCACCAGCTGCCTACACTACCTCTGTGTCTGTAAGTCTGTTGGGGCCAATAGCTGCTCTCAGGTGGGTGACCAGCTGTGACGTGTGGACCTGGAAGGATGGACCCTTCCCTAGCCGACAATGTGGTAGTTCAAGAGAGGGACGGCTCTCCATTATACACTGGTGGCGCTCACACTCAGTACAAGTGAGCAGCCAAGGCCTGACGCAGAATGGCCCTACCATCTCTGGGCAGTATTGTAACATGCTCTTCCTGTCTGAGGGAGCTGGCATTCTTGGCGCTTGCACTGCCTACCAACCATGAAGCATTGTTAGACCTGATCTGCCTTAGCATAGCCTGAAGGTCCCATCCTTGCACTTCTTTAAATCTTCCAGGTAGATTACTCGTCTTTGTGCAGCGTCCATGGGCCCATAACATATGCTCTTGTGATCCCAGCATCTACACTGCGACAGGCAATTTTCGCATTTCTCGGAGTCATCTACAGCTTGATTAAGCACAAGTGTACACATTCAACCTGGAGAAATCGGATCACAAGCAAGCCAAGCTCCCATTCGATACAAACTATCAGCTGGACACATGGTTGAAATGCCCATGGAGCCGAGCCCACTAAAGGGCAACAAAGTAACCCTTCTGTGTGACATGAAAGAGAGCCTCTCCTCTATGGATGATAAAATAGATACGTGAAGACACGGATGGATCACTTTCAAGAGAGAGTGGACAGACTAGATGCTAGACTTTTTCAAGCAGAGACTCGGATGTCGGACACGGAGGGTTCCCATGCTCAGACCTCAGTTTCGCTTGTGGCTCTTAAGATAGAGCTCAGTGCAATAAAGGCAAAGAACATAAATCTGGAAGGCAGTTTGCAGCGTGCAAATTTTGGCGTAGCAGAATCAATCAATGTTACCAACATTAAGAGCTTCGTGGAGAACATGCTGATCTCCCTATTCAGTGGGGAAGCCTTTTGTAGTGTACTCATCGCGGAGAGAGCTCACCGTACGCTGGGGCCCAGGCCTCGGCAAATTCTAAGCCTATTATGGGTCTCTTACTCAATTATAGAGACCGCAACCAGATCCTGCACCTTAACAGAGCACCGCCTGACTTGCACTATGCTGGGGCCCTCGTTGCCTTTTATCCAGTCTCCTCCCTTGCCATTCAGGAGGCTAGAAGAAAGAAAGTACTGCGTGCCACAGTACTCAAGCACTCCATGCGTTATTCTGCGAACCTTCGAGTAGAGTACAAAGGCAAGGTACACTTTTTCACCCACCCAGGTGCTGCAATGGACTTTATAGAGGCTTTTGTTCAACACGGGGAAAGCAAGAGTTTGGCGGACAGCAACACCACTTCACTGAGGGGGTCCGCCAATCACAGCGATAATGACTGAAACTGATGGAAGGAACAATTTATTACATAACTCTCCTCCTTGGCCCTCTGTTCCCTACCCTTGGGCACTATGGCATTTATTTAATTATACACTACATGGTGTATGATTGATACCTGATAACGGTATCCATCTGACATACTGGTGAGTGCTCTTTGGCAATGCTGGATGGTGCGGCGAGCCCGTGAGGAGGCTTTACGTTATACCAATAGCTGGGATAGCAGATTATTGTCTGTCTAAATTAAAATTAAGTGACAGAACATTATCAGTTTGAAATAAAATTTTATAGGTGCTTGCACCCAAAGCCGGTCTGTGCTCCATGGTGTCCCCACGCGTTGAGTGCAGTCACAGTGACCGCAATATTGTTGGTGGCTAAGGTGATGAGTTGGTTTGTGGGGGGGGGGGGATGAGGAGTTGGTACTTGCGTTAGGGAAAATGACATGTTTCTTTGCATTTGTTAGAGAAAGGATTGGGCTTAACTGCAATGAGTGAGCATGGGCCTGCTGGGACGTTCCAGGATCTCTTACACATTCAACATGGTAGTTTAGCAATTGGCTCTATGGTGTGATTACTTAGCTGGAATGTCCAAGGCATTGATAATGCTCGCAAAGCCCAACAGGTGTTGGCCTATTTAGATAGGCACAAAATTGATGTAGCATATTTTGCCATAGTCCCATATATCACCTATGGGCCAATCCCTCCTTGCTTCCAAGTGGCACAGCACCATTACTTTCTTTCTTATTCTACATACTCACAAGGTGTTGTAACACTTATAATAAAAACACTTAATTTTAAGCTCTAGGAGGTTCTCACTGACGCAGGTGGGCGACTTGTGATAGTGGCAGGAGAAGTTTAAACCCAACCGCTGGTGTTGGTGAATAAATACGCCCCCAACACCAAGAACTCCGCTTTCTTTGACGACATAATGCTAAAATGTTGGGGGTACAGAGATTGGCCCATCATATGGGGGGCAATTTTAACTTGACTATTTCGGATGAGGCAGACTGATTACCAGGAACCCAGAGGCAAGCCACCAAAGCATCTGCAGCTCTCCAACAGATAATGCAGATGCATGGGCTGGTAAATATATGGAAAGGTTTTTACAAAAAAACACGTTATCATTTTCAGGTAAAAAGAGAAGGCCGTACAATACAAAATTCAATATATCAGCATTAATAATACTAGCATGTCTTAACATATATCAAAACAATACGCATCGAAAGGCATTATGAGGACTCAGCTTCATGCAAATTAAAAAATAAACAATCTTCATAGAAGCAATGGCGGCTGGAGTAGGACCATGAGGGGGGTATCTCAGTTGACCGTGTCTTGACTAGTGGTACAGAGGGAAGTTGTGTTGGTAGGTGATTGAGGGGGTGTATATGGAAGGTCTGATTCTAGAGTAAATAGTTACAAAGGGTGTGCCAAACATCTTTTGGTCTGGAGGTAGGGGGTGTTAATGTGGCATAAACTGCACTGGTTAAATTGTAGTATGTCATTCTCCAGAGCCAGGCTATAGTAGTGGGGCGAGATGCATTTCCCCAAAGAAGGGCAATCTCGCTCTTCGCCAATAGCAAAGCAATAGATGAGAACCAGCGAAGATTTTTAGGAAGAGATCAAACATTATCTAGGAGTGTCAAGAGGGCTCAAGGGTCAGTGAAGTCATTTGGGATAGAATCTCGAAGACCGCTGTCCAATATGTGGCGATGATGGGGCAGGTCCATGTCATATGTGCAAAATCAGCTTCTGCTGTTTTGCATTTAGGGCAGAGGCAGGACCTGGAGGGATCTATTTTGGCCAGACCAGCAGGCGTAGTGTATGTTCTGTGCAGGAATCGAAAATGGAGCAATTTATGACGGTGCTTGGAAGATACAAATTTAGTTTGCGTACAGCAGTATGTCCAATCTACGTTGGTGAGAGGGAGGCCGGGGTCTTGTTCCCAGTGTTGTCGGCCCCTTTCATCCTGGGCATGTTTAAGAGCCATACTTGTGCGATAAAGCTTAGAGACTAAATGTCTCCCATCGGGATCTGTAAATTAGTAATATAAGAGGTGTAAATTCCTCGGGAGCCAGTGGAAAGGAGGGGAATCCAGAGCGCATCGTAGTACTATTCAGCGGAAGACGAATTGATCCATATATGTGGCATCAGAAATGTGGGGGTCCATGGCGAGGGATATTACATGACTATCAGGGAATAAAGTACAGTACGTGTGGAGATCATGCCTGGTCAGTGTGCGCTGCACTAGTTTTCCAAGAGTTAATGATAGCCAGGGGTTGGGGAACATTGGGAGTGCTGGGGAATATAGAAGGTGCAATCCCAACACCCCCCTTAGTTTTCAAAGGGCCCAGCATGTTGTAGATAGGGTCTGTATAGCTGTGCTATCCGGTTTGAAGCCTTGTGGTAATAAGGCAGCAAAAGGAATGGGGGCCTGCTAGGTCGCACTTGGGTTTAGCATATAGGTATCAGGGTGATACCAATATTGAGCAAACAGACTGTGCGACTAGAAAATAGACTTGAAAATCAGGGACAGCAAAACTACCACGTTCAGACGGGAGTGAAAGGGTGTCCTGAATGACTCTGGGTCTTTGGCCAGCCCAGATCAGGTGAGTGAATACCCCGCGTAGGGATGCAAAAAAAGGAGGCTGTCAAAGGTATAGGTATATTTTGGGGAAGAAAAACAGGGAAGGACTACCATTTTAGTAATGGCAATCCAGCCTGCCGCGGATAAGGGAAGTTGTATTCAGCGTTCTATCTGTTCGGTTACTTTGTCAATGACATGGCAGTAATTGAGCTGAAGAAGCTGTTCCATGAGTCTGTGTAGGACTATGCCCAAATATTTAGTGGACCATGTGAGAAGGGAATTATAGCAAAGGGGGGCTAGTAATGTCGGTCACGGGGAAAAATTCTGATTTCGTCTGCCACAACAGATAGATAATCACACAAATGAGTGGGGCCAAGTTTTCTGTTTTTTTATGACAAACAGTAGGATGTCGTCTGCATACACTGAAATAAGGAACAGACCTGGCCTAAAATGAAGACACCAGTGTAGGTGTTTCTCTTGTAAATGGCAAACCAGAGGGTCCATAGCAATGATGAACAATAAAGGTGAGAGAGGGCACCCTTGCCTGGTGGCTCTTGTTGCTATAAAGGGGTCAGATAAACAGCTATTGACCCAGTATGTGCAGAATATAAAAGGGAGGGCAAGGTGAAGGGATGCCAAGTCTCCGTAAAGTAGCATGGAGGAAAGGCCACTCCAATGAATCAAAGAACTTCTCCGCATCGACAAGGGCAACCACGGCCAGTATATCCGGGGAAATTCTATTAAAATGGAAAAACTTGAACCATTGGCGGCATGGATACGAAGAGACCCTATCATCCGAGGGCTAAAATGGACGGAGGGTTGGGAGGATCATATTTCATTATATGCTGATGATGTGTTGCTCTATGTAGCATCCCCTGAGTGCTCCATCAGTAGACTTCTAGATATTTGTGCAGCGTACAGTGGGTTCTCCGGCTATACTGTTAATTGGGATAAATCGCTCATGTATGTTCTTCATGGCTGTCCCCCGAGACTACCACGCGGCTGGCAGATACAGATTGCTGCTGAAGGATTTAAATACCTGGGACTTTTTGCCACAACCCAGCCCACGCAATTTACTGAGAAAAACCTCTTAGAGCCACTAAAAAGGTTCCGCCGAGACGTTAAACATTGGCAGTCCCTGCCACTGACACTATTGGGAAGAGCTGCCCATTTTAAAATGGTGGTGTTCCCCAGATTACTCTATGCCTTACAAAATACTCCGTTCCCAGTTCCTCCCACCTATTTTAAGGTGATTGAAGCTGAAGTGAGCAATCTCCTCTGAGATGGAAAGCCAGCTTGCATAGCCATGCAAAAATTAGTGAAGAGCTGGTACGATGGTACTGCCTTGCCAAATATAAGAGCATACTACTGGGCTTCACAACTCATTGTAATAAACCAATGGCTTCATGCTCCACAAGAGGAACCGGCGCTTCGCACGGATAGATATATCCTCGGCGAAGAAGGCGTTATGGGGGCACTTTACAATAAATCACGGGACCTACGGCACACACTGTACAAATATGGTTCATTACGCTTTGTGCACTTGGCTGGGAAGGGGTTATAACACAATCTACACCACTATGGGAAACCCGAAGATTAGGTAGACTATGCAATAGTAAAGGTTTCAGGCAGTGGGACCTAATAGGTATCTCCAGGGTAGGAGATTTGTGGAATAAGGGTGGGGTCATCATTTTCTCAGCTGCAAAAAAAGTATGGGTTGGCGTCAACAGAAACTTTCCCCTACATGCAGATCAAGCATGCACTCACAAAAAAGATTCCACCAGGCACTGAACTCACAGAGGTCTCACCGTAGAGGATAGACTATTGACAGACCACATGACTAAAAAAGCTATTTCCCAAACCTATCGTAAAATTATAAACGATCAAACGGACCCCACAAAAACTCTTAGGGAAAGATGGCAGATGGACATAGGGGACCTGGATGAGACAGACTGGCAGGAAGCACTAGCGTCTCCGAGAGACGTTGCTATACCCTCCAAATAAAAATTAGTACAACAAAAAGTTTTACACCGAATCTATTATACAAGAATAACCATGCACCGAATGGGTCACATCGACACACCACTTTGTTTGCGGCAATGTGGGAAATTGGGTACTTTTTACCACACTATATGGGATTGCCCAGAGATCAAACCATACTGGTAAACTATCATGGGCACAATCTCACGGGTTAGTTGGGCTGACGTAGTACCGGAACCCGGGAGATGTCTCAATATCTGGGAGCCGACAGATCTTAACCAAATGGCCCAAGACTGGGCGACGCTGGGCATGATGATAGCGAAGCGCAACATAGCTCAATACTGGGAAGCGAGGATGATTCCCACCTATCATCAGTCGTGTAAGAATATGGACTGAGCAATGATAGCGGAAAAAGTGGTCTATGTGCATAGAGGGTGCCCCAAGAAATGGACACGTGTGTGGGGGAAATGGAATACTTTCAGAGGTAACCATTGTGATCCGCCTACAGATGAATCGATGTCGGATGTCAGCGAATAATGGTCATGATTGATAGTGCGAAATGTTTATTGTACAATGTAGAATAACAGTATTATATAAGTAGAGAGAAATCAATGAGAAAATAAAATTGTAAAACACCCACTATGTAATTACTCAATGTGACATGTATATGCCAGCACTCTTCTATCTATGTAATGTGTACCAATTATGTAAGATATAAATAAAATAAAAAAGTTTTTTTTTAAATGGAAAAAAACTGTACGCAAGTTAGACAAGCTGGATCTGTAGGGGTATGAACCCATTTTGGATAGGGGTTATAATTTGTTCCAGCAACAACAAGAGCCTATTAGCTATTGCTTTAGCTAAAAGTTTGTTGTCAAAATTAAGTAAAGATAAAGGCCTATCGGAGGTGCACAGAGTCTGGTCTTTGTTGGGTTTAAGGAGCAGGGAGATCACTACTTCTCTCATTGTGGAAGGAAGGGATCGTTTATCTAGAGCCTCTGCTTACACCTCTAGGAGGTGGGGTATGAAGATGCCTTTGCACGCTTTATAAAAGGCCATGGTGTGGCTGCCTATGCAAGGGGATTTGGATCCATTTAACGAGTCAATAGCTGTGGCGATTTCTTCAGAGGTGGAGCGCTCGGACAGAAATTGTGATTGACCAGTGGTCAGCCAGACCATAGCTATTTCCTCAAAATAAGCCAGTCATGTCGTATTGTCGGAATCAAGGCACATGGTATATAATGATTTATAGTAGGAAACAAGCTGATGAATAATATCTTCATTCACCGTGACCTGGGTGCCATCATCAAGGCATAGTTTAGTAATGCATCTGATCGCCCAGGGGGGCGTAGGAGGTGAGCTAGTGTGTGGCTGAGGTATTTCCCAAGGTATGTGGATTCAACCTCCACAAGGTCCAGAAACTCAGTCAATAATAATGTTTGTCTGTGTATGTAGGTAGGGTTGGAGAAGTTTGTCCTATCAATTTTAACAAGGTCAGTCTCCACTCGAACCAGGACTCTGGATATGGCCCACAGGACTCCAGCATGTTTTGAGATGCAAACCCCACGGATATAAGCTTCGAAAGAGTCCCATAACATGGCCTGGGTGTCGACCGAGTCGGTATTCAGCCTGAAGTATTCAAGAATCGCTTCACTCAAGTCTGAATGGAATACATCATCTAGCAAGGCCGTTGAGGGGATGGACTAACTACGTTACTAACCCCCTTTTGTAAGGTAGTGTGAGAGACAATCTAATTGGGGCTTGATCTGATAATGTGCGTGGTAGTATCTGTATAGGTTGTATCCAAGGGTTAGCAATTTCAGAGATGTAGCAATTGTCTAACCGGGTTGAAACCGCGTGCGGGCAGCGTAGAAAGTGTGCCCAGGAGTGTTTGGTTGATGAGTGCGCCAGGCATCCCTAATGCCATGAGCATCTATTATGTCAAGGAGGGTGCACAATGAGCGGGGTTTGCCACAATAGTTTATGAAAAAAGGAGGGGTCATCCACATTAGGGGCATATGCATTCAGTACTAGAACTCTCCTCCCCGGTAGAGTGCCTGTGACTAATATGTAACAGCCCTGCATGTCGCTAATAATAGTGTGGTGATGGAAAAGAAATCTCCTATGAAAAGTATGCACACACCGCAGGAATTTGGTGAAGTATCTGTAGGTTCCCCATGAGGCAGCAAAGGAGTTAGAGGGTTGGAGGTAAATAGGCCTTTCTTCTAGAAAAGCCACTGTTATTCCATGTCGATTCAGATATGATAACACCTGCTTACACTTGCGAGGGTTA
This sequence comes from Triturus cristatus, assembly GCF_964204655.1. Lineage (NCBI taxonomy): Eukaryota > Metazoa > Chordata > Amphibia > Caudata > Salamandridae > Triturus > Triturus cristatus. The sequence continues at coordinate 443,552,253 of NC_140581.1, read as the reverse complement.
GTGAGACCTCGAATAGTACAGGTGAGGAGAGCAAGATCGACTTGCTGTATGTCACCACAGATCATTCAGGGGACAAAAGAGTACATGCATGTCAAAGTCCAAACATTAAAACCATAGTTAGTCCTGTTCAGCCTAGTGAAAACAATAAACAAAGAAAGAGAACAAAGAACGTAAACTCAATAAACCCATCTTACCTACCCCCCCCCTCACACTAGACATAAAGGAACCAGCGAATCCCAAAAAATACAAAAAGCATAAAAAAGAACCAACATGAGATATGGATTACTTCTTAGGGGGTGAGGGATGCAACAGGAGTCATTGCCCGCTTTGAAACATACACTTTGAGATTTAGTCTAATAGAATTAGGGTACATAACAGGGATATGCAATTAGGGAACGGAATGGATGGAGAAACAAAGGCAGCCGCTAAGGTTTCTGCAAAAGACGAAGTTAGGACATAAATACGGAACAGGTAGGTCAGCGGGGATTGAAGAACTCAGCACTGGAAGACATGTTTGGTTCCGGTGAGGTGCACCCTGGGGAAGCATGAGATGCGGAAGGTTTACCAGGTCCCAGCAGCTTGCAGAAGGATATGACATCAGCCGGGGATTCGAAAAATTTGGCTCTGTTATCTACCATCACCCACAGCCTGGCAGGGTACAGCATGCCGTATTTGAAGCCATGTTTGTGGAGCAATGCTTTGGCATTGTTGAATATCCATCTGGCCTCCTGGACAGCCAGTGTGAAATCGGGGTAAATAGAGATCGTGGCATTCTGGTATTGTAAGGGTGACTGTTCACAGGCCAGGCAGAGTGCGGTATCACGGTCCTTATAATTTAGAAGCCTTGCCAGATGAGGGCGAGCAGTAGTCTCCACAGAGGGCCGAGGGACCAGAGACCTATGTGTTATTTCAATAATTAATGTAGAGGAAAAACTGTTCGGAGCCAAATAGCTTGGTGAGGAGAGATTCTACAAACTGTTCTGGGCGTCCTGTATTTGTTGTTTTGGCAATACCTATTATTCGAATGCTGTTTCGAATGCAATCAGCCTCTAAATCCTTGTTCTTGATGGCTACTGCTTTTAGGAGGTGCTCCGTCTTCTCCAGGAGGCGCACCACGCTGGTCGTGCTATCCTCAAATCCGGAGACGCGTTCTTCCACGGCATCTATTGGTGACTGTGCCGTTCTAGATGTTCTCCCATGTGGCCCAGCCAGGAGACAAGGCTGTTAAGGCGGGCATCCTTGGCACCAAAACCAGCCCTTAGCTCCACAACTATTGTTGTAGCGCCCTCCAGAGGATCAGGGCAGGGCCGGACTGGGAACCGAAACCGGGCCTGGCAAACTGCTCGGCAGGGCCCCCCCTAGAGGGGTGCAGCCAAGCGGTTTGCTAGGGCTGGTTTTGGCCGAGTTTGTTACAGGGGGCCGATACTGCCCATCCCCAGTAACAAAAACGGGCCCCCAGCAGGCTGGGTCTGGGGTGCTGAGCATCAGTCCCCTTACGATAAATTCAGTAATGGGCAAGCGTCCCCAAAATAAGGACGAGTTTCCTTATTGGCTTGCTGAAAACTTTGGGCAACTTGAGGCAGTCTTTCCCAACACCACGCCTGTAGAAAAACACAGGATTTTGACAGTAAGCTTACCAAAAGATCTGGTTCCTGATTTAGCTGACTGTAATACTTGGGGTAAAGTGTTTGCAGCGGTATATTCGAAGTGCTTCGACACCCCTTCCATGACCGTACTCCCGTCCATGATTAAGCGTGTTCAAGATGAGCACGGAGCCGAGGCGGCTGTGGAATTGGGTATGCGACTGGTTGGAGTGTTCGACGTTGTGGCTGATATGATCCTGGTTAATGTAAAGGGGATGCTGTGAGCTTTCAGGTGGCTAACCGTCTTGAGGCCGTGGCAGAGGTAGACAGGCTACGAGAATTTTGAACGCAAGTTGGTCGCACACTGCTCGTCACACCAGCAAGTTGCCCCACATCGTGGCATAGGCGTACCCGCCGTCGCCACTACATTTCCCACAGTCCTTTGGGGCAACTTGCTGGTGTGACGAGCAGTGTGCGACCTACTTTTGCACAATTTATTACGGCTCCCTTGAGCCAACGGGCTGACGAGCCTTGGATCTGCACCTGCGCGCCATGAGAGGTACTTGACCTGTTTTTAATTACATTTTGGCAGTCCACACGGCACCCCCTTACACTGAGCTGCTCCCTGCTGACGAGAGGCAACTACCTCGAAACACGTGTCCAGGGATGGCTAACGCAACACATACTGTTCTTTTTACACATCGTGGCATAGGCGTACCCGCCGTCGCCACTACATCTCCCACAGTCCTTTGGGGCAACTTGCTGGTGTGACGAGCAGTGTGCGACCTACTTTTGCACAGGCTACGAGAATTACCGAAGATTATTGCAAAGGCTTACAAAACTATAGGGCACAATAGTCTGAGGGTTAAACCCTTTTCTCAAGCGCAGGCGCAACCCCAAGCACCGAAAACTCAATCCGATAAGGATGGGAAACCATTCTTTTCTAAAAAAGAATTGGAAGAATAAAAATAAGGGGCAGCAGCAACAGAAGCAGTGGTCGCGTGCTGGTTCACCGACCCCTGAAACTTCTGAACATACTTATGATCTGCGTGACCGCGCAAAATTTAAGTCACCCGATAGATTTCAAGTCCCTGAACAACGATCTCCTTGTTCTATACAGGACACATCAGGCTCACAACTCGGTGCTGGAGACCGACAAGGTCGTGGCAGAGGACCATGAACGCAACAGGGGTGGGATCAGCCTCGGCAGTTTGACATTAAAGCCAAATCAGAGGAGCTGCCTCTGTTTCGTCCACCATTTCAAAAGAAGAAAGTTCCCGCTTTGACAGCGAGATATGCCTCAAACGGTGAGAGCCCGACTACTGGATTGGACTTGGGCGTGACCTTGCTCAACAGCGCAGCGGAAGTTACCATAGTGTGAGAGGCACTGCGTCCTTGTCTGGAGGCGACAGCAACTGAAACTTTCATTACTGTAGAGACAGCAGACATCTGAGTTGCCCCCCCCCCGATAGACTGTATTAATATAGTTTTTCAAATTGAAAGTGACAGAGCGTGCGATCACAGGGATTTTTTAGGAAAATCTGACCTCTTCTTACGACATGTTGTTGGCAGAGGGGGATTGGCTCCCACCTTTTGTTCTGGCCGCATAAAGAGGGGAGGACGTGATACTTCAGAGTTTTTCGAGTTACATCCCTGAGGAGCATGCAAAGGCTTTTGCATCGGAGTGGGCTTTGGCCCTTGTACAGGCGGTGTACCGTAACCAAGTGGGCTGGGATAAGGATTCTCCGGCACATGAGATTCCATTGCGGTCTATGTCACAGCCTCAACCACAATATCCCATCTGGCGGGAAGCTCAAGGTCCCGTATATGATGTTCTAACTGAGTTGGAGTATCAAGGTGTAATTGATTTGTGTGTGTCACCGATGAATTATCCTCTTTTTACTGTATCCAAACCCAATGGGTATTATCGCATAGTGTTAGATTACTGGCATTTGAACTCTCATTGCCGTACTTTTGCGGTACAGAATACCCATAGCTCTGCACTTGTAGACAGTCTTTTTCGTAAGAAATATAAAACAAAACTTGATATTTCCAATGGCTTCTATAGTCATAACCTGTCTCCTGAATGCAGTCAAAAGGACAGCATTTACGGCCGGGGGAAAACAGAAAAGATTTCGCCTTTTACCTATGGGGTATAAGAATAGCCCCATGGTTTTTGCTGCGCGTGTTATCTCTTTGTTAGACAGCATTGACCCACATGCATTCTCGTACGTTGACGATATTTATCTGAAGGACAATTAACTATGGCCACATCTATGCCGTGTCGACCGCATCATACTTATGTTTGCGGAGTACGGTTACAAATTCAACTTTGCTAAATCACACATCGCTTATTATGCTGTGCTCTTTTTGGGCTATGTGCTCAATAATGAAGGTAGGGTCTCAGCACCCCACTTTCCGGAGAAATGTACACGATTGCAGTCTCTGTCTACACTGAAGAAACTTCAGTCTTTGCTGGGTTTTTGAATTTCGGGAGGATTAACATTCCCGATTATGCCCAGCGTATCAAGCCTCTTTATGCTTTGATACAACCTATATTTTCATCTGCCAGCTGGCTTCTGCAACATTCAGCTATACTGCATTCCAATCTCCTTGAATCTAAGTACTTGTTGACACGTGATAACCACACAAACCTGGTGATACGAATCATGTCAGGCGCAGTGGGTTTCGCTTACTTGACGTGCAATGAAGGTGACACAGTACCTATTGCATACAAATCGCATTTGTACACTTCAGCCGAAATGCGGTTTTCCACTGAAGGAACGCGCACTGGCACAGGGGAAACGCATTTTGATGGTTACACCTTTCCCTGCTTTAGAAGCAGTGACTAAGGCAAGTGTGCCAAACTCTAAAGCATTACATCCCAGTTTGATACAATGGGCTACTTCTCGGACGTCTCCTGATGTCACATTTATCTTTGATCCCGCTCTTCCAACACAGGAGTTCTTGCAATATGAACATGTTCATCCACCGCCTCTGTTTTTACTTCCTTTAGAGGAGTACAAATGTATTATTTACACCAATGGTTTGGCGAACCGGCCACCGGCTCTAAACATGCTTATTCAGCGGCTTGTGCTGTTGTGGCTGGTACAATAGTGAATGGTGAATTCAATTCTAATATAGTGCATACACAGGCGCTAGGGGACTGTACCGCCCAATTGGCTGAGCTGCGTGCTCTGGTTCTTGCTCTCGAGTTTGCAGATCCAAATGTGTCTACTATCATTGTGTGTGATTCTTACTACTGTGTTCAGTCTTTCAAAGACAACTTTGGGTTCGAGTGGCAGAACTTAAAACACGTCTCCCACTCACACAGGTTATCCATACTCTTGGCCATCAGCGTGTGGGAGCACATGCTGTTGGTAATTGTTTGGCTGATGAAGCAGCCAAATCTGCAGTAGCTACGTGTTCCGTAGCAGCCGTTACAAGGTCCATGACTAAGATTGATAATGAGATTTTGGCAGCAATAGCTGCTACTGAGGAGGGCACCAATTACCCACAGGGTTTCCCTTCAAAGTATTCTCATCAGTTAACTCCCTAACAAGTTCCTTTTGCAAGGATACCGGACGTTGGTGATCGGCTGATTCCCAACGCGGACCGCAGATACTCTTTGATCAAGGCCACACACGAAGGCATGGCTTCAGCCCATGCCGGAGTGTCTGCGACAGTTTCTATCTTGCAGCAACATTACTGGTGGTGTGGCTTATATAAACAGACCCGTAATTATGTACTTTATTGTGACATCTGTCAGCAAATCAAGCCTTCTACGGTAACACGTCCACCACAAACACAGCTATGCATTTCTAAAAGCCTTTTGGTTGTGTATATCTTGATCACTGGGGTCCATTTTCTTAAGCTACTGCATATAAATACATTTTGGTTGCAGTTGATTTGTGCACTAGATTCCTTTGGGCTTGGCCACAATGCAGTGCTGACGCACAAAATGTCATTGGGATTTGCGTGTCTTTGTAGGGATCTTTGCCTGTGGCACCTTTCATTCAGACCAAGGTCCAGCGTTCTTCTCTAAGGCGTACAAGGACGCGATGAAGTCTTTGGGGGTGCTGGTGCAGTTTTCGTCTCCATACAGGCCTGAGGGCAATTCAATTGTGGAACGAATGACCGTCACCTAAAGCAATCTTTGACAGCTAGAGTCTTAGGTACTGGCAGGACCTGGCTTGCACCCTTGTATGGAGCATGTGTTTAACGTGCAATTATAATCTCCCTAGAAGATCTCTGGGTAGGCGGACCCCATACGAGATGCTCTTTGGCATCAAAATGTTTGTGCCTGACCTTGATGGTCTAGACATTGCGGCTGCTGCCGCTACCTTTCACGTAGATAATCATACTACTATGTTACAGGACCTACAAGAGACCAGTGAGTCTTGCAACTGAACATTTACCCTCTGCCACTGATGCTGCACTGCTGATTCCGGTGGCCGGCTGGCTTCCGAAAGTTGGTGATCTGGTCCGAGAGAAGTTGGAGAACAAAAACAAATTTGGTCCCTCTTATTGTGCACCGGTGCCAGTCTTTGGCTTGAAGGGTACTAATACAGTCCTTTTACCACCGCTTCCTGGTCGCAAAGACAACAAATACATCTCAGTAGACAATGTCAAGTTACAACTTCTGGCCGATTCTGAATAGTGTGACGTCTGCTGTTTCGTGACCCACAATTTCTAGGAATCATGGAGTTGGCACAACCTTCATAGCTCCACATGCCACTGTCATAGAGATGGACCCTATTGTTGACCATTTGCCTGTCCCACCAACTTTCTCCTGCAACGAGGAAGTTGAATATGCTTATCCTACAAGAGAGTCTTTGCATGAATTGCCTGAAAGTCCTTTACAACATGGCAGCTTTTCTTATGACTAGTCTTCTACCTCATCAATTGGCCCTACCAAATTAAGTATTTTTGTCTCCTGGTTCAAACAGACTTACTTAGTCCCTCCATGGACTTACATGTGGTTGGTACTCATCCTACTTTTTCTCTTCATGTCAATTGGTTTTGTGACATTGTTTTTTTTACTCATCAATGGTCCTTACTTGCCCGAACGCTCTGGTGTGAACTTGATTGATGGTATTTTGGCCCCCCATTCATCTTCCCACATCATGAAACGTGATCAGACTCTTGTTAACATTTTAGCGTTCCTAGTTGCAGATGGCATCGTTTGGGATATAGTGGATTTTGAAGTCCACGGTCCGACAGAGGTCCTCAACATGCCATAAGTATTTCGTGTCTCCATGAGTGATGTGGTGACACAGGACATTAGTTCAAATGACTGGGATGTGCATGCAATACAATCATTGTTTTCAGATTTGAAGTATTATGCTGCTTTTTATGCTGAAGATTTGTATTTAAATTCTGCCAATTATGCCGATTTATTCTGTTATCAACATTATGGGCATCATTTCCTGCATAAGTCAAATACATTACGCCCTTTTTTTAATTACACGCAATGAGAACATTGCCCTACACCGATAAAGAGGAGTTCAAAAACACTCCGAAATAAATTTACATACTTCACAGATTATGATAGGTCGACACCTGAGTCCTATTATTTTAAATTAAATATTTATTCAACACCCAAAGTCATGTCGACCCATACGAAATTAATTTATTCCAATACATTCCGAAATGACCTGTCTATACAGGGCTATGACCACTGGAAGGCCACCGTTGATTTGAAATCTATCTGGGGTTCTAAGAACTGGCAGGTGCGAGGCACTGAAGTCTTACATCACGCCTGCCTCATCCCAGCGCAAATATTGTTTTTAAATTATACAGTGTACCAAACAACTTGCTTTGGTTTGGCAACTGCAAAGAAGTTGAACGTCCCTGCCATTCCCTCTTTAGCTGAATAGAACAATTGGAGCTCATACACAAATTTTACCCTTGATGTATTACTAGCCTTATTTCAAAATAACACTTTTAATGTCTCTGAGGCAGATCCTTTAGGTTGGCTAGTATGGCAGACGAATTCAAATGCCTGCCAACTACGTATTTATAACACTACTCCGGGTTATACACAAAATAGAACCGACCCACGATTTTCAAACACACATTCGGTAACCACCTATTTGGTTGGGAAATTATGTCAACAGTGGTTGCAGCACTCTACACTATCGTCCATTAAACAAAACTTATCGCTTTTGTCCAGTAACATCAATTTGGCTGTCTTTGTATTGGGACCCACGATTCCTAGAACAAAGAGATGCATTTACGCAGCTTACAATGAAATATGGAAACTTTCACAAACTGAAGCAGCATCACTTTTGCGTGAAATTGACCAAGCGAATTTAGAAAAGGTCCTTGCTGTTGATGACAATAGTATTAACACGCGGTCTTCCCGCATTTACAGATTGGATAATATTGTTTCATCTGTTTTTGATATTGTACAAGAGGATGTGTCTTTGTTGTACCATGGTCAGAATCAATTGCGTTCAGTGATGCAATTCGCATGGATCTTACAGATTCTAGAAATGGGAAAAGTACCATGGGATTATTTAAATGCATCTGCTTTATTTTTGACATTCAATCTGATCGACAAACAGCAGTTTATGTCCATGAAAGATGCAACACACACTCTTTGAGAACACTGGAGTGGTGCACTACCATGTGAGTATAATGTCAATAAAGAAGCTTGATCAGTGTCTTCGTTGCGAAAATATAAGTCTTTATTTCAAACAGTCCACGCAAAGCATCAGCCAACGCGTTTCGTTCAATTGTTGAACTTCGTCAGGGTAAGCGTGTTGATTGGCGAGTAGTGGTGAACAATGCTTAGTAACAGAGTGGTTCTTGGGGCCCAATCTGGTCCGATCAGAAGACCAAGTTTGTCAGTCTTTGGGCTGTGTCTGTTGCGTGGGCCTTTATGATAAAAGCCCGTTCAGTGTTCCTGCAGTCAGGCGCAACTTCGTCTCGACTCACAGAAAGGCATACACTCTTCTTCATATTGAAAAATTAGACCCTTTGCCATTCTCTGTGGCGGAAACAGACTCTGCTGTTTGGTTAATTCATGGGGTTATATCTTTACCTTTCTCATTGTTTCAGTTCAGCTCTTGTATGAAATATTGGCCGCTTTGAACCCCTGGGTAGCGCATTTCTGCATGAGTTGTAGTCTTTGCCCTTCACCTACAGAGGTTTACGGGAGGGGAAGGAAGTATACCTGACGGAGAGGACTGTGATTCTACAGTAGGTCATTCCCTTGTTTGTAAAAACATTAAGTTGCACGGAGCTTGCAATGTGTCGGCTCCGAACCTTGCTTGTGTTTTAAAAGGTAATCCAGTTCGCGCAATAACTCCTGCCTTTACCCTGCTTACTAACGGTAGTTATCATATTTTAAATAATCAAGACTGCTGCGGTTTGCTAGTTGGAATACCGTACATTGTAACGGTTTCACAACGCGTGACTTGCTGTAAAAATGTGCTTTTTACTCCCCCGCGAGGGAAGCTCGATAGCTCAATTTGGCCTTCCATCCCGGACTTTGAAAACAGATTTCAACAAACTGAGCAGACTAAAAGCGCTTTTATTCCAACAAGAAGTCCCCCCTCACTTCCGCACGAGACACCTTCAACTTGCAGGTGGCTAGAACATCTAGCGAGATTCAGTCCCTTCTGAATACTAACCTCCCACAACATCTTGGGAAATATTTGGAGTAATACCTGCCTTCATTCATTCTATCTTTTCCAGCGTCTTTGGGGGGATTCCCTTTATTACTGGCCTTAGCTGCAGAAATCCTGCTTCTTCTGTGCCTGCTTCGTAATGGCTGCTCCTCTTGTAGTACTGCACAGACCGGGCTGGCTGCAGTTGCTCCATGACCGTATGCATGGATGCTTCGGCACATTACCCCAAGCAACACTCAGTGTGACTTATGGGTTGTCCTTCCGCTTTGCCTACTTCACTTGTGTGAAACCGTTTTTCTCTTGTTTACGATGTCCGTTTACATGGGCATTGGATTTATGCCTCTCCAATATGTCATGTTCAGACCTGGATTTAGACCAGTTGATGGGTCCCTTAATGGCCCATGAGCAGGGCTGTTCTGGGGTTGGCCATATGGCCTGTGCGGCTGCCCTTGGAGTCTTGGCTCAATGGGATATCGGTGAGGCTGCACAGAATTTCCTGCTTCAAAGTTACATCGAATATCACAAAAAGTTACCAGGCGATGCTCATGGAGGCATCCGACTGTCAGGAGCACGTTTGTTCATTCAGCTTGCTGAATTGGATGCCATTACTTTTTTCTACTAACGACAATGATGTCCTTTTGGAAGGTGGTGCATTCTTTTGCTCATACACTCTTGATGAATTAGCTTTGCTAAAGTACCAGCGGCATCTCTCAGGTTCTTTCTTCTCATTTTTTTTATTGCCATTTTTACATTAGACACATTGTACATCGTATAGATCATTCAGATAGTTATAACAGATTGTACATTCAATAGTGGTACACATCATCTGCATATATCCGTGATACGTCATCGAAGAGCATGACCCACGTGCAAACTTGATATGAGGTGTATACCCCGGTGTCTCAGGTTCCAGATATGGCACAGAAACTAGGGCAAAACGAAGGCCTAAACTATGGGGGGGGGAGGCATGAACAGGCACAACCAATGATATCAGCGAGGGTATGTAGCGTCGTAGGGGTAAGGCACCTCTGTGTCCCATGAGTGTCTATCCTAGTGGGGGTCGACCTAGAATTACGTTCGCATAATCGATTTTGGGGTATGTAAGGATATCATGTGGGGGCATCTCTCAGGTTCTTATGCTTCAAAAGTATTTTTTCGATTTTTTCCCTAATGTTTTTTTTCAAAATGTACTTTCTTTTCTAATGAATGCGCTTCTGAACTTTGCTCGCCTTTTGAACTCTGTTTTCGTCCTATGTCTACATACTATGGACTTACCAGGGGGAGGGTGTTGTATGGATGGTAGGTTCATTGTCGACATTTCGAAGTTAGCATGAGCTTCGCTGCCAAGAGGCTGCTTTTGCGCACGTTACTACACGCCTTTATTTTGTAAAACTAAGAGCTGTGCTGGTCCAGAGATGTAAACATTGCATAGAGGCCTTGAGGTATGGGGTCTGCTGACAAAGCCCAGAGGTCTTCTTTTTTATAATAAACTATATCTTATCACGGGGAGGGTGGTTAGGTTCTATAGCCCTTTTCCACTGTCTTTATAAAATGACATCCCCTTTTGAATTCGATGGAATTGTAACAATGCTGAGGGTATTGTGTTTATGCACTTTGCTGGTAGTAATGGCACATGTACTGCACCATAGAGCACACTAGTTAAAATAAACATTTTAAACTATACAGTGACTCTGATTACTCTTATTGTGGAAAAGTATGAGTGAGTGAGCGAAAGAGTTGTGTTGCTACCGCGATTCCTGAGAGAGTCGGGAGTGTTGTGTTACGGGTTGTCTAATTATTGGTAGCTTCGATATTGGTCGGAGAACAAATGAGACACTATAGCTAGTCGTTTTTTGGGATTTTTGGCACTAAGGTGATAGGTTGGTACACCACTATACACGAGGTCCTGGTTTCCTGCGCATAGTTCTGTATATGTGCAGAATCCCTGCAACACACCTTAAGCATAGGGAGACTCAAGTGGTAACCCTGCAGGAAACACATCTGACTAAAACTGACGAACAGACCCTACTAAGGTAATGGAGGGTGGAGTTATTTTATACACAATATTCTGCATATAGTAGAAGAGTGCTACCCTGGATCAATCCACGGTTTCCTTTGAAGCCGATTAAGGCTCTTACAGACCCAGAGGGAAGGTACCGGATACTGTGTGGTGGGCTAGAAGGAAAAAAACATAGTGCTAATTAATGTATATGCTCCGAATAATAAGGAACCTGAATATTAGGAAGAATTTTCAAAACATATTACATATTTAACTCATTACCCACAAGTATTTGGAGGGAATTTTAAATGAATCACAGATATACACCTTGACAGGTCTCATGCCTCAATAACAGCCTCAAAAATGGTTTGACTGCCAAGGTCTTACAAAGCTGAATGGAGCAGTGGAATCTGGTCGACTCTTGGTGCACTCATGACCCTGGAGTGAGAGATTTCTCATTCTACTCGGGCATGCACAATTTGCATGTCCATCTTGACAGGTTTTTGTGCTCCACGAGCGCACAAGCCATATAGATGTGATGCATGCAGAATCTTTTGCCAGGAACTACTCGGATCATAACCTGTTAATAGTAAAGTTGCAGTGGAGTAGGAAGAGGGCTGCAGCCCTTACATGCAGACTGAAAGTATAAGTCAAAACCAAGTCTTTAAGGACACAATCCTGGCAGACACACAGATTTACCCCAAGAAAAGCCAGGGCTCAACCTTTTCTAGATTAGTGTAGTGGGAGGCTTTTAAAGCTGTGATTTGGGGTTGATGCATCAACACCTTTACAGGAATTTGGCCAGTTTTGCTTAGGGAAGTTGAGAAGTAGGTACAGATTATTCAGGCCCTAGAAAAGGAACATCAGGACCTCACTGACACTTTACTTGAGGAAAGAGACAAATATGTGCGTGGCATTGAGGGACTCCAGGGATTCAATTATGAATAGGACTCCCGGTTTTATGGTATTTATTTTTGGGACATTTCCATCTGTATTTATCCATATTTATTTTTTGCACATTTTATCTGTATTTATCCATATTTATTTTGGTCTTTGTGAAAAAAATAACGCTGAAATTAGTATATTTCCACATTTATTTAACCAATAAATATGCACTCATGCTTGAATGCCTGGCAGGTTTTAGTGCTGTGAACACCCGCTCAAGTTAAATCAATGCACTTATATGAAAACGTGCAAAGTTCAGGATCAGCCTTGTGTATATCTACTGATGTTAAAGCCTCTTTACTAAAATCCCTTTCTTTTTTAACCCCTTTCCTATCACCCCACACAGCTATTGGCTTGGTAGTCATGGCAAACAGAGTTTGGAATTACTCGAAAAACAACCCAATTACCATTTTTATCAACATTTAAAAATAAATACAGACACAAAAATAAATGTTTTCTGTCTGTACTTATCTGTCAAAATCATTAAAAACGGAAAACAGGGATCCCTAATTATGAAGAATACTTAATATGGGCCCAGTGTGAGTAGGTTAGGGCAGGCTATTGGCCTGGTTGACCAGTCTTAACAATTGAGGAAGTCCCACACCGGATATCTGTAACGCCGCCAGGGCACAGGTATTCATACAAAATGAGATCAATGAGGCCTTCTTAAGGTAGTATGAAACTTTATATAGGGCTCCAAAGGGGATTGATAGGCAGACAATCCAATATTATCTTCACGATTTCATCCTTTTCCCAATCACTGCCATTGTGAGGAGTACGCCCTCTCCCTCCTCCAATGTCCATTTAATGGGTTTAACACAGCCTACTTTTTTTTATCATCACTGCTCTCTCCGCCCTTAGGCATGCTTTATCTTCACCTATACGCAGCGATTAAGTCCGGTTTACTCTACCCTGTAGCCACAACTCTCTTGTGTTGTGGCAGGTATGTCTGCAGATGTTGGTGAAAACCACCACTCCTCAGGCCTACTTTCTTTGTCCTCTAAGTGCTTCACCAGTGTTGATGTTTTTTTTTCGTCATCGTGTTATCCCCTCCCCTAACTGTGCTCCTTCCTCTCTTTCTAGGTGCCGACAACATCCAGCAACGGTCCTCCTGGGATCCCCACTTGACCTACCAAGTAAGTGTTGTTTCATGTCCCTGTCCTCCTCACATTTGTTTTGGCACTTCATGCAATCAATATTGTTCTCTACTTGACAAATGCAGAACATCATCTGTTTCACTGTATAGAGGTACTTGGCAGCTAGTTAGTCTGCTGCATAAATTATTTTTGAAGCAGTCCGAGGCGAAATTCAAGTGCCCATATAGCGGCAAATCAGGAGGCAGGCCACTAAGCTCAACATACATTCTGCCTTGTACTCTAGTCAGATCAACTGAGCAGTCTCCTATAAAATTGTTTCAATAGTTGAAGAGTATCTGTCAACCAACACTGGTGTGGCTCATCTGGGACTATTAGAATCATTTTGGAATGCTTCAACAGCAAGATCACTTTCACTAGCAATGGGATTGGTGGAAAGACTTTGGACCTGATTAAGAGTTCGGTGGACAGGATTACTCCATCACAAACATGACGATATCCCATCCACCAAATTACAATTCCATTATATGCTATGGAACTTGCAATATAGTGGATGGGATATCCATCACGTTTGTTATGATGTATCCATCCGCCAAACTCGTAATCAGGCCTTAAGATATGTATTCTGGTCTGGCAACTGAATCTATGTGGGATTTCTTTCCAACAGTTGACAACCTTAAACAGTGCTTCATCTGCAATAACCCACTTGTGATTCTGATATATATTATGTACTACCAGCAGGTGAACTGCAGTACAACTGATGGTTCCTTACTGTCAGCCAATACCAATGGACTAAGCTTCCCTGAAGGGGATCCCTGACTTGTTTAGGAAGTACATCATTGTGATGTTTTCTATCTGAATCAAGAAGTCGCTGCTTTTCAATACCACTCTGAAGGATTTCAATGCAGGATATAGTGACCCAAGCTGTGTCCTGTCGATATGATAGAGTGTTCTTCAGGAACCACATCCCTTGGATCAGCAGATCTCATAAATGTACTCTTCATCCAAGAAAAATTGCATCTCTTGTTGTGTTATGGAACATATTTGTTGCTAACATCAGACCCCGTTCAACATGCTCTCAGTTTGAGACTACAGTAAAAAACCTCCTCGTGCAGCTTAAATTTGTGTTTACAATTTCCTGGGTGCAGAATTAATTGCCCCTCCAAGCAATACATTTAGAAGTGTGTAATTCTCAGGTCATGGAGACTATAAAGATGCAAGGCACCATTGATCCTAGCAGAAAAGAGACATGTTGAGTCACTGTACAAGGTTTTGTATACAGGTGGTGACTAATTTTGGAAGGAGTGCAGTCTCTTCCACGATGGCTTCACTTTGCTGGTTCTGTGTATATTAGAGGCCTCAAGTAATAATTTGTTTTGAGGAAAGGCTTTTGTTTTAGTGAAGTTAATGGTAATCCGAGCATTTGTATGCCTTTTACTGCTGTTTGCCCGTCTTGTTTTAAATTTCTGTCCAATGGACATCAAGAAACTCAAAGTCTAGACAGGTGATAGAAAAGTACCATTCCTTGTTAGATGGCAAGCTTCCACAGCCTTTTACCTGGAAAGGATTCTGGGTTTATTTTAGGCAAAATAGCAGTACTTAAATTGAAAAGATCCTTTTTGCAATTTGAACCTTAAAACCCCTGACACTTTAGCAACTAGTGTGTTATAATCTGCATCTTGCAGATCTATGGCACACCTCCAATCTCCCCTTTGAGGTTGTAAAATATTTGATGAAGGGACAACAATCTATGGGCCCGATTCACAGAACTAACTTAAGACAAAATCGTAAACTTACTACCATTTTGGTATTCACAGAAGGTACTTACTCATTTTGGTATTCACAGAAGGCACTTACTCATTTCGGTATTCACAGAAGTTAGGAGTCCTAACTTTAGGACTCCTAAATGCCTTCTGTGAATACCGAAAGTCTTAAAATTAGGATTTTTCTCAGTTTAGTAGTAGTATAGTTAGGACTCCTAACTTTAGGACTCCTAAATGCCTTCTGTGAATACCGAAAGTCCTAAAATTAGGATTTTTCTCAATTTAGTAGTAGTAAAGTTAGGACTCCTAACTTTAGGACTCCTAAATGCCTTCTGTGAATACCGAAAGCCTTAAAATTAGGATTTTTCTCAGTTTAGTAGTAGTAAAGTAAGGAGTCCTAACTTTAGTACTCCTAAACTGAGAAAAATCCTAATTTTAAGACTTTTGGTATTCACAGAAGGCATTTAGGAGTCCTAAAGTTAGGAGTCCTAACTTCTGTGAATACCGAAGTGAGTAAGTGTCTTCTGTGAATACCAAAATGAGTACGTGCCTTCTGTGAATACCAAAATGGTAGTAAGTTTAGGATTTTGTCTTAAGTTAGTTCTGTGAATCGGGCCCAAGGTGTTTCTTATTCATGAATTTCTGAAGTCCAAGATGGGTCTGAATTCTTTCAATGGGTTTTCCTTATCATGACGTACCACATGTAAATGCATTTATTTCCATGCAGCCCTGGAACTTATTCTGTCACTTGTTTTTGCTGTTATAAGTGAACATCCAGCACTACACGGCTCTGTTTAGACCTTGTTAAAGAATGGCAGGATGCAATGGCTTAAGTCTCTAAGTGTATCCATCCATGACAATAGAAATATAATTTTCTTTTTTTTTTTTTTTTACACTTTCACAGCTATGTTGGTTGCAGTTTTCCTAAAGAGGTATCATCTATTTGCACTATTCTGCTTGCAGGTTTTCTGTGGTGAAACTGAGGCCTTTTATTTTATGCTGCTGCTGGTGCGCTGATTGTTGGCAGGAAGACTGTGCTAGCACACTTAGACAAACTCTAGTGATTGGAATATTAACGTTTTTCAATTCTAGTCTTCAGTGTAAGAGCCTCAGCCGAATAATCTGCATATTTCTTTGACAGCATGGGTGCTGAACAGGGAAGTGGCTTAAAATGGCACACAGTAAATCTCTTGTTGCACTTCAGTCCTGTTAAGCATAGACACGATGTCCGTCTCATGGATACAGTGTGGCAACATCCATCTACAGTCAAGTCACAGGCATCAGCTGAAACACGTGTAACTTAGTTTGACAGAAAGTCTTCATACATGACAAACATGTATTTTTTTTGTTTTGTTTTTTGCAGCACATCATCTCTGAATGTTCCTACTGTTTCCAACAAGGAGCAATGTAATTGAACTTTTCAGGGTCTTAAGAATGATGCTGCCAACTTTGGGATTCACTGAGGCAGTCTTTAAGTTCTCTTTTGCTCTGGAAGACCTGTTTTAAAGAATGTTGATTGTCACTACAGTACTTTTTACTTCTTTAGTTTGGTTTTATTGCACCTGAAGTTAGAAATAAGCATATAGTATATTACATAGAACCTAGAACAATCAATAATAATCTTCTCTGTTATCTCGCTGGATACGTGGGGTACTTATGATGTCATGGATAAACCAAAGTGGCATCACCTCCATGTTCTTGGTTCTAGGTGGAGCAGGGGCAACATTACATACAGTGCACTTAGGGAACAATGGGTGTGTGTGACCACTTTTTCCACTTCCAGGGCACTGTAGAATTAAAAAAGGGACAGATGCTTGTGCAGGCCATTCTGTAATAGAAATAATGCTGGCACACATAAAGCACCAGCGACATCTTTAGAGGGCATTCCCTCATTTACAATCAGCCGCTCCATCTTTCACTAATGCGCTGTTTAATTACCTTGGGATACAAAAATACCAAATCAAGGAACAAAAAACAAAGCAAACAAAAACACTAGAAAAATCACAGATGTGTATTAAGGGGTTAGCGATTAGAGTTAAAAGTAGGAATTGGAAATTGAATGGCACAGGACAGGGAGGACCTCCACCATTAACTAAATTACTGGGTTTAAATCATAAATAAAAGAGGAAATGGATACGGTTTAACTATTATAAAAGCAAGAACGATAAAAGGTGGAACCAGAAAAGGGAGTAAGGTTAAGGAAGGGAGAGGGTAGCTTGTGTAGCCTCTGTATAGAAATTTAAAACATATTTCAAATTAAAAAGGTAATTCAAGGAATAAGCTCTGAAATCTCAAAAATAATGCTCTTATGTTAATGAAAAAAATAACAAAAAATGCCCTCCAACATTAATATATCTGAGGTTAATCACCCAAGATTAATCTCAAAGTGGTTAATAAGCCTTAGATAGAGACATTGAACTGCCATTAGTAAAGTCCTTGATAGTCTCAGACAGAGCTGAGTGTATAGCTGTATCTAAGCTTGCCATTCGTCACAGGCCCACCTGACACAAACTCTGAGAAGACTCTGGTATACTCCTACAATCTCAGGCACTTTTCTTATTAATCCATCCATGCCCTGAGGGGCATTTCCTGGCACATGCATCATTATTCTGATGTGTGAGAACCCGGTAGGCTAAGAGGCCCATTAGGATGTAGGGCGGATCGCCTCCGCCATGCGGGCGGAGGCGATCCACCCTACATCCTTCCCTGCCCGCCACCCATTTACCCCCTCCACATTAGTATGGCGGGGGGTACCGCGTCGGACGGGACGACCGTCCGCCGCTTTTCCGCCTGGTTGACAAGTCGACCAGGCGGAAAAGGGTTTAATATGGTGGCGGTGTCTGCTAGACACCGCCATCCATATTAGCATGGGTGCGGAAACATGCCTTTGCATGGCGGCAACGCCTGCTCGGAAAGGCATGCTGAATTCTCTTCCGGGGGCCCGTTGTAGGCCCCGAGGGAATTGGGGGTTGGAGGTTGCACAGAGGGGGTACCTATGGTTCCCCCCTGCATTGTCATGGACATGGTGGCAGGCACCTCGCGGTGCCTGTCACCTTGTGCATGACAATGCACGCAATGCATTCCCAGCATTGTGGCGCCACAATGCTGGGAATGGAGGAAGCCACAGTGGCGGTGGCATCCTAATCACCAGTGCGGGACCGCCGCACCTCTGGCGGCCGGTGCCAGCACCGCTAGGATGCCGCCATCCTAATGGGCCTCAAAGTGTATGTCGGTGCTTCTCTGACTTTTCACAGTCACACAAATTGTACTTTATAGTGACTCAATAGATGTTGAATGAAGCTAAACTCAGTGAAAATCTGACTAAAATTAAATGCTGTACAGTGAAAAATGGGATACGTCCAGTGTTCAGGGATCATGTCTTTGAGTAGCAAACTGCAAGAGGAATAGGAAGTACAGAGGGCTACAATTTCTGTGGATCTGCTGTTGAGATAAGGAAATTGAGCAGTAGAATTGCTGATATGATGTAAATCTGGATGAAATGCAGGCTCTATGAAATTCCAATGATCTGTTTAGACAGGAATGGGATGCAATCTGCTTAATGGGTAACTCACAATTTGGAAAAGGACAATGTCTGTTATGTTCCTTCTGATGCATATAATTATTCCTGAAGATTACTTTCTTGATCGCAATCCATACCAAGCTCCGGAGTGGGTCCAGAAAATGTCTAAACAGCATTTACTACCACTGGCATCACTGAATTCAGCCAGCACCATCATCAGTGACTCACGACTCCATAGAAAGAGGCATGCTGATAAGGTTCCACCTCTGCCAGCGACATCAGTCCCATCTATTTTTATGCAACCAACGTCTGAAGCATTTAAAAAGTCAGAACACAAAAATGAACCAATACCAATGACCTCATAGGAAGAAGATGGGAGGGCATAAGTAATCTTCTGGAGTAATAGTATCTATCAGAAAGAACGTTATCAAAAGGTAAGTAGTTTGTCTAATGAATATTAAGTAATGCAAATAACTTACTTGAACACTCTCAAAGGGATACCCCCTAAGCAACAGGAGGAGGAAGAAAGACGTAGACAAAAGTAGATGAAAAATGACTGCAACACTGCTCTACAAATAGTTATGGAATACAAAATCCCATTTCACAGCAAAAAGGAATTTGAGAATGAAGAGAAAACCAGGTAGCAGCATTAGAAAGCAGACTTCACTAGAACACTTCTCAAAAGAGTCGAACTCGCAGTCACATGCCTCGTACAACGAGCCTAAAATCCTTAAGGATGAGATTTCACAGCAACATCATGACAATGATCACTGCTAGCAAAATCCAGTGAGAAAGCATCTGGTTCTTTCTTCTGCCTCTGAAAAGGACCAGACTGTCACCCTTTCAGAAACCAGAGACCCTCTGCATACAAAAGGCTGAGCCTACATAACATCTCCTCCTCTTCGTCTTAAGGATGACGAGTGGGGAAGAAAGGGGGCAACGAAATAAAAAGTTTAACCTGCAAAAGTAACAAACTGTTCTGCCTAACAGTAAAGAGTGAAGAAGCAGATAAAGCCTGCCATTTACTAACCCTTCTAGCTGAAATAGTTGCAACTAAGAAAGCAAATTCCAGGAAAGAATCTCAAGATCACATGGATGAAATGCTTCCTCCATTGTGCTGCTGTAGCAGCACTTGACTGGCCACCACCTTGTCTTTCATATTGACAAAATGTTGATTTTGCAGGTTATGTTATGTTACAGCAAATTTATAAAGTGCATGTACAACAAAAAGGTTTCATGGCGCTAAAGCCTAAATGCAGAAGAGACCCAAAACTTAACCATAAGCCTGTCTAAAGAGCCAGGTTTTTAACAGAGTCCTGAAGCTTGCATAAAATGTAGTGAGGGGGTTGTGAGGGGGTATGGAATTCCAAACCTCTGAAACCAATCACGGCACAGCTAGTTCCACCCAACCTCTTCCTGTGAAATTTAGGGACCTCTAATAAATCTTGGTGGGCTGATCTAAAGTTAAGTTTAGGAATGTAGGTCCGAATTCTAGAGGTCACAAAAGTTGGGCTTTTGCCGTTTTGAAATTTGAAAATAATATACCCAGTTTTGAACAGAGTTCTCTGAGAAACCGGAAGCCAGTGTAGTTTTACCATCAGAGGTTTAATATGGCAGTGTCTAGGCTTGTGCCATACCAGCCCAGCTGCCTGATTTTGAACCAGTTGCAGCCTCTAACCCCGTCCCTTTGGAAGACCCAGTCCGAGAGAGTTAGCATAATCAATCCAGGACATGACTAGTTCAATTAAAATCTGAATGATGGCCTAGAGAGTGAAGTATTCACGATTTGTTTTCTAGAGCTGAAAAAAGCAAGATGAGGTCACTGTGCCTCTCTGAGACGTCATAGAGAAGTGTTCGTCAACAAGAATCCCTAGTCGTTTCGTTGCTTTTTTAAGAGTGGGAGGAGCACCCACCTCCAAAGGCCAAAAGGAAGGGTTCCAACTATCCAGTTTATTTTTAATAATCATGATTTCAGGTTTGTCAGAGTTCAGCTTCAACTGATGAAGTTTCATCCAGGCACAGATGAATAACATAATACTTTAAAAATAAAATTTGAGCCTGACCTTAGATGAGCAAAAAGAAGCAAGACTGACCGACTGGGAATGGTTTGAGAAGAAGGATTTCATCCAATCTAATGTAGATCCTTGTAGACCCATAGCATTAACACACCCGATTAAAATATCGTGATCTAATGTGTCAAAGGCCACCGACAAGTCCAAAAGGACTAATGCCTGGGCCAATCCTTTGTCTGCTGCTTCTCTCACATCATCAACTACGCAAAGTATTAAATTTTACACAGAATGGGCAGGATGTAAATCCACCTGCGGGCGTCAAGAAAAGAGGAGTTCTCTAAAAAAAGGAACCAAGAACTTTGGCAATAAGTGCCTTGAATTTCTTAGCTAAATAAGGAAGTAAGGAGATGGGGCGGTAGGTCTTCAAATCAGGGGATCTTCACCTTTTTTAGCAGTGGGTTGTCTACCACCTACTAAAAAAGTATGAAGGACAATGCCCTAACTCAAAGATTAATTGAGCAGGGAAATCACTGGGTCAGGAAATTGAGAAAAAATACTTTTGGATCCGAGGGTGGCAGATATCTTCAGGGGATCCATATTTGACCTTAGTCATCAGTTTCAAAAGGCAGTCATTGGAAACGTCCGGAAAAGCTGTGAGTTTTATAGAATTCTTATCTTCCAACGGAACGGTACTGGTTAAGGAGCTAAGAAGAATACTATCTTTTATCATCCACATTTTATCGATGAAAATAGATTTCAGGTCATACCGCAGAAGGGACCACCGGAGCATTTAAGTGATCTGGGGTGGAAACATCAGTCACGATGTCAAATATTTCTTCGGTTTTATTTTATGATTTCAAAATTTAGTTTGAAAAGTAGGAAGATTTGGCCTCCCAGATGAATTTCTTATAGGCCTTTAGCCGCAGGATAAAAATATTATTTTCGTCAGGTGTATATTGTTGTGTGCAGATTTAGATTCCGTATATAGGTTTCCCGATTTATGCCCTTATATAGGTACAATTCACATTGCCCTTATTTGGTCATAGCAATCCGGCCCTTATTTAGACATTGTCCGTACAAACCAAATACGGGCATGGCCACCTACATGCGTCCATCCACGTCACAACAAATTTTTGGAAAACCAGACCCTTCAGCCTTTAGGAATATCCCTCAGCTTGAATATTGATTTCTCCAAGAACTCATTAAGTATGCATGAACATCTATTCCTTAGGAGTACATTCATGACGTTCCTCTGCCCGACTTTTATGTCAATACCTAGACACCTTCAAGGTATAAATATACCAGCACTTGCCCTAGCAAATTGCGGTTCCCGGAGGATTCGATCCAACCCAGACTACGCAGTTCGCCACAGCAAGTTCGGAAGGAGATCGAGTTCCAGCCTGATGCAACCTCTCTCATTCTCAGGTAGGGAGCGGACTAGAACTTAGAGAAAGTTTTGGCAACCCTTGGCTAAACTAAAATATAGCTAGCTATACTTAGGAAACAGCACCTACTTCAAACCTCGTACTGCACATAGGTTAGGTACACTGTGGTAGAACAATTTAGAAGCATCAGATGAGTATCACATTTTAGCATTATGTTATTTATGTATGTACAAACCATGCTATTGCAGTATTATTTTCTTACTGCTAACCTCATACATATTGTACATCGCAGTCTGTCTTACGATTGTAGCAATTCATAACTGTTGCATGAGAAAAGAGACTGTTCAATAAACCCTTTTATTGGAACGCCAGTCTCTCTATTTCTGTGAGTGAAACGGTTATCTATTGTTTCCATGATTCTGAGACTGTTCCGATTCTAAAAGGGAAACAAAGTTGTCATGTTTATGCGGTTGTCAGAGACTAATCCCTTCTTGTATATTCGAGAAGTTTCTAGTGACCTCTGAGTTAGCTGGCACACACAAGTAATTAAGTTTAATATACTCGATAGAGACATACTGACCTTGGTCCTATGTCAAATCTATAGCGTATGTTATTCCAATGCGCAGAGCCTATCAGGGATATATGAACTACACTACATGGCGCCCAAAGGTTTGGTAAGGCACTAATTTAACGCTAGATACTGAAATAACTCAGTCGTGCTTTTCTCAGAGACCCTCTACTAATAAAACTCCATAAAACGTCTGGAGTGGGTAGGGATAATATCCGCCATAGCTGAGTAGAACGAAAGTCCTATGTATTAGCTGTTTGGTTTTATTCAACGTTGAAAGGATACAGTGTTCCAAAATATTGTGCACCTTATCTTTGTTCCCTTGAAACTTGCTCTGCATTTTTCATTTCAACATGTCCGAAAACGGCACAAACACCGATACTGGTGGAGCTGCAGCTGACCAGTTCGCAGCAGCTTTTAATCGTACAGGTTTTCAAGAAACTGACAAGGATGCTATAAGCATCCATCCAAATTTAAGGAGAGCCATCACTCTAAAACTTATAAAACATGGTCTAACACCAACAGGTGGTAGAGCCGTTTTCGTGATAGAGGCACATGAATCTCACCAAACAGAGGTATTCTATTCATGGATAGTATTCCCAGAATCAAATCCAGTAACACACGTGTTTCACTTCTACAAAGAAGATAAACCACCAGAGGAATATATTCCTTTCGAGGATATTTAAATTCCACTCACATACCAGGAGCATGAGCTCTGGTTTAAAGGCGCCCTAAAACATTACAATCACATTACCAGGCTTGGTCCACAATGTAAACCAGGAGCAACATGGCCGATTTTAGCTGACTACACATCTCATCCTGAAATTGAAGAAATGTCAGATGTGGATCTACTATCTCAACTCAAGAAGCTAATCAAAATTTATAGACAATTGGTTCAATATGTCATGCGGACTTTCACAGTCCAACCACCATTAACCATTCAAAATCCAACCCCTCATCAGGGGAATATACTAAAAATCACTGCACAGACTTTACACGCAGTCATGGGAAAAATGCCCACAAAACGTGAACAAATTCCATTCTGGATAGCTCAAAAAATTACTCAAATCGAAGCGGTATTTCCTAATACTAGCCCTTATGAGAAACACAGAATACGAACAATCTGTTTACCAATGGGGATCACACCACATCTGGAAGACTGCACCACTTGGGGTACAGTCTTTGCTGCAATCTACACAAAAACACATGGTGTTACGTCCATAGGGGCAATACCTGATGTCCTGAAACAGATTCAAAACGAATACAGGGCAGAGCCTGCTCTGAATTTAGGTATGAAGTTACTTAAAAATTTCGACCAGGTCTCAACAATATTATCTAATATTAAAGGAGAAGCAGCATCAGTGGCGAATCGCCAGAAACTAAGGGAATTTGATGTAACCGAACAACCTCAAGAACTAGCCAGAATAATTGAGAAATCCTATGAAGAATTGTGCAGAGACATTTGGGGGGGGGGGGGGGGGGGGGGGGGGGACCAGTAAAACCACAACTGTCTGAAAGTCATGAGAAGGTCTTTCCTAAAAACACTCCTACCTTTTCTAAAAAGAAGTGGGAAAATAATAAACAGAATTACAAAGAGAAGCGTTCTCATTCTCGAGGCAGGTCTCCTCCACAGAAGGAGCCCTCTGAAAGGAGGTATAACTTCAGGAATAGGGATAATTTGAGAAAACCTGACAGATATCAAGATAATGATACACGTTTCTCTCATACCTTTCAGATATCGTCACAGACATCCGAAAGAAGAGGACGGTGAGAAAACAAGGAAGAACGTGTGAAGTCCAAAGACTATCAATACGTTCAGAAAAATAAAACAAACCTTCAATTCACCAAGAAAAAGGTAGCAGGTCTGAAGATCAGACATGCCGAGAATACTGAGAACCCAACTCAGGAACGGAGAATGGGCCCAAACCATGCTGGACAGTGCAGCAGAAGTTACAATAGCTCGCCAGAACCTAAAGGGACTTCTGGAGACAGTGGACTTGAATGAAGAATGTCGATAAGACAGGAATGAAAAGTATGTTAACGAATACCAAACAGATTTATTCTGCAGCCTTTATTGCCCAAATGTCTAGACAGGGTTACGACTTTTGAAAAGACAACATTGAGACAAAAACTGCCTGGGGTACTAAAGATTGGCAAGTACAGGGAATAGAAGCTTTGTTTAGAGCCTGTATCATCCCTGAGCAAATTATGTTTTTGAACAAACTTGTCCAACAAACATCATGCCTTGGAATAGCCAAGATAAAAGACATGAACACTCCATCTATACCCGCACCTACAAGTGAAAGCACTACACAGGGGGAGGTCGACGTACATACTATTTTGAAAAATAACAGAACAGATCCTGAATGGAAAAAATGGTTGCTGTGGCCCTTAGACACAAACAACTGTCAATATAGATTCCTGAACAAAACACAAGGTTTTACCTTTCATAGGTCAGACCCACGTTATGGCTAAAGACAGCATCCGGGGGTAGTAACAACTTACAGCGTAGGGAAACTTTGCCTTGATTGGCTACAGAAAGCTACACTAGAGGATGTAAAACAACACTTAACTTTACTTCAAGAAGGCGCAGACCTTAGGGAATTCTTGCTAGGTCCAAGAAAACCACATCAAAAACGTTTCATATATGCCGGTATCTACGCTGCTTATAATGAAGCATGGAAGGTCACCCAAGCAGAGGCTGCAGAACGAATACGAGAAATTGATCGTATTAATTTAGAGATATCTCTCTCTGTAGTAGACAATGGGTTAACGACTCTGTCGTCCAGGATATATTCTTTGGACAGCATTGTATCCTCTGTCATAGACATCATGGAACAAGACTTGGTCATGTTGCAACATGGTCAGTCACAGCTACGTTCTATCATGCTATTAGGCAGGACGCTTCAAAACCTGAGTTCTGGCTATGTGCCTTGGCGTTTAATCAATACTACGTCACTGTTTCCGGAATTCAATCTCACTGATAGACAGATCAAAATGGCACAAAGGGGAGCAGACTATATGGTGCTGAGCATTGAAAAACTGGAGAAATTACCATTCACAGTGGCAGAAAAAACAGCTACTGAGTGAATCATACATGGTAAGATTACTCTGCCTGTTACGACTTTCCATTTTCAGTATTACCTAAAAAATATACCAGCAGGCAAATATGAAAGGTTGGGTAAAGAAAACATCAAGACATTCTGGGATTTACCTTACACACATAGATGTTGGAGTGGGGGACGTGAAGTGTTTCTTAGCGGTGAAAACTGTGAACATGCACTAAGCGGTTCTCTCCTTTTTCAGGGTATTAACTTACACAGGGCCTGTGACGGTTCCGCTACAAACGTATCCTGCCACCTGCACGGTTTACCGGCAGCAGTGATTAATCCAATCTTTGGTCAACTTTCAAATGGGAGTTACATTATGTTGAATGATCACAGCTGCTGTGGCATGCTGCCAGGAATCCCATATCTAGTAACGGTTACATCCAGGGTCATTTGCTGTATGCAAGTCTTGTTTCCACAAATAGACATAGTCAGGGAGTCGCCTTTATGGCCTTCACTGAATATCTCTTCTATACAAATTGATACTCTAAGCAGAATGAAAGCCATTCTTTTACGAAAAACTGTGCCTTTGACCTCTGCCAAAGAAACCTATGACCTCCAAGTCGCAAGGACTTGTGCGGAGATACATACCCTTTTGTATACAAACTGCCCTGTGCATTTCTCAGAAATGTTAGGTCGTATCTTAAACATGTGTGGTACGAGCGGTATTGTACATGTATTTAAGAACGTGTGTGCAGGACTGTAAGCACCTTTTCAAGCAGTCCTCTGAATTTTTCCAAACTTCGTGCACTCTGTTTGGCGGACTGCCGCTCCTTTTAGCACTCGTTGCAGGGATACTATTTTTGCTCCTACTGCTACGATATGGCAAGCCAAATCACCAGCGACACCCAGTTCACCATGGAAAGAACTCTATTGGAGATGAAGTGTCGTGAGCGCATCGTCCAAATTCTGGGTTTACCTCGTCTACGAGAATTAAACACAACTTGGTTTCTGTCATTCAGACCAATATGGCAAGATTGCATCTTACCTGTTCTACGCTGCCTGCTATGCGGTGAAGAATGTGTGCTGGACATTAGTCTGACACTGCCGTCAGTCGTGCCTACGGATATCGATACTCTGCTGGACCCGATAACGGCCAATTCTATGTGTTGTCCCCAGAGGCTACCAATCCTGATGACGGCATTCATTGAGATCTCACAGACGCAACATGCTACTGCTGAGGTACGAGAGGAAACACCAGGCGCGCAGGTAACTTCCAATCCGGACATTGCTGATGCTTATAAATGCTGAAGGCGATAGTTCGCATCATTGTGCTGTTGATCGTCTACACGAGGTATTCCAACTCTCACCCACAACGGTAGACGACTTGTTGTCTACAGGATGAGAAAATGTTATGTTTTCTCCATCCCCACACACTGACTTTTGATTCAAGCACACAGTGTTCCGGAGAGACTCTGAATTTGGCCTTCATTCTTCTTTAAACGTAATACTGACTTTGGAACTTTTTCTATGATTATATATTTTTTTTCTCTTTCCGTTCCAAAATTTTATTTTTCATTTTTTGGCACAGTAATCTGCTATTAGTAGAACTATTCATAGAGAACAGAATTCTTTGATAACACTTCCAGGGACAGTATGCCACCTTGTCATGAATAACAATTTGACTTATGTAACCTGATATGAAATGGTTTCGGTCCTTTTTTCTTCTGTATTTACGAGCCATTTCATCACATGTATATATTTTGGCTCATTCATTTAGCATTCCAATGTGATCCTATGCTTAGAATGGAACATTGCCTTTAATATGTACAACACTTTATGCATAGCAATGGTTTTGTAATGCATTATTAGAACATATGTTTTAGATATGTTTTTAGCTTATTTTAGCAAACCCATGCAATACTCTGTTTTAAGATATGTTTAGAACGTTTAGGATTTAGTAAGGTCGTTCATACGAAACTGGAGTGGATGTTGTGTGCAGATTTAGATTCCGTGTATAGGTTTCCCAATTTATGCCCTTATATAGGTACAATTCACATTGCCCTTATTTGGACATAGCAATCCGGCCCTTATTTAGACATTGTCCGTACAAACCAAATACAGGCATGGCCACCTACATACGTCCATCCACGTCACAACAAATTCTTGGAAAAGCACACACATAAGCCTTTAGGAATTTCCCTCAGCTTGAATATTGATTTCTCCAAGAACTCATTAAGTATGCATGAACATATATTCCTTTGGGGTTCATTCATGACGTTCCTCTGCCCGACTTTTACGTCAATACTGGCATTCCTAGACACCTTTAAAGTATAAATATACCAGCACTTGCCGTGGCAAATTGCGTTTCCCGGAGGATTCGATCCAACCCAGACTACGCGGTTCGCCACGGCAAGTTCGGAAGGAGATAGAGTTCTAGCCTGATGCACTAACCTGACGCTGCCATCTTCCTCGCAGAGAATCCAGTTCCAGTGCTCTGACTTCCCTTGCGGGGGGTTAGACTATTGAGTCCAGAAAAGAGATTCCAACCTCTCTCATTCTCAGGTATGGAGCGGACTAGAACTTAGAGAAAGTTTTGGCAACTCTTGGCTAAACTAAAATATAGCTAGCTATACTTTAGAAACAGCACCTACTTCACACCTCGTACTGCACATAGGTTAGGTACACTGGGGTAGAACAATTTAGAAGCATCAGATGAGTATCACATTTTAGCATTATGTTATTTATGTATGTATTTTTATTAATATATGTCATAGCTACAAACCATGCTATTGCAGTATTATTTTATCTTACTGCTAACCTCGTACATATTGTACATCGCAGTCTGTCTTTCGATTGTAGCAATTCATATCTCTTGCATGAGAAAAAACTGTTCAATAAACCCTTTTATTGAAACGCCCGTCTCTCTATTTCTGTGCAACTCTGTAGAAATGAAGCAAGCACGATTGACTGAGTGAAACTGTTATCTATTGTTTCCACGATTCTGAGACTGTTCCGATTCTAAAAGGGCAACAAAGTTGTCATGTTTATGCGGTTGTCAGAGACGAATCCCTTTTTGTATATTCGAGAAGTTTCTAGTGACCTACGAGTTAGCTGGCATACACAAGTAATTAAGTTTAATATACTCGACAGAGACATACTGACCTTAGTCCTATGTCAAATCTATAGTGTATGTTATTCCAATGCGCAGAGCCTATCAGGGATATAGGAACTATACTGCAATATGTTTTCTGCCATTTTCGCTCAGACTGGAGTAATTCAAGCTTTGCTATCTTTAAATCTTCTGTATACCATTGTGTTGCTTCGTGGTGGTGGATTAACTTTGTTTTACGTTTAGGGGTGTGCACATTACTGGCTTCCCTGAGCCAGTCTGTTATTGCCTCTTCCAGATCGTCTAAATTCTCACTGTGAGTATGTATAGACACTGCCAGTGAATCACAGAAGCTATCGAGATTAACACTATTCCAGTTTTGCAATGCCAAGACAGATAGAGGGTTTCCTGGACGTTATATCATCTATGTCAAATTTGATTAAGGGCCTTCTTATGAGTATGGCGGACCTCAGGACCCCCGTACCGCCATCACTGCAGGTCTGCAGGTCCGCCTGCAGTATTCGAAGTGTGGCGGTCGGACCCCTACAGGGCCGCCACCTCCTCCAGAATTCTGACTTTCATTTCCAATGCTGCTTCCCCAGGGCCCCCTGCCGCTCCTGGGCCTGAGAGTGCATGCAGGGGGGGCACATGGTGTGCCCTACTGGAACTGCACCCCCCGTTCCTGCACGGTGTGGCATGCACAACACGGTGTATGCCACACCGTGCAGGAACGTGCTGCAGCCGCCATCACGATGACGGTCTGCTGTTAAAGCTCTCCTATGAGCCTTAAACAGCCACCATTGTCATACCACCGCAGCCCTGGATTAAAGTCCCGGGCCGGCGCACAATGGGATTGGCGGTCCTCTTGTCGGCGCAGCGGTGGCGGCCCGACAGGTGGACCACAAAACTTGTAACAAGTTCCTAATTGATGATCCGAACAGGTACATGGGGAGACCTTATGGTTAAGTATAGTTAGATTTTGCGACCAGACCTGATCCAGGACATTGCCTTTGGGATATGTGACTGTAAACATCTGTTGATCAAAGTTCAGACTATTAAGGGAGCCCTTGAGGTCTGAGGAGCTGTGGCCACCATATTCCTCATTGGCCCAAAAATTAAAATCGCCAAGGAGTAGTATTTTTGCATAGTCAATAACTAACATAGATAAAGAATCGACTAAGAAGAGGGAGAACTGAGGCATGCACCCCAGGGGTCTGTACATGATGATAAATATTAAGGGAGATATTGGGGAGTATGTATGTATGGGATTTATAAAGCGCTGGAATCACCCCCTGCAGGAGTATCTCCGCGCTGCCAGAAAGAGAGGGTACAGTACGAGCACAAATCTGTCCCGGAATTTGTCCAATTTGTATCACAATGTTCTGTCGTCAGGATTGGTAGGGGGTAAGTTTAGTAAAAACAAGGTGCTTTTTTATGATTGCAGCCACCCCTCTGCTTTTTCTCCCCAGTGGTCTGTTAAAATTGAGTATAATAATGGTACAGGAGCGCCGCTAAAATGTCTGGCATGGAATCCTCTATTAACCTAGTTCCATTAAGAACAGAATATCAGGGAGTTCAGAATCCAGGAAGTAAAATATCTTTAGTTGGTGTTTGACCATTGAGCGTGTATTAAGATAGGCAATAGTTAAAGCTTTTGCTATAGGATTGGGCGTTTTCAAAGTTCCTTTTCCCTGATGATTTTGGATGCCTGTAGACTCTCAGTCCGTAAGATATCCAGCTGTTTGTGTCTTAGGAAGCCTAAATTATCAAGTTTTTGCAAGAGGGGAGCTTTAAGATGGTAATTGTTAGAGGATCAGGATCTAAGATCCTTTGATGATTATGCAAAACTGTGGCCATAGATGTTGGCCCCTGACCCCGGACAGGCTTTCCCTTGGCATGTCCGCTGCCCGTCTGCGCTGTCACTAGCTTTATGTGTGCTCGGAGGTCCATAGACTCCACCCACCTGCAGCCCAATTGGTTCCCCACCAGCCAATAAAGTTCTGGTCGACGCGTCTGATAGGCGCAAAGAACAACCAGTTTAAAATTCACAATTTTCCCAGTTTTAGCAGCAAAATTAATAAATTTATTTAAGTACAGATACAGATTTAAACAAGCTAAGACAGCTAAAAAGTCTGTACCTTTATTGTAAGCACATCTGCGCTGCCGCCAGCGTTATGTGGGCTCAGAGGTCTCACAGACTCCACCCACCTGCAGCCCAATTGTTTTGCTAATAAGGTTTTGAGGTGCGCAACTGAAAATCTGGAAGAACAACCAGTCTAAAATCTGCAATTTCCCCTCATTTAGAAACGAAATGTGCAAATTTAGCAAAATAAGTGCAGATACTGATTAAAACAAGCTAAGACAGCTAAACAAGTCTGTGCCTTTAGTGTAGTTGTGCAGTATTGACTGAATGGTTCGACATATGTATGTGAGGAATCAAAAATTGACCAGAAGTCATCATACCCAACAGTCGTCGCAATGACCTAACAAGATGAGACAGGTTATCATTGAACAGCAAACCCCACAGGAAAAACGACCCCTCCAATTGTTACATTTGTAATGCTTTACACATCTACTATATGATCTGGATATTGGAGACTATGCACCAGTCCTGCTAAGGTATATCACATATAACTGATTCACTGAGCTGTTGTAGCTATGTTATTACTTTAAATTGTATTATCTGCAGAAAACTAATATATAAAAATACGAAAAAAGGTTGATTTTTTCCAATTGGCTCAAAGTGCCAAATCTTGCAAAAGAGTGGCTGTATGCAACAGACTTTTGGATATCTGAGCAAGTGTGCAGGCTTTTATGGATCAGTCGTCCATATATGAATAAGTTTGCATAGAACATCGCCTCAAACGTGCCACTAACCGCCGCTCTTGACCTTTGTAAAGACCACTGGTGCCGCCAATAGGCCTAAAGCGAGCAGATAGTATATTGTCAACCAATTATATATGTTTGTGGAGAGCCAAATATTTTAAGAATTCTCCACTTTCTATCATAAGAGGAAAAAACTCTTTTCTATTCTTTTAATATTTTTATTAGATATCAGCATCTTTTATTATTTTCAAAAAATTACAAAAAATTGTTTGTATAAATCTCAATTCTTTAATTAAATATAGATAGTCCATGACCCTAAGCTGTCTTGCTCTATGCCAAACCCATTGTGTATTGTAACAGGATTTCTTATCATTTCAATCGCATAGTCCTCGGCAGAGATCACAACCTGAATGGTCATGATTATGACCAAGGCACCATAGACACAAAGGATGGGGATTAGTAAATGACATCCGTCTACTAGACTTTTTATGGGATTTAAACCCTGAAGACCTCAGAGATGGCAAAAGGTAAATAAAAACAATTTTAAAAAAAGCCTAAAATGTTAAAAAATGCTCTGGAACCGTGTCCACTGGCGAAATTGGAAAAAAGGAACTGACTTAATTGGTGTTTTCTGTGGCCGCCAGCACGCCACGAGACACTGATGACAACATTATGCTGACTACAGTGATGCAAGTGATAAGTGCGGTGAAGACATTTTCCTGATCAAGTCTGCCCCGGAGAATGGTCCAAGTTAAGTTATCTGCATATGTTAATATCATTTTTTTTTAATTGTGATACACATTATGCTTGCATACATGTCAACATTTGTAAACAAGAAAGAGGAGATTTGGAAAAAAATAAAAGGTGGAATTTATTTTCCCCATTGATTTGCATTTAAGGGGAGAACATTTTAGGAGGGAGAAAGCTAAAACAAAACCACTTTTGGCTTTAAAAATTAGGAGTCTCAATCCTGAAACTGGTCTGGTGGAATATCCGGGCTGGTCATTGGTTTTTGAGGTAAACTGGGTGCACTATATTCTGAACACTGTACAGCTGCACTGATGTACCGAGCAACACCCACAAGAGACTGGAATTTGCCCTGTGATCACTAGATACCGCCACTGAAAAAAAGGCGCTGTCACTGATATGAAGAAACGGAGCAAGATGATGCACATACTGAGAATGCTATTCTATGTTGGGACTAGAGGCAAGGATTATGCATTTCTTTCTCCATTGTGCTCTCCATAAGCAACTTATGACAAGCAGAAAAACACAAACTGTATTTTCCAGATCCCCATGGAAAGTAAACAATCAGTCCAGCCAATTCTGTGTCTGTTATCATTTGAAGAGGAGAAAGCATTGACTGTGTCTCCTCTTTCTTTGCTGCTCGAGCAGCAGGTAAGTACCACCTATTACACTGCCCTTTCAAAAGAGGTATTTGTATTGACCTTGAAATTGTTTAATTGCTTGCTGGGATGCTTACTATTGTACTGTGTTTAAGTGTTACTGCAATTGATAATGTGGACTATTCCTTCCGAAGCATTTCTGAAGTGCAGGATATTTATCTGTCTCTATGTGTGTTTTCAGCCAGGCACAGAAGGGGCCATGCACACGCACGGTGTGGTCCTCCAACAGCTAGAGGGCGCGCGTTCTTTGCCTCCCGGGTCCGGTCGCTCTTCTGCATCTTGATGCAGAGCCTGATCAGCTTATTGTATGGGTGTCTCGTGTCCAACTAACAGCAAGTGCTATCATTTTGAGCAATTCTTCCTACTAAACTGGGCAATTAGTTCTGCAGGACCCGAACCTTTAAGCCTGGAGCACCCCTGGGGCCGGCACAGGCTGTTCCCTGCCCTAGTCATAATTGAAGTAGAGCCCAGACTCAGTCCATGCAATTATAAGGCTTTTCATATACCCCACTTTGCCCTGAAGGGCTTTGGTCCAAATTACACTATACCAGTCTGCCTTTTCTACTCACCGGGAGCTCCTGTCCTAAATTGTTTGGGCCTATCTGGCGGTGACAGACCATAGAGAATGCCAAGGGGTGATTCCTTGTTCCTCCGGGAAGGAGAGGGGATATAATTCATCCCCTGGGAGGACCACTTGGCTGAAACAGCGAATGCATCTGTTACAAAGACAGTTAATACTGCCTTGGCACCGGAGGTAAAGAAACTACTCCAATAGGTGGTTAACCACCCAGAACCTTAACCACCCAGAACCTGGCCCTTAGAGGGAAGACCAAACAGGCCCTTTTGGGTTACTATAATCTCTGAGGTGTCCCTGCAGAAAAACGAAGACCAAGAGCCCCAGGGATACCACACCCATTGGGAATACTTTTGATCTACTCAAGGAGGGTTTCGTGTCAAGGAACTGCTTTCCCACAAAGGGACACCCCTTCAGGGGCACAGTCCCCCACAGCACCTCAGGGGTGACACCCCACACGTTTCCTTTAGCAGAAGAGCCCCACTCCCATGTGTATGGCCCAGCAAATGGATTCAGATAGCGAGAAGGACTCCAAACGTTACTGGTATCCTAGAATTCAACCCTGCGATCCCACCTCAGCTGACGATTCCCCAAAGGATCTTCTCTCAGACATGCTTGAAACCGAGGGTATCCACCATCCTCACACCACAGAATGGGTCCCGGAGGACAAGGTGGCATAGTACATGGAAGGCCACCTCTGCACACCACTGGACAAAGATATGAATGACCACACCCTTCTCTGGAGGGAAAAGTCTTTCTCACCCCGGAAATTGATGCCACATATATTAAAGATACCAAAAAGGGCATCAATCGATCCCAGCGCTCCTGCCACGACAAAGTGCTTGACATGGGGTTGGCACTTGGCAAACATTTTGAATCTGGTGGATGAAATGGATATAAGGTAAATACCTTTTTCTTTAAGGAACTCCCACTCACTGAATTTTATACAGTGACATGCTTCATCATAACGTTCTTCCCGACACTCTTAGGGTGGGGCATGCTGCAACCTTTTTCCTTACAAGGTAGCACTTTTTCTTCAAAGTTCTTTTTATTAGGCATTTTAACCATTCACATGATGACTGCATTTTCACATTAATAAAGAAAGAGCACCATACCCCTTATCTAGTGGTCAATCTAACGAAGTTACAGTTTCTGTAAATGAGGGGATCGGCTCAACCTCTTCAGTGCATGCCAGCTCATCCTGCCCTTCCAAGTTTTATTTATCAAACAATCCCAAAACATATCCCCCACCCCCCTCAGCGCTCTCCCTACCCCTCTCCATCCCCCAAACAAAAGAACAGTAAGAGGGCGAACAATGGAAAATGCGAGTACTGGTCTCTAAGTCTAATCTATGCGTCTATTGTCGTTCTGTGCATTATCGGTGATTGGTTGACCTTGCCAGTTGTTCTCACGTCTCTCATCTAAAACTGAAATAGATGCATATCACTTCTCGAAGGTGGGCAAACCGCCAAAGGGAGGCCACTTGTCAGATAGGCAAAGAGCAGCCCCCATTTATTTTCAAAGTTTTTATATTCATCCCTAAAGACATCAGCCATCCTTTCCAAGGTCAGAATCTTCCAGAGACGTGAATGCCATTGTGAAAGCAACAGTGCTGCCTTTTTATTCCAGGCCGCTGCAGTCGCTATCTTGGCTGCTCCCAAACAGGCCCAATAATGGCCATAACCGCTTTAGTTTGGTATTCTAGCTCTGGTCCTCTCAATCCCAACAGGGCACCCTCCTTGGTTGTTGGAATAGGGTATCCACGTATGTCCTTCATGTGCGATAGAATTTCCTCCCAAAATGGAAGTATTGTAGGGCAATCCCATCAAATATGACAGAAATCTCCTAAGAGGCCACACCCTCTCCAACACATATCTGACGTCGCTGGGAAGATTTTTTTGAGGTTGGTAGGATATAGGTACCAATCAAAGAGACTCTTATGGTGTACTTCCCTCAGATCTAGTGAATGGTTATCTTTAGCCATATCTCTCCACAATTGCTTCCACTCTAGCTCTGAGATCTCTCTCCCTAACCCATGATCCCATGTCTGCATGTATCCGGGTCTCGGTGCTTGTGTGGTGGAGAGAAGAAGGCTGTATAAAAAGGAAATCACTCCCTTCACTGAGCCCACCCTTTAAACAAACGTTTCTATTGGCGTCTTCTCACTCGCATTGCTGCCTCCCGCACTTGTGGTTGTAGTGCCCAGTCTTTCGTTCCCCCCCCCCCCCACCCACAAGACCTTTATTGCCCGTTTGCCAAGTTAACACATCAAAGTGCCTACGTCCCAGCGGGCCGGCACTGCATCTCGCATGAGTTCACATCGGAGTGGGTAGGGGAAGAATCACAGCAAGCCGCCTACAACCCATTGGGCCGGCCGTGTAAGGAGGTCATGTAAGGCACTCAGTCAACCCTACAGGTCTCTAGTAAACAACAATACTACAATACTAAAGGAAAAACCCAAGGAAAAAAGAAAACCCTGTGAAAAGGCCACAGATCCCATGCCACTGATCATCATCTGAATCAGCTATCCCTGCCACAGTTTCTCACCATGTACCTTCGTCTCCTCCCCTCGCTGCTCTCAAGTCCACAGGTGGCACAGCACTCGCCAAATCGTCCCCTCCAAGCAGTCAGAAGTCTGCCTCTTCTCAGTGTCCTTCCACCCCCCCCCGGTCTCCCACCCTATCCGGCAGCTGGGCTAGGTTGGGATCGTCAATATCAGTACGGTTCAGGAGACAAGTTTGCAAAGGGGCTCAGATGTCCCGTGGGCGAGTTGTAGGTGGCATAAGTGCAGCGTAAGTGTGGAGCTGATCTAGGAAAAGTATAAGATCATTCATCCACTCCTTACATTTTGGAGCTCGTCCTCGCGCCCAACGGCATGCAATCCGTCTTTTTGCTAACAGAAGGGCCAATGAAGTGTATTTTCGGATCTTAACCGGTAATTGCTCAGTGTACTCCAAGAGTGCCACCAGGGGGGTATCGGGCACGTGCACCCCAGTCATCTCGTCCAATGCACTAAAGACCTCACCCCAGTACCGCCGGATCAGTGGACAATCCCAGGCCAAGTGTCCAAACCCTGCACTCTCTACTTCGCATCGGTCACAGAGGTCATGATCGCATAGTCGGAGACGATGCAATCGGGCAGGTGTATAGTAAAGTTGGTGTAAATATCTATAATGTATGAGTCGCAGTCTGCTATTAGCCGAAATGTCGCCAGTCTGCCGGCAGCAGAAGGACCACTGTTCTTCCGTGAGGGGGTGTCTCAGGTCTGCCTCCCATCTGGCCTTGGCCGGGGCATGGTCCCAGTCCCTCTCCCTCTGTGTAGTGGTATACAGTTTTGAGACTACATGCTCTGGGGGATCTTGTTGCATTAAGATGTGCAGGCAGCCATGATAGGCGGTTCGAGTGGAAAGCAGGACACAAGGGCACGAATATCCTGGCGTAATTGCACATAGTAGAAACGTTCCAGCGGAGTGGGGGAGGAGGCTCCAAAAAACTTGTCACAGGTGCATAAGGTCCCGCGAGTGTACAGCTGACCCCAAGTGAGCCGTGACAACTTACGTAACATCCGACAGCATCCTCCCTCCTGTGTAACAGATATGTCATGCCGTCCTCGTAAGGGTGTTAGAGGTGAGTATAAAAGGGGGTTTTGCAGTCTCTGCGCTATGTCCCAACAAGTACGAACGGTGCATTGGACAGTAGTCGTGGCCAGGTGTCTAAGTACGGTGGGGGCACTTAAATATGCAGAATAAGGAGTGGGAGCCATATATCCATCTTCCACTGCCAAATGGGGCATATATATGGGGGGGGGGGGGATGGATCCAGTAGGCTGCAAAATGGGCCTGAGCGCAGATATAATATAATTCGATGTCAGGGACCTCAAGTCCTCCATCGACATAGGGACGCGTGAGGATCTCCCAAGCCAGTCTGGGCTTCTTCCCGCCCCATGTCAGTCTGATCAGCTGTGATTTAATGCTGTTAAAAAAGTGGCGGCTCGAAGCATAGGGTATGTTAGTAAACAGGTAGAGAAGTTTAGGTAAAATCACCATCTTAAGCAAAGACACCCTGGCGGCCATGGATAAGGGCATCGCAATCCACCTAGTTATTTTATCCGTCAATTGATCCAATGCACGGCCATAATTATCCCTCATCAACTCTTCCCGACAGCGGGAGATCTGAATGCCCAGATACGTGACAGAGTCTGCGCACCAAGCCAGGGATAATCGTGTTTGAATCTCGGGGTGGAGTCAGTCTAGGGGAATATCTGGGATTTACTCCAATTCACTTTTACGTCAGACAATCTGCCAAACAATATCATAATACGAAGGATTGGATTCAGGCTAACGGCGCGGTTCCGCAGATATAGCGTCAAGTCATCTGCATATAGTGATATTAAGATTTGTCTTTCCGGATAGACCAGGGCATGCTCCCGATGATGCTGTCGAATTTTAGCTGCCAATGGTTCAATGGCGATAGCAAAAAGGAGAGGCCATAAGGGGCACCCCTGTCGAGTGCCTCTGGTTATCGCAAAAGGAGCCGAATGTGCACCATTAATAAGGATCCGGGCCTGTAGGCCCGAGTACAGCAGGTTAATCCAGGCCAAAAAAGGGAGGGGAAATCCCATTCTCTACAGCACGAAGGCGAGGTAATCCCATTCCAGGGAATCAAACGCCTTTGTGGCGTCTAGGAATATTGCTGCAGCGTTGGTTTCCGGGTCCACGTCCTGCAGTAGCGCAAACAGCGTGCGCAAGTTCTGGGAGGTTCCTCTAGTAGGTACAAAGCCGGACTGGTCCGGGAGGACCAGGGCGGTCATCAGGGGGCTGATACGGTTGGCAATTAATTTAGCTAGGATTTTCGCGTCCACGTTTATTAAGGAGAGGGGCCTGTATGAATCGCAATATTTGGCGTCTTTCCTGGTTTGGGTATGCAGATAATGTGAGCTTCTCTCATAGAAGGGGGGAGAACACCAGACTCCCGAGCCTCTTCATATACATGTCGCAAAACCGGGATGAGCAGGTGGTGAAAGGTTTTATAGAACTCCGCCGGAAGGCCATCCGGCCCCGGCGCCCTCCCAGATGAGAGCTGCATACTTGCGGTTATCATCTCCTCATCCTCGTGATGACGTAACAAGAATTCTCATTGGCCATCCCCCAACCACGCAATCGCAGTGTCTTCGAAAAAGGAGTCAAACTCAGTAGAATGATCCCTTTGAGCCTTATATAGACACCTATAAAAACTTCAGAAGGTAGCCACTATATCAGCCGTATCTCTATGGATCTGGCCCTCTGCGTCCTCAATCTCTAGGACTGTGTTTGAGAACCGCGGGGGTCTGATAAGTGACGCCAAGCCCTTGCCTGGCCTGTC
Organism: Triturus cristatus; assembly: GCF_964204655.1. Taxonomy (NCBI): domain Eukaryota; kingdom Metazoa; phylum Chordata; class Amphibia; order Caudata; family Salamandridae; genus Triturus; species Triturus cristatus. Next base: position 443,513,421 of record NC_140581.1, on the reverse strand, counting down.
GCCCTCTCCATATTGACGCGCCCTAAAGTACTTTCCCCTGAATTTACACTCTTGTTCTGCCGTGTCTTGGTACTCATCGAGTGTATTCCAAAATTGCGCCCGTAACTCGGGCGTCGGCGCTGTCTGAAGTTGCAGGTCAATATGTTGGAGCTCACCCTCAAGTCTCCGCAGTCTTGCCTTAATATCTTTCAGGATCCCCCCGCTCTTGGCAATGCACAGGCCTCGAATAGTTACTTTAAACGCCTCCCAAATAGTGGAGTAGTTCCCAACCGAATTTTCATTGCGCGGGAAAAAGTCTGTGATCTCCTGCTCAAGTTCTTGTTTAAAGAGTGGGTCAAGCAAAGAATGTGGATTTAAGCGCCAATTCAGGAATGGAGAGCTTTCATGTGGAGGGGTAAGACCAATTAGCACCGGGGAATGATCAGAATAAGTGCGAGGGAGATGGAGGGTGTGTACCAACCATGGAATAAGCCCCTTCATAATCAGCCACATGTCAATTCTGGACCAGGAGGCCCGGGCCGTGGTGAAGCAGGTCCCTTCCCTCTGTAACGGATGCATATGTCGCCACGCGTCAACCAGTTTGTGATCAGCTACGATCATTTTTAAAGTGGATTGGGATCTGGACCAATGGCGGGGTTGCGGGGGTGAACGGTCTAAGGCAGGCTCAATGGTGACATTTAGATCTCCTCCCCATACCAAGTGCGTGGATCCTATTTTCAGTATTTTGCCCCAGAGTACTCTAAAAAATTCAGGGTCATCTGAATTAGGCCCATAGAATGAGACAAATGTAAAGGTCTGCGCGGCTAATCTGCCCCAGATAATGGAGTACCGTCCCAGCTTGTCCACCAGAGACCCAATAGGAGTGTATGGGAGATTTTTCTTCACGCGAATACATGTGCCTCGGGCATACGATGAGTAGGACGAGAAGCTGGTATTGCTGGCCCACCGAGAAGCAAATGTAGGGGTAGTGCTAGGACTAAAATGGGTTTCTTGCACGATTGCGCATTGGATATTGTGACGGTCCAAATACGCCAATATATGGCGGCGCTTACGCGGGTCCCCTAGTCCGCGCACGTTCCATGTGAGGAATCGGTATGTGGGATTAGTTGGGGGATCAGTCACAGCAGCAGACATGAGAATACAGAAACGTAATTTGTGTGTGTCAAGTGGCAGTCGCAGAATGGTTTCCCTTCTAGGGTCTGATGACCAGTGTCTTGTGGCAAATCACTAATCCGTGCGGGTCTATGGCCATAAGTAAACTCCCCCCCTTCCCCTCCCACATCAGCAGCCCAATTCTGCTGTGGTCCCCTTCCCTCCCCCCCTTCCCACAAACCCGTGTCCCATGAGACCCTCCCCCTTCCATCTAAACAAGACTAAGGGAGAAGATCAAATAACCAAAACATTTCAGCCTCAGCCAAAGAATACGAACAATAGGTAGGGTTAACCTGAGGGGTGGGTTCCAGAGGGCTTCCAAATCCTCCTCGCAATAGCGAGGGCGTTCGGGCAACATTAGAAAGACATCTTGTGCCAGTATATATAGTAGATCTATGGCTTAATGGTTGACCAATGCGGAAATATCGGCTTCCTGCAGAATAAAGTCATTCCTAGCGTGCAGGTCACAATATTGGGACAAAGGACTTACCAAGCTCATCCCAACTAGTACAGTACAGTCTCAGGAGCGGTGAGCAGGGAGGGAACGCGCCCCAGGGTTCCATACATACCGTCCCATTCCGTATCTGTGTCGCAGTTCTGCCCCTCCGCTCCCAGCTGCAATGTCATAAAAGATGCTTACAGGAAATAGCACATTTTGTCGGTAAGCTTCTGTCCACTTTGTGAAGGTGAGTGTAGGGCCAGCGCGGTAGATCATCATTCTATGTCGGAGGCCCCTCCGTGGTCCCCCAGGGGGTGGGAGGGAGAGGCGCGGGCCGATGGCTTTAAAGCAAACTTTTAAGAAAGTCCTGTGCCTGTTGGGGGGTATTGAAAAACAGCTGTTTCCCCAAGTGCGTGATTTTAAGCCGTGCCGGGAAAAGCATAGCGTAGGGTAGGTTAAGCTGCTGCAGTGTCTTTTTGACTAGGATAAATTTTCGCCTTTGCTCCTGCACCGCCATGGTAAAATCGGGGTAGAGAGAGATTTCCATGCCTTCGAACCGGAGCTGCCCACGCTCCCTGGACAGCCAGAGGGCAGCGTCGCGATCACGATAGTTTAGTATCCGGGCTATTATCGGTCAGGGAGTGGCTCCAGGGACCGGTCGCCCAGACAGGGTACGATGCGCCCGCTCAACCACCAAGACTGACGAGAAGGCCTCCCACCCAAACAGCGCGATAAGGAGACGTTCCACAATCTCCTCCATGCGCCCTGTGGCCATCGTCTCGGACATGCCAAGGATTCGGAGGTTATTGTGGCGAGAGCGGGATTCCAAATCCTCATTCTTGGCCAGGACCTTGAGAGCTCTCTCCATGTCCGGAGTCCGGGACGTGGTGGCAGTGGCAGTGTCCTCGAGATCCGAAATAAGGCGGTCGTCATGCCTGTCTACCCTATGCGTGACTCCGTCCAGCCGAGCATTCATGGAGTCCATCTTGGATTCGATGGAGCTCAAGCTGGACTGCATGATGAGCAGGAGCTCCTTAAGGTAGGCAGTAGAAGGCTGAGTTTCCATGCAGTCATCCTCCTGTTCAGCCTGTGAGCGGGTAGTCTTCCGTGCTTCAAAAGTCAGTTTTGGCTGGCGGCCGTCCGGCTTCCCCATCTCCTAAGACCAGGATGCGATTGGGAAAGGGGACCGTCTGCGAGCCTCTAGGCCCTAGGTGTGTAACGCAGTCAGATCGTCCACTTGCCGCTAAGTTCCTCAGCAAACCTCTCAGCCCAGGGCACCAGCGAGAGACCATGCCGCCACAGCTCACAATCGAAGGAGAGTTCCCCCGTAGCCAGGCCAAGATCCAGCTGCCGTCGATAGCGGCGCTTCCCCACCCTCAGCGCCGCGTCAATCAGCTCCCGGTGTATTTACATCTTTAGTTGAGATCTCAGCAAATGGGAGGTGGGGGATCTGTATACCAGCCCCTGACCGTCAGTTGCGACTCTGCAATCCTGGCCGTCCCCCACGAGGGAGAAAGCGCTCGTAGTCCAATGGGGGTCCCTATAACCCCTTATCCCCCTCACAGAGTGCAGGCCAGGCTCAGGGGCAGCTTTATCTTGAGGCAAGCCCAGGCTGTTCAAACCGCACTGGAGGCTCCTCTGCAGTATTCCCCAGGCAACTGTGCAGAGGAGCTGCAGATCACAGCTCCCAAACGGCGCTCGCTGGTGATCCACAGCGCGAGTCTCTTCACCCTCCCAGAAGGCACGAGCGGGCAGCCGGCAGGCAGTGAGTGTTACGAGGCCGCGGGGAGGGGGGGCCGCGGCCATCCCAACAGTATGCCGCCGCCGCGCCCCGGCGTCCAACCCTCGCCCCTTACCCCCCTCGGACAATCCCGGCCCGCTCACCTCACCTCCCGCAGGGCAGCAGCAGGGGCTCCTTCTTCTCCGACACCGCGCACAGCAGCAACACGAGACGTATCGGGCTGCACAGGCGGCGCACTTCTCCGGCCCGCCAATCAAATCCTCACACCAGGCAGAAACTCCAGATCACAGCAGCCTCCGTCCGGAGCTCAGCAGTTCGCCGTGATCGCCGCTATCTTGCGGATTCTGCCTCCGGGTCCAGGTAGAGAATCTCCAGACTACCTCTGCATATGTACACGTCTGCCAGTGTCTGAACAATGCCGCAGTGCCCTCCAAGCCTTTGCTATGGTCTGATGTGGGTTACCGCAGGAGATGACACGGATAACCGGCGGATGGTAGCCCGAAGAGCAAGAGCCTCACACAAGTGCGGCCATCTTGCTTGGCGCCCTCTAGCGCCCTAGTTTTTAAGTTGAAGGTAATGAAAGTGTTCACTTGGCGGAATGTTAAAATCCCTCCTTCAGCTGTCAAACGTGAGGATATCATGGTAATGAAATAGGTCAGAGCGCGTCAGGCACCCTCCCTCCCTCCCTCCAGACATCGAATGGACCCTCATGCAGCGCCGGAGAGAATTCCGGATTAAAATGGATCGGGGTGTAGGGCGAAGGAAATGAGGACCATTCCCGCCCTCTGGATACTTCATCTCAGACACTGAATGTGGTGTGCGTGGGGGTGCTAAGGTACGCTGTTGATGGTCTACCTTTCTTAGGTTTCCATATCACATCCCAGATCGTTCTTCCCACTATTGCCCTGTCCATATGTAACCAATTCCTTTCGGATTCCCTTTTGGACCATTCAGTCAGGATTCCTAACAGAACGGCTTTAAAATATAGTTCAAAGTCCGGTAACGCCACCCCTCCCTCGCTTTTTGGGCGTCGTAATGTGTGAAGGGGAAGCCGCGCTCTGTTGTTTTGCCATATAAAATGTATAACGAGAGAGTGCAATCTGGGCAGAAAACCCCTCTCCAAGTCTATTGACAAGGCCTGTAACAAGTATAACAATATGGGTAGGATAGTCATTTTTATGGCGTGGATGCGCCCCAGCCACTATATAAAGAGAGGCTTCCAACATTGGAGGCCTTGCTGGATTTCAAGCAAATGTGGAGGATAGTTAGCTTTAAACAAGCCTTCCAGTCTGGGAGTTAAATGAACACCCAAGTAGTTTAGTGTGTGCTTGGCCCATTGCAGCGAGGTGTGCTCCCTCAGCCTGGCGGTTTCACCACCCGGTAGTGTAAGATTCAGGATGAATCACTTCGTCAAGTTTACTTTAAAGCCCGACACCACCTCAAAGTCCAGCAGTTCCCCTTGTAGTGCTTGTAGTGATTGTGCAGGGGAAGTGAGGGATAACAACACATGGTCAGCGAAAAGCGATATCTTATGTTCCTCCCCCAAAGGGAATAACCCGGATATCTGCTGCCGCCCGGACTCGGAGCGCTAAAGGTTCTATGCTCAGAGCAAAAAGTGGCGCGATAGCAGGTAGCCCTGTCTCGTTCCCCTCTCTAGGGAAAAGATGGCCAAACTAGTTCAGTTGACCTGAACTCTGGAGCGCAGGTGCGCGTAATTGCCTCTAATCATACCATACGAACCCAAAGTATTCTAGCGTGGGAAAGAGAAACGCCCAATCCACCCTGTCAAATGCTTACACCGCATCCATGTCCATCATAACTGCCAGTATCTTGAATTTGGGTGCTTTCTCGATCAAATGTAGGGTCCTACGGATATTGTTGTGGGTCTGTCTGCCCTTTATGAAGCCAGATTGATCAGGGTGGATTAAGCTTGGTAACAGGTCCTCTAGTATCGCTGCCAGTATCGAGGAGCATAATTTAGTGGCCAGGTTCAGTAGGGCTATGGGCCTATACGAGGTGCAATTTTGAGGATTTTTCCCAGGCTTGTGAATTACGGGAATGGCGGCCTCCACCATTAATTGCGAGGTAGCCAAGACCTCCGCCACTGCTTTAAATAATTGTGTAAGCTGTGGGGTGATGCAAATGTTTTATATAAGTGAGCCGTCCGGCCCCGGAGAATTATTAGGTTTAAGTGCCGCAATCACCTTTCCCACCTCCTCCTCTGTGATGGGGGCATTTAGACTCTCATTCCAGGTCTAAGAGACCTGTGGAAGCTTAAGCGAATGTAAAGAGCGGCGTTGTGCTGCCACATCAATGTGGTCTCTAGTGTACAGCTCCTTGTAGAAGTCCCCAAAGGCTTTTGCCTTGTTCGCCTCGGCGTGTGTTATGATTCCCCTGGAGTCCGCTATACCTCCAATGTACTCTTTCTCTATTTTTTCCCCCAGCTGTTGTGCGAGATGGGAATATATCTTGTTGCCCTGTGCATAGGATGATGACGCAGCCGTAAAAGGGTATACTCTGCCCGATTAGCGTAGATCGCTTTCAATTTCCCCCTCAAGCCACTGAGTTTGCGTTGCAGATGGACGAGAGGGGTTCTTTTTATGTTCCTTCTCAATAATCTCCAGCTCCGCCTCCAACACCTACCTCTCCTTGGCTCTCTGTTTGTTTAAAGGAGAGTTAAGCTCCATACATTTTTCCCTAATGACCGCCTTGAAAGCGTCCCAATTATTCAAGGGAGAAGTATCCTGTGGTTGGTTTATACGAAAGAATTCTGTGATAGCTCCTCGCAGTTCATCCTGCATTGTTTTACCACTCATCAGGGAGACAGGAATGTACTATATTGGCGTGGGAGACAGGAAAGTACTATATTGGCGTCTTGGAAGCACCCGTCTCCCAATTTAAACTATTTGTGACTAAGCTGTGATCTGATATAAAGATCGGAAGGATTTTCGCATCTAGGAGGGACCCCAATAGCCCTTGACTTATAAAAATATAATCCAATCTCGAATAGGTTTGATGAACATGGGAGAAAAATTAATAGTCTTTGGTGTCGCGGTGAATAAGCCACCATGCATCTAATAATCCCAGAGAGTGTATGGAGTGTTTAACACATTTGGGGAAACTGCCTGTGGGAGCTCTATGTGGATGGGTGCTGTCAACGTCTGTGTGCCATGTGAGATTGAAGTCCCCCATCAATCTTGCCGGACCTTCAGAAAATCCATCTAGCATAGTGAGTAGAGAGGATAGGAACGCCTGCTGGCCCGTGTTAGGGGCGTATCCGGAAATGAACGTACACAGCCTTCCCCTCAAAATCCCATTCACCGTGACAATCCTCCCCTCCATGTCTGACTTTATGGCTTCAGGTTGAAATATCGAAGAGCTGTGGAATAGTAAAGCTAATCCCCTGTGTTTCGTAGTAGCTGAGCATCTTCAGATTAATGCATAGCTTTTATGGCGCAGCCTGAACTCCTCCTCCCGCTTTAGGTGTGTTTCCTGTAGGGCCACCACCTCAAAAGAATGATCCAAAAGATATTTCCAGACTTTTTGGCGTTTGAGGGGTGAGTTCAAGCCCTTTACATTCCAGGAAGCTATTGCGATCGGCATGATCCTAATTGAACCCCCACCCGCGTAACCTGAACCTGAAGCCAGAAAATTACCTATCCTCCATACTTTACTACTAAAGGAGTAAACATTGCTTCTTCAGTTCTCAAAAGCGCTTTTTGAGCCAGTGACGATGTGTGTCCATTGCTCCTATGAGACCATACTTCGCCCCCCGTATATCCTCCCTCCCCAACAGTTAACATGACTAAGTAAACAAAACCTCGCGCTCCCTCGGCCAAAAAGTCTTGTAAGATAGGGTTCGTGATGTAGGGCATCTGGTTCAGGTCCGAGGCCCCAGCTGTCTCTTAGAAACGATAATCGATCACCAAACCATTTTTTAGAACTGCAGAGTTCGAGAATAGGTGCTTGTAAAGACTCCAAAGCGGTACGAGTCTTCTCACTGACCTCTGGTTGAGGTCTCCTCTCTGTAGAGGTTGTGAACCACGGTAGGTCCCCTTCACAGCATCCTTACCTCCAGGAGTTCCAGATCGTGTTATTCACTAGTCCTTAGAGTGATGACCCTTAGAGCTTACGTTCCACTGTGAAGACTTGATGCTCTCTTTCCCTCTGGAAGGGCCTCCCATGTGATCCTGTAAACCCGGAGGGAGACCCACAAGCTTTAACCCTTCCTCAAGCTCCGCAACGTGCTTCATTTTATTGTTTAATGTGAAGGCCAGACCGAAATGGTAAGTCCATCTATATTTTATTTTGTCTGTAGAAGAGTCGAGGGAGCCAGAACCTGATACAGGGTGTAGTGAAAGCCCTGGAATGAAATCTCATCTTTTTTCCGGGCAGCCTGAAGGATTGCCTCCTTTACTTCAAAGGAGTAAAGTTTCACAAGGATGTCGCGAGTGCAGAGACACTCTCCTCCTGACTGGGGCCCCACTCGATGCGCCCGCTCAATCTTGATCTTCGTCAATTTTGACCACAGGATTTTCGCAAAGAGACCTTCGAGAAACGCTTACAGGTCAGGCCCCACCGCTCCCTCCTCGAGATCCTTAACCCTGATGTTATCTCTTTGTGCTTTGTTTTTCGATATCCTCAGTCTGATTGTAACTGAGTGTGAAGCTCCTGCATACTATAATGGGTGGCCATCATTCTTTAATCCAGTTCTTGAGCTTGTGCCTCCTCCTCTAGAACTCGTGTGCCTACAGAATCCAGGTCTTGATGGAGTGTTGTCATCCGCTCCGAGAGATCTGCTTTCAGTTGGTCCATGGAGGATTTGATATCCACTTTAATCTCTGCGCGAGCTCCGCCTTGAGGGATGTAATTAGATCCATCTTGGTAAGAGTCATGGCCGTGGTGTCGTCGGCCCGGTCCTGCAGCAAATTCTTCTCGGAGGTAGTGAAATAGCTGGAAACCTTAGCACGGCTTTTTTTCGGTGGCATAGGTACAGTCCCCTCACCCCTTTGCTCCGTAGATGGTGGTGCCTTCACCCCTTATTTGCGGAGTCTCCCAGACGCTGCTCCCTCCTGCGCGGCGCTCCAATGTTTCCCTGGGGTCGCACTCTTCCCTCCAAAAGGACTATGTGTGTGCTCCTCACCGGCGCTGCAGAATTGGGTCGACTCGTGTGAATTCCATTTTGGGGGGCATTGACATCTGACCTGCTGCTCGCCGTCTGCTATCTCCGCTGGTCGCTCCTAGGGGCAGTTTCTCAGTGGGATTGCTATCTCCGCTCCCGCATGCTGCTCTGATTATTAGCAGTGTGCGCCATGTTGAAGTCAGGCAAGCCACATCTGGGCGCCCCTGCTCCACATCTCAGCCCCAAGGGCTCACAATCTTTGTTTAAGGGTATTTTTCCCCCCAGGTTGTCTCCACCACTTATAGGAGTCGCTCGTGTTGGTGAGCAAAGATCTCCTACCGTCGGAGTCTGCGATGCACTTGGTGGGCGCGTTCTCCGGCGCAATAAACCCGCAGCTCGCTCTGCCGTTCTCCCTCGCCGTGCCTCGTTGCCCGCCACAACTACGCCGAATACTCAGATAGGTACATCGCCGCAGGTTGAGGGAGTAGGCGGCTGCAGAGTTTGGTATGATCGGGCACCTCAGACGCCGTCGCCATTTTGCGAGTCGCATTGCTCCGCCGCACCTTCTATTCGGAACTCGCCGGAGGTCACTATTCTGGTTTCACTCGTCTTCTTCACAAGGTACCCGCTTCACCTCATGTTTTCCACCCCTTTCCGCTTGTGTTTGGGATCGATAGTGCTTTAAAAAAGCTCTTCAGACAGCCTGTGGGCGACAGAGCTGAGGTGAATCACGTCCACCGGGCCATCTTGCCTGGCCACGCCCCCCTCAAGGGAGCACTTTTATAAGGAAAAAGGGTGTGGGATCTATAGGAGCAAATATTTAAAATTGCCTAGGAGATGCCCAAATTAACGTTTATTCATTGGTTTGTCTGACAAGGTTAAAAACTAGGAAAAACAGTCTAGTCGGAGTTATTATCACTCCTTGCCCTTAAGCGTGATCAACTAGTTTCAGCCATGTACCTGTATCCAGTGGCCCTCCTCACGTTCATTATGCCCCAATTATTATCCTTTAGGAAAGGGTAGCTGGTAAATTATTTAATCATTCATATCATGCAACACACATACACGGTACACTACTGTAATAACCTTTCTTAGAAGATGGTCCGCCTATTTAGTGGACGTCTGATGCCTCATAGGGATCTGTAGCCCAAGACATGCATGCAGGCTCTTGAGAAAATAAATAGGTCTTGGGCCAAGTGGGGACCTATGATGGCTAGGTGCAAACAGGGGAAGAATGATGTTCAAATTAACACTGGACTGGGAGTGCAGCCCAAGTAATTAGCAGAGCCTGAGAATGATTCAAGCATTCCACCCATCTCTTTTTTCTATACTTCATAGTGACGTCCGAAAGTGCAAAGAGTATGCCCAGCTGTGGTGTCAGTGCTTACTGTGCCACTTGACCAAGCTACACCACACTAAAAAGCCCCAATCAGGGCTAAACTCTTTATGAGTTGCTTGCATTCCACTTCAGGAAGAACCTCCTAGCATGGCAGATCGGGGTGGGCTGATTCTAATAGAGCAGGGACTGATTTGCATATGGTTTGGTCCAAATTGAGGAGTCAAGGTGTGCAAAATTACAATGGACTTGGATACGACCTAGAGTAATTACTAGTGGCTGATAATAATTCAAGCATTCAACCCATTCCTTTTTTGTATACTTCAGTCCCACGCCCTAGATGCGAATTGTATGCCCAGACGTGAGTCCCGTGCTGACTATGCCACTAGAAAAAAGCTACACCCAGTTGAAGAGCCCCAATCAGGGAGCAATTGGTATTGGTTGCTTGTGTTTTGCTTCAGGAAGGACCTTGGCTGGCAGTTCAGGCTGGACTGTTACTAATGAAGCAGGGTCAAGACCGATTTGAATATGGCTGTGTCCAAACTGATATAGCAGGGTGTGCAAAAAAAAGATGAACTGGAATGTGTTTCTCAGTAATTACCAGTGGCTGAGATAAATGTATGCAATTCATTCATCACTTACTGTATACTTTAGAGCTAACGGCTCAGGGAGGTTGGCGGGGCACCCTGGGATTGGCATCATGGACAACAGGTTTATTCTTCATTGGATGGCACAGACTGCTTGGCTTGGGGTAGGTAGTGCCACAGTCGTGCCATCCATAATCATGGGGCCACAGCAGGGTCTGCGGTGGCTAGGCCAATAGAAACTGCTCAGGCATGCTTCAAAAGTGCTGCAGTTCCTTTCAGGGGTTCAGGACCAGCTCCTGGACTAAAGCATGCCAGTCACACAGGTTGTCAGTCTCTGATGGACAGACCACAGCACAAGAGTTAACCGCTTTTGCCTGCCTAATAGTCAGTTCCTCAGGCTGAGATGGCTTGCTCCTTCTCCCACACACAGACAGGACTTCTCAAGGTTCCAGGACAAGACAGCCAGTTCTGCCACAAGATTAGACAGCAGGTGGTGTGGAAAGTACATTACCCTCTGCACAGTAGTCCTCTGGGTACTATGTGGAAAAGCCCAACCTTTGTCACAGAACCTGGAACTGGAACAACAAGTGAGTGAACAGGTCTCATTCCTTCACAGGTACGGCAGATAGGGGTTGTAGATTTTCTATTTCCCTCTTCAGAACCATCCCCTTTGGTATCGCTTTGTTCGTCCTACGTTGGCAGTGTATGCCCAGACGTGAGTTCCTTGCTCACTTTGCCACTGGATTCAAGATAGCCTGGCTGATGAGGGTTATGAACCCGAAACCGGTCCCAGGATGCTTGTTTCCGGTCCAAGGAAGACGTGGCTTGGCAGTTCGGGCTGGACTGTTCCCATGAGGCACAGGGTCAGACTGATTTGCATATGGCCATGTCTGAACTGGGGTGGTGGAGTGAGCTAAAGAATGATGATGGATTAAACCCAGATCAGTTGACCGGGGGTGAGTGTTTGATTTGCTCAAGCGCTCCGTCCATCATCCCCTTTGGTATCGCTTTGTTCGCCCTAAGTTGGCAGGCTATGCCCGGACGTGGGTCCCTTGCTCACTTTGCCACTGGATTCAAGATAGCCTGGCTGATGAGGGTTATGATCCCGAAACCGGTCCCAGGATGGTTGTTTCCGGTCCAGGGAAGACATGGCTTGGCTGTTCGGGCTGGACTGTTCCCATGAGGCACAGGGTCAGACTGATTTGCATATGGCCATGTCTGAACTGGGGTGGTGGAGTGAGCTAAAGAATGATGATGGATTAAACCCAGATCAGTTGACTGGGGGTGAGTGTTTGATTTGCTCAAGCGCTCTGTCCATCATCCCCTTTGGTATCGCTTGGTTTTGTAAGCAGTCTGCACCTCTCTACTAACAGTCACATCTAACTCTGACCATTAAGAGGGACAGAGGCTGACCCTGCTTTAAAAGGATCCTTACATACTGACAACAGACACTGCAGTTCCATCCTGCACCCCTACCGCCCATCAAAGGGCAGTTTCACAAAGACTAATCAGTAGCCTTCTGCTATGGGTAGGTCTGTCTCCTCTATTCCCTACTTCAGTCTCTCGGTGCTGTCCTTCCAGTCTCATGGCTATCAGCAATTTAGTCTGTGAAAGCAACCGTACCTTTATCTTGCGTATATGCACAGGCCTGGGAGCTCCCAAATTGAAATCGAGTGACCTGGGCTGTTGTGATCACTCTGATAGTTCTAACTTAGTCTGTTTCCATTCCTTCCCTGCTGTTAGTTTTTCTTTATCTCTAATTGAAAGTGTGAAGTTCTCAAAACACACACGAAAACACGGATATCATCATGGGCCCTCACTATGTAGGGTGACATGTTTTATTGTTTATATCAATGGACACAGATATTAAAATGTGGCCCTCAACAGTATAAGCTTATTGTTTACATAAATGGAGATGGACTTGTGGATAGAACCAGGGTATTTTGAATGAGGTTAGTTTAGTCCTGCAGAATTCTGAGAGTCTCTAAATCCTGTTTTGTTCTGAAAATATGAGATAAAAACAGTGGTAAAGCAGTAGACAAACCCAAAGATTTGACCATTGATAAAGCGAGGTCTTTGCCATTGAAATATTGTCAGATGTCGCACCACTACACTAAGTCAGAGAGTTGATTCCAGAAACTGTGCAGAAGGTGACCTTCAGTAGGAGCACATATTTTGTTTCCTGGGCAGGACTTTGATAAAGAATAGCTGAAGCCAGCTAATCAAAGGTATGATGTGTGATCCATCCAAAGAAACTCTTGAAAGGCAGGTTTGCTGTTTAATGCTTTAGCTAAGTTGTAGCATGACTCTTAGGAATAGCTTTAGGGTGTCTGAAATTCTCTAAAATGCTAGAAACTTTCATCTTGTTTTCGTTGCCCATTACATACCAAACTGCTTCTATATTTGTATCCTGTGTGGTTACAGCTCATTTTTATGCACTAGACTATGGATTTTAAATAAACATTTTAAATTTCATGTCTCCATGATGTTTGTGCTATCTTGTAGTGTGTTATTTATAAATGAAAGATTGTTTAAATAGCCACTGTGTCCCTGAACTTATCCAACAGGACTGAGAGTAAACAGAAAACACTTCCTGTGCAGGACTGTTGAGTGGGATCGTGTTAGGGCTGTAGTCCAACTGGCGTCCTAAGTCATTGTTGGTGCACTGAACGAAGTCCTTGCATCACAAGGCTAGAAATCCAATCCCTACAACTTTGGAGACCAACATATTTTGCATCAGTTTTACTCTACAACATTTATTTGTATTTTCTGATTATGTACCTCCACTGCACTTCATTCATTCATATATTCATAAATATGAGTGCATATTTTCCAGTTATAAATGCATGTTTAATTTAGTATAGATTGCATATGTACAAAATATAACATTTGCGTGATAATGATTTCATACCACATCAATTATTCATGTATACTTATTCATATGATTTATAATATGTACTAGAGCTTAATGACGTGCAACATCATTAATATGTTAATTCATGCATTTTACATCATTCCTCAAGAGGCCGGCTTATTTAAAAATAACCAGAAACGCTTGTACAGAAAAGTATTAGGCCGAGAAGAAACTTCAAGTTTCTAGGAGTTTTGGAGCCTGAATCAGAACTCTGCGGACAGGTTAATTCATCACAACGTGACAGATCTAGGATATAATGGAATTTATATTTTGATAGACAGGATATCCATCACCATTGTGACGGAGTAACCCATCCACCGAAATCTATATAAGGTCCATGGTTTGTGCGAGTTAAAACTGCAATCATGCTCAGTGAAAGCCACTGACTTCCAGCAGCTAGTATGGCCTTATCAGCTTGCTAGGGAATGCCACAACTGAGACACAAAGCAAACTTTTCAAGTACAGAATAATAGGCTTGTTGTTCAGCTAAGGTATGCAGGATAGAGGCCACCTCATTGAACTCAAATGGACACATTTGGTACTAAGACAGCTTAGCTAGGTGCTAAAAGGGAGGGGTTCGTGGGCAAATACTTGTTATATCACACTAAGAAATGAACTTATGAAATGCTGATGCAATATTGTAATTCTTTTTAATTATTTTGTTTTTCGATTACTTTCGTCACCACAATTTTGTTTTTTTAAATATTTACATCCGCCCGTTCTTCACCCGCCACACCAACCTCTCTGCCCCGACCGGGACTGAGGCTAGGACTCAAGGCCCCAGGCAGCACTGCGGCTAATTGCCACCATACGCGCCATCACCAGCGCCAGGAGGCGAGAGTTAGAAGCCAGTTGCAGGCTCCCGCAGTGCGGGACATGCGCAGGACGCGCCCGGGCAAAGCCTGGGCCAAGGGCGGGCCGTCCTTACTTGTCATTGCCAGGAAGAGGCAGGGCAGGGCCACCACCCCCTTTTGCATCGGGCCTTGGACTTTGGACTGCACTGCGGACCTGCACCTGCTCCCTGAGGTACTGTGCTCATCCCCTTGTCCTCACACGTGCAGGTTTGGTGTAGAAATCAGCTGAAAACCTTATTGACTGTAATCATTCTGGGATCGCATGCCAACGCTGTCTGAACGCTGTTCGGACATTTGTTTTGACATTGTGTTGAACCTTGACCCTCGTCATCTATCTGAGTACAAGTGATTTGGACTTCCCTTTTTCTCCTTATCAATAGCTATTTTTGTGTGTGGCCCAGAAGGCTGGGGAAGAGAAAAACCATGGAGAGCAATGGAGGCGGTGGGAGTAATGGCCATGGTGATAAAGGTAAAAAAGACAGGAAGTCACAAAAACATGCAGGTTGCAAATGTGTCCTCAAACGAATAGATACCCTTATCAGAGAGTCTGAAGGTATCCTAGTGGTTGAACCAACCACACACTCTATTTCTGGCAAATCCCCTCCTCGACCTACTCTACCCTCCAACCCAAGTCCAAGCCACTCACCTACCATTACAGCAGTGTTCCATAAACCACCTAGAAAGGTGGCCCCTACATCCAAAATGGAGGCATCACCTGACACAGCAAGGGCTAGCCAATCCCCTACCAACCCACTTGGCATCAACACCCGACAGCCCGGAGCTGTTGCTCCTTGTGCTAACAGGTTTCTACCCTTGCTGGACCTGCCTGACGATTACAGGGAAGACACCCCTCAGCCACCCCCCATATCTAATGTAGGGTCAGGCTCTAGGCCTAATTTAGAATCCCAGGACACGCACCAACTTATCAACACACTTAGACTTGAAATAGGGACTATAAGATCTATGACCGATGGCCTTACTTCTTTGGTTAATCTACTATTGCAAAAAGATCCCTCCTGTCCGCAGAGTGCCATCTTTAAGACAGGACACGCCCACAACCACAACCTCGTCAGGATCATTATACTGTGCATGAGGCAGTTACTCATGGCAGGGGCATCATCTTTAGTGGCCCCCATAAACAAGTCCCACTTCTTCCAACGGCTAAACGCCCAAATAACCCGAATAACCCCATAATTAACAACCGCAATTAATGCCATAGTATAGTACCCACGCAGCACTCTTCAAACCTCTCAAACAGCATTCTACCAACTTTTTTATCCCAGGCGCAACATCCCTTATGCAGTGTAAAACGCCAGCCGATCTACCCGGATACTTCCAAATTATCTCATGCCCTCAAAATCTACATGGTTAATGTACCCAAGCTGGACATCAGACATGGTGTTGAAAGCACAGACTGCTTGATCAACAAAGCCATCCATTGGATTCGCCATGTCAGGGGCTGCCGCTCAGTAATATGGGAAGACATTATCAGGGCTCGGAGACACACTTCTCCAGCTCAACTGCTAGATTACATTAAACTTACCTTGAACGGGCCTGATCTGGCAGAAAACCTCATTGCCCTGGAATTCCATACCTTCTCTCCAGATATTTCTTCCAAACAGGTTAGGCGATTTCCATGTCAGTCAGTGCAGGCAACCTGTTATGCAACTATCTATCCCTTTAGCAGGATCTACTTCACTGGAGGCTAATGACCGACTACAGAGCGAGCCACAAACACACCCCGGATCATACACTGCTTCTCCACATTGTATGGTCCACCTCCCCAGTACTTTGATTCCATCTACTGGCCCCAATCTAGTGGGAGATATATCCCGGGGGGATATGGGACCATGCAGTTTTTCTATTCATAATTGGGAGGTGGCAGGTGCAGATCATCCTACTTCCTTAAACCCTCAAGCACCTTCCCAAGCTCTAGTTTCACCTAGCCAAGGCATTCCAACTAAAAACGCTGCATCTGGTTTTCCATCCCACCAGCAGCTGAAGATAATATTGTGAAACGTGGCAGGGCTTAGTAGCAAACTGTCAATCCCCCATTGGAACCAACTAATAGAGGGTTTTGACATATGTATTTTCCAAGAGACCTGCACCTCTATATAAACCAAGTTATGCTTGTTTCTACTCTCCAGCAACTATGGTAGGGATAGGGCGCCCGTCAGGGGGACTGATTATATGGGCAAACATTGCCCTTGGCTTCACTTGCCAATCAAATTCCAATCCAGACATCTTAAGACTTAGTATCATGGGGTCGGGTGGGGGGGTGGAATGATTGATCTTTTTAATGTCTATGCAAGGGGGACCAAAGGGGGCAGACCTTCACCTATCATCTCAGCACTAGAAGAAAATCTAGCCAGCTGTTCTCCTCACTCTAGAACTGTGGTGGCAGGAGACCTCAACTGCACCTTTGAGCCCTTGGACACAGAGAATCTGCTAGGAGTCGAGGGCGTTGATAACAAATGGGCTGTCCCTCCACTAAACGTACCTCCAGTCAAAAGATGGTCACAGCTGGCGCTCCAACTTAACGCCCTTACCATGGAGTTCGGTTTAAGGGCAGCCAACAGTAGAACACCATCGTATAGACAGGGTGCAAACACATATAACAGAGCTAGCTGCCCATCACGTATCGACTACATTTTATTAGATGTAAGGCTCTGGGGAGATTTGGTAGACATGAACGTGGGCACCACCACAGATAGTGACCATAAACCCCTCTGTGCAACCCTGAAACCTCTATGGGAAGCCTCTCACCAACCGTAGAGGACCTTACCCTTAACCATCACCAGAGAGATAGTTCCCTCAAATTGTAATAGATTTTTAAAATGGCGTAAGGTAGCCCTGCAAGAACCTAAGATCACTGGCATACGTCAAGTCTTGGTATCAAGCACAACAGAACTTCAGGCTGCAGCCTCAGGGTTACGGGGTTTGGCAGATGTGTCCTTGGACCATTCTCGCCCTGTGGAACAACTTAGTGCATACTTTCTAGTTCCCAATACGAACATCAAGTCCAGCTTGCCTCCAAGAGGGCCCTATTCGTGGTACACAACAGATTGCAGGCGCAAGCGATTGCTTCTAGCTGGAGCAATTAAAGACAAGAACTGCCCCCTGATTAAAACTGCAAGGAAAAGTTATAGAGCAGCATTACATCAAGCGAAGATAACATGGGAGGAATCCCGTTGGCAACAACAAGGAAGCATGGGGGCGTGGCCTAACGCCGATGTAGACGGACGCGGACCTCGGAGCTCCTCCGTGGCCTCCCTCCGTTATCATAGATCCTGCGGTACTACGGGGCCCCCTAATCCACCATCCTGCCTAGGAATACCTGGTGCCCTGGTGGGAGCTCCCCCGACGACGTGGGCGCCTGGACAGCGGAAAGCGGCATAATTCCTTCTCCTGCTGCAGTACTGGCCGTGGCGGCCTAAGATGGCGGCCGCGGCTTAACAGAGAGGTCGCCGTACACTGCAGCGACTTGAGGGCTGCACATTGCCCCTGCAGAGTGGCGGGGGGTCCTGGCACTGACCCCGGTGTGGCGGCTGGCGGCAGCTTTGGCAGAACAGCGGAGTGCGGGGTGAGTGGAGAAACCCCCTTCGCTGTATGGACGACGCTGATGGGCAGTAGAGCTTGGCTGCGAGCACTCCAGGTCTGCTTACCATTGGATCGGTGCCCTGCTTCTCTCCCGGATTGCCCCACTTGACCGGCCCTTGGATGCGACAGACTGAATGGTGCAGAGTGCGGGGTCCATGAGCAGGGGCCGACTGCTTTGATAGTGGCGGTGGACTTTGGAGGTACTGCCGGAGGCCCTGTCCTAGCTGCCCCCGCGGAGCCCCCAGGCTCATGTTGCCCGCTTATGGGTGGGTGGAGCTTTCACCGGGTGGAGGCCATGTAGCGGCCGAGTCCTAGAGCTATTCATGTGAGCCGCTGGGCCCCTGAGGCACGCTGCTGCATCGAGGGTAACTTGTGGAGGTGCGGGGGGCCAGAGGCGCCCTCACGAGTTGCTGGCTGTCCCCTGCGCTGCACTGGCTGCACGGCGCTACCTCCTTCCACCCTCCTAGCTGCGACCAGGGAGGAACGAAGGCTAGCCCCTGGCCTCTCCTGGCCCGTTCGCCCCCGGGGCTGAGTGCGGCTGCCCTGCACACCAACTCTTCCTTGGGACTTACTCTGCTTCACCTGATTTGCTGGACGAGTCCGCTATATCATTTAAGCGCAGTTGGGACTGATGGCATCTCGCCGCTGGTGGTGGCTGGTGTGGCCCCGGGCGAGCGGCTGAGATGGGCCGTGCATCACAGAGAAGGGGGTTCGCTGTCCTCCGGGAAGAGGATGGGGGGGCATCAGTCTGGAGACGAGGACGTCCAAACGCGAACCACCAATGTGGAGGCTCCTAGAGGCCCTACTTTGGCGGATATAATGCAGGCCATCACTGAATCCCGGGAGGCCCTTGAAACGAAGATAGACACTATTGGAGTGGATCTCGCTTTGCTTAAGGATGATCATAAGAAGCTGAAGGAGCGGGTGAAAGCGACTGAGAGGACATTGGAGGAGGTACCAGACAAGGTGACCAACTTGCAGCACTCCTTGAAGCAGATTAAGAGCAGGGTTCGGATTCTGGAGCTGAGAGCAGAGGACAGTGAAGGGCGCTCCCGCAGGAATAACCTCCGCATAGTGGGAGTTCCAGAACGTGCGGAAGGGGATGATGCTGTCCGATACTTGGAAGGCTGGCTCCGGAGGGGCTATCCCCGTTTTTTGCCCTTGAGAGCCCACAGGGTCCCGGCTAGGCCTCCTAAACCGGGAGCACCCCGAGACTGATGGTGGCAAGATTGCTGCAATTCCGGGATAGGGACCACCTCCTGCAGCGGGCCCGAGTGAAGCAACATCTACAAATAGATAACTCCAGGGTGATGCTCTTTCTGGACTACACCTGGGAGGTTCAGAGGCAGCGCGCCTCCTTCGTTGCTCTTAAGCGGAAATTGCATCAACTCAACATTCCTTATGCGATGTTCTTCCCGGCGCGGCTGCGGGTGGTGGACGGTTCCAGAACGCTCTTTTTCACCACCCCGCAGGATGCATGGAAATGGCTGGAGACACGTCAGGCGAGGTCGGGGCAGAGTTCGCCAACGAGCAATGCGGAGAGGCGATCCCCTGATGCTGCGAGTCTGTCGAGGGCTCTCATGCTGAGGAAATATGAATTTTATGATCAGTTATGTCCCCTATCTTAGACCCCAACGGCTCCATGTACATGCTACAAGTACATGTATGTTCCCTCCAGTTCTAGTTATGAAGACGCAAATACATGTGCGTCCACCGTCAACATGTCCTCTTTCAGATCCGCCATGAATGAGTCGAATATTCCATTCCTAAGTATGAAAGGCCACCGACTTTATGTGGTTCACTTTCCACGTTTTACAATTCAGGCGAGTAGGCCCTGAATTCTGCCATCAAGCCTTTTCCTGCTTTCTGCCTCTGAAAGCTCCAGTCCGAGCCCGCATCTGTATCCGTGAACTTTGTCCTACTCCCTGCGCGGCTAACAATGCCTGATCCGGCCCGTTGCCTGCCAAAAACTGTATTTCACCTTCAAGATTATCTGCTCCGCTCCTCATCCGATGCATTCCTGTCTAGTAGTTTAGGTAAACATTCTTCCAGCTACCGAGCAAAGGGCCAGGCCTCACTGTCCTCACGCAAGTAATTCATAGCCCCGTTACTATGGAGGATTCCTGCCCCCTCGCATCTCATGTAGACACTTAGACGCTTGTACACGCACTAACAGTCAGTATAGAATAGATTCCGTCCGAGAGACCTTTCCTTTTGGATAATACAGTTCTTTAAACATAAGATATTAGATATGATTTGGGATTAGGTTGACATGACCCCCAGACTTCTGTCTCCACATGTAGAGCTAAATGTCAAGTCCCCTTCACCCTCTAGTTGCACGTCAATCACATGTCATGCGGCTGCGCACGCATCTCTGCCAAGTATTTCTGCTGACATTGCAGGATTCTTTTATGGATCCACCCACCTGTGACATCATGTTTAATGACGTTTTTAGTTTACGCCTATGTTTACGCCTATTTTCATTACGTATGTGTAGTATTATCTGTATTATCAGCTGTTACGCCTCCTGCATCTGTCTTAATGTAATGCTTTTCATATAAATATCTTTACTTGTCAATAATGTATTGCCTTCCCTTCCTGAACCCTCGTGGTGATGGAATTTGATGCCTATGGTTCGAACCATAATTCCTTTGTAGAGGAATAAAGCCTTTCAGAACCTCTAATACCACGGATTCTGCCTCTTATTTATACTGAGTTATTCTTACTAGACTTTACCGCATAAAAAATAGTACCGGTAATGAAATATTTACCACAATGCTACCGGACCGTCGGCTTGAACGAGACAGAGCTGTGCAGGCGGTGGTAGTGATCAGTCAGGGTGGAACCAGCCCGGCTCCTGCTTCCTCTAACCGCTCTGGGTCCTCTTCAGCTGGCAGCACGAATGGAGATTCTGAGCCTGAACTGCCGGAGGTCACTCCGGAGACGGTGGACTTGTTTGGCTGATCTGGGCCTGGATGGTGGGGAGGGACGCTCTTGCAATGCAGCCCAGGTTTGACTGATAGGGGGGGGGGGGGGGGGGAGGGGTGGGGGGGGGAGGCTGTCCTGTGGGAAGAGGGGAGTTGGCATCACTTGATCACTATTATTAGGGCTCCCAGGGGGCTGTTACTGGCTCTTTCACACTGGGCGAGGGGAGTGCTGGGGGGGGGGTCTTTGGATCCCATTGGGTCGACGCACGTCTCACTACCCATTTTGGCAAGGTTGATGGTTCTTTTAGTTTGGATGGGGGCTAGTTTCAGGGAACCTATCCTGGGGAGTGGGAGTTGGGGTGCAGGAGCAGGGGGGAGGGTGGGACCAAGCATGTCGCCATGGGAGGTAGGGGGAGCAGCATTCTGTTCGCAGTTTCATGGCTACCGCCATAGGTATTAAATGTTTATCTTGGAACATTAGGAGGATGCACACTATGACTCGCCGTCACAAGATTCATGCTTATCTTAGAAGACGTGGGGTGCAGAGAGCACTGTTACAGGAAACACACTTAAATAAGCAGGAGGGACTGGCATTACAACGGAGGTGGCGGGGACAGGTGTTCTGTACCACGTACTCGGCTTATGCACGGGCGCGTTGGTCTGGTTTAGGGCGGGGGTAGCGTTTCAGAGTACTGGACAGGTGATTGACCCTGAAGGTAGATATGTTGTGGTGACTGGGCGACTAGATTGCAGGGACATTGTACTAGGGAGCGTATATGCCCCCAACACAGATCAGGCTTCCTTTTTTTGCACACCTCTCTGGGAAATTGGCTCCCTTGTTGACTGGCTTGGTGCTCCTGGGTGGCGACTTCAATTGCATCACTGATGTCTCCCTGGATCGCTCTCATCCCCCTCTTGCGGATTCCCCGATCCATAGGCTGCCTGCGGTGGGACTGGCAACAACAGTGGCGGTCGACTGATACTTGGAGGGTACACCACCCGCTTGACAGGGACTATTCTTAATTCTCATCGTTACATGACCTACATGTTCGGCTGGACTCGATCCTTAGCTACCCAGATGTACACGGGGCAATGGTACATAGTGAATACTTAGCTAGGACATCGTCTGATCATAATCCACTATTGACAATCCAACATTGGCTGCGGGACCGCCCTGCCATTCCCACTTGGCGGCTCCGCCCTGACACATTAGACGATCCAGTGTTCCGTGCTAATATTCGGTCTACCATTGACGAATATTTTAGGCTTAACGCCAACACTGCATCTTCTCTGGTGGTCGAATGGGATGCTTTTAAGTCGGTAATTCGGGGGAGCTGCATAGGCGAGGTAGTGGGAGTGTGCAGAGTGTTGCTGCAAGACGTACTTAAGGCAGAACAGCGGGTACGCGATTCGGAGAAGGAGCGCCCGGAGCGTCCAGACAGACAGGCAGGGTTACTGGAAGCTCGAGAAGAACTAGCAGTTCAAATCGAGAGATTGCGCTGCTTCGATTATAAGGCCTACACAGATAAGGCGCATGTGGAGCGTGATAAGGCTGGGGCTCTGCTAGCTTGGCTGGCCAATCCGGCGCGCAGAGGGACCATGATAATGGAATTGAGAGGTCAGGGAGACACACCCAAAAGCGTATCAACGATTATTTCTTACAGTATTATACCGAGTTATACCGGAGCAGGTTGTGTCCCGGGATCCCGGGGGATGAGGAGTTTTTGCCAAAGGCTGCGTTGACACAACCTGAAGCCGAGGACGCCAAAGCTCTGGGTCGGGATATTGAAGCGTGCGTAGTACGCAGCGCCATAAAGCACATGGCCAGGAACAAAACACCGGGCACCGATGGGATCCCCGTCGAATTTTACGCGGCCTATACGGATGTTTTGTCTCCCTGTTTGGTAGCGCTCTATAACAGGGCGCGTCGGGAGGGTGCCCTCCCTGCCTCCACGCGTGAATCCCTCATAGTTCCCCTTCTCAAGCCGGGCAAACCTGCTTGGGACCGTTCCTCGTACAGGCCCCTAGCGATGCTCAATCTTGATTACAAGATCTTAGGCCGAACTCTGGCCAGTCATTTGATGCCCCATATGACGAAACTGATCCATATGGACCAAGCCGATTTATTCCTTCTCGAAATACCGCGATGAATGTGCGCAGAATTATGCGCATTTTGGGATCCGACTCCTATGATAAGGATGAGGCCTGCATTTTTGCGGTCGATATTGAAAAGGCCTTCGATAGCCTGGAGTGGCCCTACCTTTTTAGTGGCTTGCGGGAATTTGGACTGGGAGAATGCTTTATATAGTGGACGGCGCTGCTGTACAGTGCTTCTACTGCCAGGGTGAGGACAGGGGGCTTTATTTCTGCTGCCTGTACAGTAGCTCGGGGGACCCGGCAGGGGTGCCCGTTGTCTCCTTTATTGTTTGCCCTGGCGATGGAGCCCATGGCTGCTCACGCCAGGTCAGGGCAGTATTTCCCTGGGCTCTTGGTGGAGGGACGAATGCAGCATATAGCATTGTATGCGGACGATCTCCTCATGTTCCTGCCGGACGCTGGAGACGCCCTACGGGGAGTGAGGGACTTGCTGGAGACCTTGAGGAGGGTGGCGGGACTCCGGGCGAATCTGACCAAGTCGTGTTTGTTTCCTACTAGGCCAGACAGGATAGATCATCTGAGGGCAGGGGATGTTCTGTGGGAATGCCGGTGTTTGCCGTTTTTGGGGACTCAGATCTATCATGCTCCTGACGATCTTTTGGAGGGCAATGTGGGGCGGGCGGTGCGCGGAGCGAAAACCTGTTTTGATTTCTGGGGGACTCTTCCATTATCTGTTCCCGGCAGGGTTGCCTTGGTGAAGATGGTCATTCTGCCCAGGTTTCTCTATTACTTTGGGACCCTCCCCGTTTGGATCCCGGGTAAGCTCTTTGCTCAGCTGAATACTTTGATCACGGGATTTATATGGGGGGCTGGGAGACGGAGGGTTGCTTTGACCACCCTGCAGCGGCCCAGGGCAGAGGGGGGCCTTACGTTGCCGGACCTAGAGGCCTATTATCATGCCGCGCAGCTTCAATGGTTTACGAACTGGGTGGCGGGTCATATTAGGCGCCCGGAGGACCAGGGTGGGTAAGATCCGAGTGGGCACCTTTTGTCCTGTGTGCGGCTACGAGCCCCGTTGAGAGGCGACACACTGTCACCGGATTTGTGGACGGTGCAACAGTGCTGGGCACATCTGACCAGGAGGGCACATGTTAAGACTCCTTATGCGCCCGAGATCCCGCTGAGGATGTGTGAGGTGCTGCCTCACGGGGGAGATTGGAGCCAGTTGCTGGCCTGGGAAGAGGCAGGAGTTACAGCAATAGGTGACCTTTATGAAGGTGGTAATCTTCTCCCTTTTAATGACCTCAGGGATTGGCATGATCTCCCACGGATGGACTTTCTCTTGCATGCGGCCCTGACAGCGGCTATCAGGAAGCACTGGCGAAAGGGACTGATGGAGCCAGATACATCTTTCGCTTGTCATTATGTAGTGATGGCAGCGGGCACCTTTAAAGCGGTGACCTGCCTCTACCGATGGATCACTCGAGATCTGCATCAACCCCTGACGGCGTTGCAGCTCAAGTGGGAGGCAGATCTGGGGGAACCCATTGCAGAAAAACCTTGGGAGGCGATTGTAGAGCGGCCGTGGAAATGTTCTTGGAATGCGCGCTTCCAGCTCATCCAATTCTATGTTTTTCATAGGGCCTACCTCACGCCTAGTAAAATTGCTGAATATTTTGGGGTGTCGGCCACTTGTCCCCGTTGTGACCAGGATGGGGAGAGTTTTCTTCACATGTTCTGGGACCGTCCGCAGGTGGGAGACTTCTGGAGAGAGGTGACGACTGCTTTGCTGACTGTGACGGAGAAGGAGCAAACTGACACCAGGGGTCTGCTTGTTGCATTGGTTCCCACACACTGCCAAGACTAAGGACACCAGCAGGTTCATTGACCTGGGGTTGGTCTTGGCTAAGAAAGAAATAATTTCCCACTGGAAGGCGAGGCAGGGGCCTAGTCTAGTGCGTTAGAATAGGGAGCTGGTGAAATGGGAAGAAAGTGAAGGGAACTAAAGATTAAGTATGGCTCAGCATAATGGAAGCGAGAAGTCACTGGAAATGGCCCGGGCACAGGTGGCACTCCTGGAGCTGACCAAGCATCTGACTGTGGAAGACGAGGATGCCCTTGATGAGAGGAACATGGTACGGGCCCCTTGAGCGACCCTTCCCGCCTTTGGGGGTACAGTGCGCAAGGAGACCGCTGGACCATGATACGAAGCTCTTCCCCCTGTGTTCTTGATCCTCTCACTACTGCACCCTGCGAGGTAGGGAGACTGATAGGTGGTACGGGAGTCTTATTTGCCTTCTTAAATATCTTAAGAGACCGGCGACATGCTTGGGGTGGGGGGTTCCTGTGGGGGGGGGGGGGGGGGGGGGGGGTTCGAAAGTGATAGGGGTGAGACGGGGTTGGGGGTTGTTGCTTTTGCTCCACACCATTGGATTGGATCAAGCATGCAGACGGACTGCGCTGTATCATGGACGCCTTGTGAGGGGATGGATGAGACTCTGTAGTCAGTTTGTCATGGTATCCGTTGTACTTCATGCTGATTTCCTCCATTGGGCGTTCAGTGGACCGCAGGATTGAATGTATGTTTTCGAAAATCAATAAAAGTCTGTTTAAAAAAAACAAGGAAGCATGCTCAGCTAAGGATACCAACTTATTCTGGACCCAAGTGACCTGGAGAGACAAGAGGGGTGCATGCTCACCTCCCAATCACTTCACAGGCCAGGAATGGTACGATCATTTCTGGAAGCTTTACTCTGTACCTGAGGATACACCACCCATAGAGCAATGCGATTCCTATGCCCCCCCCCCCCTCCGAGGCTGACAGTGAGGCTTTTGATTTGGCCGAGATTGAGGCTGCGCTAGGGAAAATAGTGCCCGCCAAAGCAGCTGGACCAGATGGTCTGCCTGGTGATTTATTCCTTGCAGACACTTCAAACTGGGCACACTACATCCTCCTTCTTGTCAACACCATAGCCAGTGAAGTCCCAGTACAGGGGTCTTGGAAAGGCGCTGAGGTGGTTCAGATTTACAAAAAGGGCGCGAGGGAAGATCCCTCTAACTATAGACCAATTAGTCTAATAGACGCACTGCAGAAAGATTTTGGCAGAGTTTTGTTGCAGGGAATACAATCATGGGCGGAAGATGAAGCTATCTTTACCCAGTATCAGGCAGGGTTTCGGTCTAGCACGGGAACAAACAATCAGGTATTCAGACTGCTTCCTATTTACTGGAACGTAGTGGTAATCAGTAAAGGCAGTCTCTATCTCGCATTTATTGACCTAAAGACTGCCTTTGACCTGGCTCCCAGGAGCAAGCTGTGGCACACACTTCGAGATTTGGCCATCCCACCATTCATCCTCAACCTGCTGGTTCGGATGCATGAGGGTAATTATGCTCAAGTATGACGGGGGGCACAAGGTCAGCTGACAGAGAGGATCCCTGTTAACAGGGAAGTCCGACAGGGTTGGGTTATGGCTCCCACCCTGTTCTCTTTATATATGACTGGGGTGGTTAAATTCTTGCAAGAAGATCCAGCAGACGCACCCACCCTGGCGGGTGACAAAGTACCAACCCTCCTGGTTGCTGACGATACCCTGCTGGTGTTTAGGAACCCAGCAGGGCTACAAAGATTACTCAACAGATTCCAACTCTTTTGCGACTCCAGGGGGCTGGTCATCAATACCTCCAAAACTAAGTTTATGGCATTTAACCCCCATAAATCGTTTAGAATCAATCTCCTGCTGGGTGGCATACTCCTAGAAAGAGTCGGCACCTTTGACTACCTTGGTGTCCGACTCTCCGACAAAATGTCATGGAGGCCCCACCTAGCAAAGATGCTCATGGGACACAAATGAGTGCCTGGAATATTAGGATAAGAACACCGCCTCTCACACAGTAGGCCAGTTGCTCCGGCCCTCACGGTTTATGATGCCAAAGCAATTAGCACAGCTCTTTATGGAGCTGAGCTATGGGGATTCGACAAGGTTGATGATCTTCGTAGATCAAAACATAAGTTCCTTAGAGACCTGGTGATGTTGCCCTGTAACATTCCACTCACACCTCTAATGCTCGATATGGGCAGATGGCTGATTGGAGATATTGCAAGGCTGCGCCCACTGCTCTTCTGGGCTCGCATAAGGCGGACCCCTGAGCTCTCCAAGTACACGGAAGCCCTCACTGAAGTTACACAATTAGATGTTGGCAGTAAAATAGGATGGATTTCAAATATTAGGAAAACACTCTCAGCTATAGGGCTTCAAGCTCACTGGGATAGGCAGGAACCACCAAGTATTGTGGAGTTCAAACGGCTGTATTGGGATTGGGTGGACTGCCAGGAAATCTGCAAACCTAATGTCAGCAGTTTGACAGCAGAATTCTACTTACACAAGCAGACCAGATGTCTAGAACCTTATCTAGATATTATTCAGGTCCCAAGGGATAGAATGTTGTACATTTATCTTAGATTTGGCACACTCACTGTCTGTGTGACAACTGCAAAGTGGCACTTCTCCAAACAAACATCCAAGGATTGTCCATGCTGCAGGGTCCCGTTGGAAAGTGTTGCACACTTTATGTTTGCATGTCCCGCATACCATGCTCCGAGGTCTAAGTGGCTAAAACCAATATGCCGACAGCTGGTCACACAGGATCATCGGGCCGCCCTGCGCATTCTTAGGTCCAACTCTAGTCCACTTTTTGCGTGTGGTATGGCTACATTTCTCAGCCACGCATGGCTAATTAGACAAAAGATCTTGTCAAGAGCGACCTAACACCGAACCAACAACAGCCAAGATGAAATTGTCGTAGTGTCTGAAGGCCGCTTCGCCGCTCACTGAGTTCTCAACTGATGCACATGCACTTTACATATGGTTCTCCCTGATGTTATTTTAATGAGGGCCTAATTAACTTCCATAAGGTGCATCTGGGGGATTTATACTGGGCCTATAACCCCCTAGGGGGGATTGTTATGCTGCTACTCTCCCGTTAGTTTTATAGGAACTCATTTATGTTTTTACTGATGAACTGTATAATAGTTTTTATCATGTAGTTTTCAGCAAACGCATCTCCTATGGGGGTGCAATAGTGTATTTTTATTGACCGCCTGTGTATATCCTTTTTATCATCCTGCTGTATCATATTTTTAATCTGTATTCTTCTTATTATAATAATGTCTTTTTACAGCTTTTATCGCACTTGTTGTCGAAATAAAGCATATATACAAACGTGAGCAGAAAGGTAGTAGTGTTCCCAAGCTGGGAATGGACCGCACATCAAACAATTGTCACAACAATCAAGTAAAGGCATATATTATAAAACATAACTCTAGGTATCAAGGGGTGCTCAATTAGCCAAAAGCACTTACTACCTTAAAGTGCCATAAGCAAAGTGAGATCACAAAATGCCGGAAAAATTCTCTAGGAAAATTGGCTTGGACAGCACTCCCATATATAAAAAGCTAGGTCATGCACACTACATATATTACACAGACCAGTAGCAGTATGATAGCTATTATATCCAAAGTTCTTGTGCAACTTGCAGGATGTCCGAAAAGTTCAAGGATGATGAAATGATGATCCAACAAAATTCTGGGTATATTTGATGATTTTAATGTTCTTCAATACATGTTGAAAAAAGGGAAACAGCCAACACGTGTTTCGTCTGTTCAAGGTAAGTACAACGACTTTTTCAAGGCAATGTGCAGGAACGGAGTATATACAAAGTAAACTAGTATCCAATAAGTGTTACTAATGATTCAAAGATCCATAAAAGCGTATCCAATAAGTAAGTCTTCCGTTTAGGCAAGTCGTGCCAATCATAAATCCGTTAGGCTTGTAATATAACCCAATCGTAATATGTGAAAGCTGCAGAGCAAGACAAGTCCGTTTAGATGCACACAGCTTGCTAAAAAAAAAACCTGAAGTCAAAATAGAACTTAACGGGTGTTCACGTAATGTAGGGCAGGCACAGCAAAAGGCGACATAGTTAAGTCTACAAGCTACTGCCGCGAGAAAGGATGCCGCGCCTGATAACGCTAAAATAATTCTGTTAGCCTCAAAGGACTGATCATTGCCCAGAAAACACCACCCTCATTCAATGTGCAGGTGCTTTGTGGGTTACAGTCCACCAGGTTCCCTGTTTATAGTTGGTAAACTGGCATTAAGCCTGCACTTGGACGATGTCCTTCTCTTTCTGGCTGACCAGGCCTGCTCCGGACCCAGATGCCTCCAGATCCTCTAATCCTTTGAAAGAGCGTCGACCCTATGCCTCAACCCGGCTAAATCCAATTTAGTTCTCCTTCATGCCTCACGAGAATGTGTGGACTGGCAAACAACCATTCCCCTATGGAGACTTTCTTTCAAATAGCTCGGTATTTGGGTGACCCTTCTCCCGGAGCGAACCTGCTCCCTCAATGTCAGCCCACTGCTCAAACGTATCAAAGACGACTTTCGTCGTTGGCAATCCCATCCACTCAACCCCCTCAGTAGGATTGCCCTATTCAAAATGATGGTTCTGCCCAGTCTCCTATATATACTCCAGAATCTCCCGCTTCATCATCCTCGCAGTTGGTTCCGTGGGCTGGACGGGGTGACCAGGACCTTCCTCTGGGGTGTTTCGAGATCATGGCTGGCCTTCACACACTGCCAACGGCATCCATACAATGGGGGAATGGGGATGACAAACCCTTCCCTGTACTACCTGGCCACCCGTCTCTTGGTGATCCACGACTGGCTCAAAGGCGGTTGGTCGGATCCGGCTTACCGGCTAGGACTAGAAAGCCTCAGCTTCTTCCAGATTCAGGTCATGCTATATGGGGCTACAATCCCCCACACTTTACCAGCAGTTACCTGAACGGCCCTCCTCGCGTGGTGGTCTGCGCTGCGGCACTCTCAATGGGACACCGAAATTACACTACAGACGCCCCTCTGGCACGATAGGTGGCTGCGGGAGGTTGGGACATAGGCGGTCTTTCAGAAATGGGATCTGATAGGTATCACTCGCTTGGGAGATTTGTGGGAGGGAGAGCATTTGTCCTCCTTCTGGGAGCTGCAGCAAACATATTGCCTACAGTCTACTCAATTCTACAAATACATCTAATTGCGGCATGCCCTTGCCCTCCACATTCCCTACCACACGGCAATCCCAGAGTTAAGTCCACTAGAAGCTAAGCTCCTCATGGGGAATCTGGGGAAAGGGGGAATATCCCAAATCTACCAATCCCTGATAAATAACACCCGTCGACATTGGACTGCCTTAGGACCTGCTGGGAGCAATGGGTAGGCCCTTTAGAGGAGGAAGACTGGAGGGATGCATTGATGGCCCCTAGGGTGCTAACCATATCGGCCAGGCTACCTCTCATCCAAATTTATTATCTCCACCGTACATATCTTACTCCTGTGAGGCTACACAAAGCGGGTTTCCTCCCGTCCCCGACATGCCCACGTTGTGAGGCAGAACCAGCTGATTATTACCATATGTTCTGGTCCTGCGCTATCCTTTACAAATAGTGGGTATCGATTGTAGCAGAATTGAGTTACATACTGGGCTGGATGGTCCCCCTTAGTCCTCTGGGTCTTCTCCTGGGGGTCATGGAAGGGATGGATGGTTCCCGTACTGACAGGCTGTTTCTGGGGACAGCCATATTGGTGGCCAAAAGAGACACTGCAGCAGCGTGGAAAGACTTGGCAGCTCCCTCTACTGCAAGATGGCGTAAAGGAGTGGACTGGTACACCGTCCAAGAAAAAACGGCATATGAGGCAAGAGGCTGTCTGGCCAAACACAAACGTATATGGGGAAAATGGCTGGGCTTGTTGGGCTGATGTTTCACGGACGATAGTCTGGAGGCTTGGGGGGGCAACCTAGATCTTATCCATTGCTGGGATAGAAGGGGGTAAAACTCTGAGAATGTACAGAAATGTCTTATATGTCACAGTGTCGCACTGCTCAGTTTGTTGCTTATAAACATCAATCAAATTGTTTATATAAAAAAGCCTGCACTTGGCCAGAAGATGTAGGATGCCTAAACCTGTACCATATTTTGCAGTAGATTGTAAATACACCACAGTGTGTAGACTGCTCCTTGCACACAACACACATTGAGCCCTGTGCTTGGGATCTCAGTGCTAAGATTTCAGGTTCCCAGTTAGCACATGAGGCCAGAATACGCTACCTTGAGGATCAGGTGGAGGGTGCGGAGGGCTGCTCCAGACGGAACAATGTCTGCCCGATTGGCATGCGGGAGGGGGAGGAGGGCCAGGACGTGGTTACTTTAATGGAACAATGGCTTAAAGACATTCTACTCTCCTCATCTCTATCCCCATTCTTCACCATAGAACAGGCACATCGCATCCCCTTTAGAAATCTAGCGCCAGAAATAGGGGCCCGCCCACTCATCTTCAAGGTGCTGCACTACAGAGACATGATATCACGAGAAACGAGAAAACTCCCAGATATTAAAATTGAGCTTGTGAAAGTCCTGCTTCTCTTGGATTACACACAGAGAATGCAGCACCAAAGAGGCTCTTTTTTGCATGTAAAACAGAAACTCAGGCAGCTAGACATTCAATACTCCCTGTCATACCCATAAGGCTTCAAGTGGTGTCAGACGCTAAGGAAAGATTCTTTGACACAACGCAAGACGCATGGACTGGCTGGAAACCATGGGCCAGTTTTCAGGTCCTCACCCGTCGGGCACAACCTGAACTCCAAACGGCACAGCATCTGCACCCAGGTATAGCAAACGACCATCCAGTCTGCCAGCAATGCCAGATCTAGAGCAAATCATGCAGTAGCAGCAGGAGGCCGTACGAGGGGCAGAGCGCATAGCTGTGATCCTGGAAGTGGCTAGCAAAGGCGGAACCCCATTCCCCTCCTCTGGAGACGAGAGCTCATTGATGGTAGGCCCATCGGACACTGCCTGACTAAATCTGCCAGATGTAACGCCACAGACTTCATATGATATTATTTGACACTCAAGTGGTCGCTCCAGATCTGCGGCATCCCTGGAGGACTGCACCCAATGCATGTTAGTACTTCAATCCTACTACACTGGAAACCCCAAGGGGGTAAAAGTCTGTGTTAATGTATCAGGTACCGCTCAGTTCATCCGTGATCTTACTCTCACTCTGAATGCGCCAGCGCAACACACTACACTGAACTTGGGGGATTCTATCACGGCAAACCTTCTCTTTCTTTCTTACACAGGGAACTGATTGGTTACGCAGGAAGATTTTCTCCCCGCTAAGGTTTGGGCATCTCCTGTTGTTAATAGTAATCGCCCTTTTGGTATTCCTATACTGCCATGTTGGCTCTTCAGATTAAACCTAGTTATTTTGGCAATTTTGAGGGGTGTGTATGGGGACGCTGAGGTTATGTGTGAAGGCATGTGCCCGCACACATTGACCTGGCAGCACACCCTTCTTACCCTATAGCAGTCCCATGACAGACCACAAGATTCCTACTTGGAATGTGCGTGGCCTCTGCACAACCTCTCGCCGGTATGCGGTGTAATCATATCTCAAGAGGCAAAATAAACACATTACCCTCTTACAGGAAACACACCTGACTTGGACTGAGAATGTTAGATTACAGAGGAAGTGGAGGGGTAGAGTATTTGCCACAGATTTTTCCTCTGATTGCCCGTGGGACCCCGATCTGGATCCACCCTGACAGAAGG
This sequence comes from Triturus cristatus, assembly GCF_964204655.1. Lineage (NCBI taxonomy): Eukaryota > Metazoa > Chordata > Amphibia > Caudata > Salamandridae > Triturus > Triturus cristatus. The sequence goes on along the minus strand of NC_140581.1, from coordinate 443,480,979 downwards.
CAGCTATTTGATTCTAAAGGGTAGGTTAGATGGGCGTCATCTCCTACTGGGCAATATATATGCCCCAAACACAGATCAGGGATATTTCCTGAGTTCACTTTTGCAGACTCTAACCAAATTGTGTGGCATTCCATGGCTGATAGGAGGAGATTTTAATAGCATCATGAACACAGGGCTAGATAGATCTTTCCTCCCTCTGCGATGCACTATGGCATCCGTGAACTTGACTGCACTAAGGGACTGGGTGCGCAGCTGGAATTTGGTTGATGTCTGGAGATATCGTAACCCTGGAGTGTGGATATACTCCTTTTAGTCTGCACCCCATAGTCTGCACGTACGGCTGGACAGATTCCTGAGTTCGCCCTCCATGCTTCCCTACGTGGCTGATACAGAATATCGAGGCCGCACACACTCAGACCACACCCCACATTACATTACAATCACTTGGGAAAATAAGGTCCCCGAAATTCCTACATGGAGGCTACAGCGGGCAATGCTGGGAGACTCCGCATTCCTAGAAGCACTTGGTGGGGCCATCAGCCATCAGGGAGTACTTTGAGCATACAGGCCCTGCCTCATCCGTCCTGGGCGAATGGGATGCCTTGAAAGTTACGTTGCGTGGGACGTGCCTGGGGTTGGGATGCGGTATGAGGAGACAAATAGAGTCAGACCTCAAAGAAGTAGAAAAGGATCTGCTAACACCAGAGACACAGGCGATAACAGAGGCCCCTGGCTCCACCCCATTGCTGGAAGAACGCAATAAACATTCAACACTCTTTGAACATTTAAGATGCCCGAATTACGTGGCGCACCCAGCGAAAATCCATGATAAGGCCGTTGGTTCTGAGCCTGACCTAGCCCGACTAATCAAATAAGACCAATCATCCGGCCCTATCACGGCGCTTAGATCCAATGAGGGAGGGCTGAAATATACACAACATAAAATCCACAACGAGCTGACCATACATTTTACACAACTATATCAGTCAACACTGGAAGCATTTGAGAGAGACATGCATGCCTTCCTTGACAGCCTTGATTTCTTCTAGTTCCATGTGTTGTTCGGCCATGAAATTGAAGTCCCACTCACACCAGAGGAAATAAGCGGAACAATGCATGCCTTAGCATCTGGGAAAGTCCCGGGCCCAGATGGCTTTCCACCTGAGTTTTATCAAACTTATGCTGATCTCTTAGCACCGCAGCTACACCGAGTGTACACAGAGACATTGCAATTTACCTGCCTCCCAGTCTTCCTCACAGAAGCTACGCTAATCACCATCCCAAAACCAGACTGAGATCCCACATATACAGGTGCATACCAACCCTTGGCGTTATTGAATGTGGATTATAAAATACTAGCAGGAGTCCTGGCAGGACGGTTAGCTCAAATTATTCCAGTTCTCATAAATGCGGGCCAGAATGGGTTTGTTCCTGCCAGAAACACCCTCTCTCAACATACGTAGGTTGTTTCGGGTAATGAGGAATGACACAGGTGACTGGCCAGAGGGGGGCTACCTAGTGTTAGACCTAGAAAAAGCCTTTGACTCCAATGAGTGGCCCTATATGTTTACGGTGCTCAAGAGATACAGATTTGGACCCTACTTTCTAAGTCTGGTCAAACTGCTAAATAGGGCACCAACAGTACGGGTTCACAGGGGCTCCTTGTTTTCACAACCCATAAAGATCTGCAGGGGCATCAGGCACAGATGCCCCCTCTCACCCTTAATCTTCTCCCTTGCTATAGAACCACTAGCGATGGCCATGTGACAATCGGTGCGGCACTGGGGCATCCATGTAGGTATGGGGATGCATGCTATATCGCTTTATGTAGATGGCATCCTGCTGTACATAAGAGACATCCAAGCAATACCATCAATTATACTTGATACACTTAAAATATTTGTGAGACTATCAGGGTTATGTGTTAACTGGGGGAAATCATGCCTATTCCCCTTTGTTCCCAACGCAGCAGCCCCCCACTAGTGGTTGATGGCATACCGGTGGCGGGGCAGCCAGTCATGTTCCGTTATTGAGGAAAAAGGATATATATATATTTTTTTAATTTTATTTATAAGTTTTCCAACATATGAAACAAATCATACGTATACATGTCATAAGGTCTATCTTGCATTATCTATTCCACAGGTGATACATTGACGCAGCACATCACTTTAAGCAACATACATCAGAACAATGCAATAGCCCAGTGTTCTCGCATATTCCTTACATATACTGTAATTATACATCAGCTTTTAGGAGGTCAGGGTGTTCTTGTAAGTATTTGGTAAGCGGTTGCCAGAAGTTAGAAGGTTTAGCAGCTGTGAGCAGTTTTTCTGCATAGATCAGAAAATTATCTTTACAGTAGATAGAGTCCCGTATCCATTGAGCCACAGTAGGGACCTTCCTGCTGTCCCAATGCATAGCTACTCTCCGTTTCGCTAATAGTAGCAGAATTGCGGTCAATTTTTTCTTGGCAGATTTCAAATGTATTAAGTGCCCCAATAAACATAGTTGTAGCATGCAGTCCAGTTTATAATTCAGGATCCCATTTAATAACTGTACCACCTGCTCCCAAAACTCTCACTTTCTCACAATACCAGGGCTAGGTGGACAAAATCAGCCAGATCTGCCCCACAGCGTTTACATTTTGCATCCTCTCGTAATCCATGTTTATGCAGATGGAATGGAGTGTGGTATGTTTGGTGCAAGTATTTATAATGTATTATACGTAAATTGCCGTTGGGCGTGAGAAGCTCAGTAAGTGCACAGCAGGTTTGCCATTCTTTCACTGTTAGAGGTGCGTCCAGTACCAGATTCCACTTTTCGTTTGCTTTCCACGTGTCAGCGCCAATTTCTCTCTGTAAGGCCTTGTAAAGTCGTGCCACTATATGTGTGTTATCTGACGCAGTTATTAATAGCTGAAGCGTCTCTAGCGAGGGGGATTAATTAGGAAATGTGGGGTATAATACCTGGATTGCTGCGCGTAGTCTATTGTAAGCAAATTTGAATAGTAGCGTTTGATTGTTTACATATGCCAAATCAGTCGGAGTCAGAAATGTCCCACTCAGATATAGATCCCCCATCATTGTGATGCCGACCTGTTCCAAGAGTCCCATACTACCCTTCTCTTGTGTTACTGATAAAGCGGGATGTTGTGCTAATGGAAATTCGGTGCGTATAGTGGGGTTTCATCTGTGAGTGGACTAATTATTTTCCATTCCAATGACATTGTACGAACTGTGTTAATTTCATGTTTGGTCAGATGAGGTCTCATATGCGGCAGTACATTAGCTAATTTAATGGGATGGGCATCGTCATCTTTCACTGTAAGGTGTGGCATATATTGCACTGGATGATACCAGTAGTAGGCATATTGCGCTTGAGTGCATAAATAATACAGATAGAGATCAGGGACTGTAAAGCCTCCTGCATCGTAGGGTAATGTCATCGTGGGCAAATTTATCTGGACTTGCTTACCCGCCCATATTAATGTATTCAACAGAGCGCGTAATCGGCGAAAGATGGGGGCTGAGGAGTTATGGGAATGTTAGTAAAAAGATATAGGAGTTTGGGCAGAAGGACCATTTTTACGAGAGAAATCCTATCTGCTAGAGATAAGGGTAATATGACCCATCGGTCTATTTGTGTTTCTAATTTATCAATTACTGTACCATAGTTACTCCGAATTACTAGCTCAGAGTCACGATGTATCCAAATGCTTAGATACTTTATAGGATCCTCCTGCCAAATCAACGGGAATTCCATTTGTGGTGATTTTGTGCTGGTTGTCAATGGTATCACCGCTGATTTGGACCAGTTGATTTGTAAACCGGAGTGTCGTCCGAATTGTATGTACTCTCGCAGTACCGGAGATAGGTTATTAGCGGGATCCCTAATATATAATACCATATCATCGGCATACAGTGAGATGCCAACGAGACGCAAATTAAACTGCAAGGCTGTAAATGCATAATTCTGGCTTATTTTACAGGCCAGAGGCTCTAGAGCAATTGCAAATAATAACGGCGACAGTGGGCAACCTTGCCGCGTCCCTCTTTGTATCGGTATTACATCCGATATATGTCTGTTAACTTTTATGTGAGCAGTGGGTTTTGTGTAAAGAAGTTTGATCCATTGTATTAACATCGGTGGGAGACCTATCCACTGGAGAATAGTGAAGAGGTAGGTCCATTTGACGGAGTCGAAGGCCTTGGCCGCGTCTAGCAGCACAGCCACTGCCTCCAACTCCGGGTTCAATTGATGCAGGAGGGCGAATATCACACACAAGTTATGAGTAGTGGAACTGGATGGTATAAACGCCGATTGATCCGGTAATACAATAGTGGTCATTAACGGTTGAAGCCTGGTTGCAATTATCTTAGCTAGTAATTTTGCGTCTGTATTTATTAAGGAGAGTGGTCTAAAAAGACTCAGCTACTTCTGTTTTTTTTCCCGGTTTAAGTAAGGCGACTATAAGCGCTTCACGCAGTGTTGGGGGAAGAAGTTTATTATTATACACTTCGTCATACATTTCCAATAGGTATGGGCTAATTAACTCGGAGTAGGTTTTGTAGAATTCTCCCGTAAAGCCATCGGGCCCTGGTAATTTGGCCATTAGGGAGGGTCTTTATAGCATCTTGGACTTCCTCTAGAGTGATCGGCCGTGCTAGATATTCATGGTGACTGTCGGAGAGCCAGACTAGGGCTATATCCTCTACATAATCTAGGATCTCTTGAGCATGTGCCGTATCTCGTGTTTTATATAGTGCGCCATAGGTATCCATGAATGTTTGTAGAATGCCCGCCGTATCATAATGTTCTACATCATTGTCGACAATTATGGAGGCGTGGCTTCGGCAGCCACGATGGCGGACATGAATTGCTGAGGCTCCCGTCTCGGGCGCCTATATCGATGTCCAGAGTGCGTCGCCGGGACTGCTAGCCGGCCACAGATCCGGCGAAACCTACATAGCTGAGGGTGCGGTGCCAGCGGAGACTCGCAGACACCGGAGAGATCAATTCCGGACGGAGCCGCGAAGCGGAGAGCCTCCTGCGCCGCGACACCTAAGATGGCGCCAGCGGCTCGGTGAACGGCCTGCCGACGATACGGGGACACAGCGGCGGGCGTGAGAGAGCCGCGCCTGCCCGCAGCGGAGCCCGGACCCCTCGGACCACGGAAACTCGGCTGGGGTGCGGGGGCGAGCCGGCCCCCTTGTGCAAATGGTCTTCACACGGGGATCGGGAGCGGGCCTGGCCGCCTCCCCTCCCCCACCTCCTCGTCCCCCCCGCTGGACGGCTCCGGGGGCCTGCTGTGACTGAGACCAAGGAGGTAGAACGGCGGCGCTGCTCATCGGCGGGGGCTTTTGGACTTGCCCGGGTGGGGGCGAGAGGTGCTGCCTGACCTCCGCATGGCCGCCTGAGCGGCTCGGCGGCCCGCGGCGGGAGCTCCTGCCTTGTGGGGCGTTGCGGTGACAGAACCCCCCCCCCCCTTCCCCCAGCGGAAGACGCAGCGGAGTGCCCCCGAGACGCTGCAGGTACACGGAGTGCAAGGTGTGTGGTGTGGGGGCAAAGGAGACCGTGCCCGGGGATGGAGCCGTTGTGACCATAAACTTCGCTGCCAGTCTGACCTGGACGGGGCCGCCTGTACGTGGCATGGCTTCGCAGCGCTCCCTCCACAGGGGCCCATGACCTACAAGGACGACAACTATCAGTTATATCCGTGACGGGGGCGCACTGTCGGTCCGCTGGGGCGCTGTCGGGGTGCCCCCGCCGTATATTTGGCTCGGAGACGCCATAGTGGAGGGGTGATTCGCCGACCAAGACGCTCCTGTGGGGCCCCCCCTCCTCCGCCTGACTCAACGGGCACTGTACCATACCTGGACCCCTGGGCGAACAAGAGTATCCAGCTCCTATCTGAGACTTCCCCCCCCCTCCTCTCCTGGGGGACCGCACTCGCGCCGGGTGTGCCCATCCCCGCCTCCTACACCCGATATGGCACCGAGGCCAGCCGGGCCTGCGGTTCTCGCCCCCGGGGGGGGGGGGGGGCGCCTCCCCGGCACCACTCAGCCATGGGGAAACCAAGGTCCACGCAACAGTGTGCGGTGCCGGAGACTGCTCCGGAAAAGATGCCAAAAACTTCTACTTGGTCCTCCAATACCGCGCCCTTGTCGGATCTCTCCATCTCGGACAAACTAGATAAAGTCCTCGCAGCTATTGAACTCTCCCGGATCTCGATGGAGGAACGGCTCGGCACATTGACGACGGAAGTTAATCTGCTCCGGGATGATCACCGCAAGCTGGCGGATCGGGTACGTGCGGAGGAACGGACATTGGAGGAAATACAGCCCGCACTGAAAGAGCAACAGTCGACAGTCCAGGGCATCCTCACTCGCTTGACTGCAGTGGAGGAAAGGGCACAGGACTTAGAAGGCCGCTCGAGACGCTGCAATATTCGGGTGGTGGGGCTGCCGGAGGGGATCGAAGGAACAAACCCCATAGACTATATGTACACTTGGATTAAATCCTTTACCCCAGCGGCAGACCGTACCGCGTTTTTCTCGATCGAACGAGCCCACAGGGTGCCGGCCCGGAAACCCATTCCCGGAGCGCCCCCTCGACCACTGCTCGCTAAATTTCTGCACTTTCGAGATCGAGACGCGGTGCTCCGAGCGGCACGGCAGGCGGTGCCACTCCGAATAGAGGACAAGCAGGTAATGATTTTCCCAGACCACGCTCGAGCAGTGCAACAGCAGCGATCCACTTTTCAGGACGTAAAGCGGAAACTGCGGGACAACAACATGCAGTACGCCTTACTTTATCCACCTCGCCTCAAGGTTCTCTACAAGGGCTCTTCAGTCTTTTTCATGACTGCCGAGGCGGCGCACGATTGAGCGGAACAACACTGCACACGGACGCCCGATACTCGCCCTAGAAACGGCTCACCCTACAACACTTTCCGAGCAAAAAAGCGCCCCATGAAGCCTTGTCACACAGAAATGAAAGTAACCTCTGGTACCCATGACTCGCCGGATCTGGAGCAGATTATGAAGCATTACAGGCGGTCATAGATCTCCGATCCACCCAACAGACCGACTCCATCGATCGCCCTCCACACATCTTCTCCTCAGAGGGTGAAAATGACAGTGATGACACCGCATCAGGGGTGGGCTCCGTGGTGCCCTCTGGGGTCACCCCACAAACGGTGGAAGGACTGTTGGATGGGCAGGTGTCTCCCTCCTCACCATGATGCACCCAAGAACAATAGACTGCCTACTTTGTATCCTTATGAGTAATAGTCAATATGCACCCACTATTGCAGATGTCGAGCCTGACACATCCCTAGCGACGCGTAATGATCCTCTTCCATGCCTGCTAGACGCATGGACGCGCAGCTTCAGGTTGCCACCACCCACCATATAGAACAGGTTCACTCCCCTGGCGTTACAGGGAGAAGTTTGGACACACCGTCTCTCGGACGATGAGTCCCTTGCATTGGGACTGTTTCCCATACCCCAGCATACCGTTTATTACCAAGTTCTTACGCACCCCACAAGTCATGGCACCCTACACCCGCACGACCAAATGCCCCAGCGGCCGGGATCACTGGCTCGTTATTCGGCAGCGGCGCAGCGAACCTCTAGGTCCCCATACAACGACCACTCGGACCGGCAGCTCCCTCGGCCCGCACACTAGACGTACTACCCATGGCACAGAGGACGAGTGTAACAGACGTTAACATACTCACGTTAAATGCATGCGGTCTTCACACCCCCCGCAAGCGCTATGCGATCTATGCCTATGCGAAGCGCCAAGCAGCATCCATACTCCTATTGCAAGAAACCCATTTTAATGCAGCGGAGGTGGGCAGGGTGCAGGCGAAATGGCGGGGCCTTGTTTGCACTACAACATACTCATCATTTGCCCGCGGCGCGCTGATCTGGGTTTGACTGGGTACTCCGTTCCGGGAGCTCCAGCGGGTGGTAGACTGGGAGGGTAGGTTTGTCCTGTTGGAGGGACTGCTCGACGGACAGGCCGTCCTATTGGGAAGCATATATGCTCCGAATGTTGACCAGGATAAGTTTTGGGACAGACTTACGAAAATCCTGGCCCAATTCACGCATGTGCCGTGGATACTCGGGGGAGACTACAATTGCGTCCTGGATCCCGACTTAGACCGCTCCTGCCCCCCACTGCCACGTTCCCCTACTTACAGACAAATCGATAGATTTAAGGCATGGGTAGCACATTGGTCAATCACAGATGCGTGGCGATTGCATTACCCTCATACACGCATGTACTCCTTCTACTCTGCTCCTCACAATCTCCGAGTCAGGCTGGATCGGTTCTAATGCACGGCAGCGGTGCTCCCTCAGGTCCGTCACACGGATTACCTGGGTAGAGTCCTATCCGACCATGATGCACATGTGCTAAGTTTTCAATGGAGACCCCCACACCCCCCCGTCCCCACATGGCGCCTCCCACGCGATTGTCTAGCGGATCCGGTCTTCACCCACGAACAAGAGTGTAGTATCCGAGAATACTATGCCCGAAATGCGGGGTCGGCATCCTCCACCCTGATCGAGTGGGACAGCTTCAAGGTGGTGGCCAGGGGAGACTGCATTCAACAGCGCGTCGGGGTGAAACGTACCCTGGAACAGGCCCTCGATAAAGCCGAGAAACGGCTTGCTAACGCCACAAAACTCACCGACCAATCGGTGGCAGTGGCAGTGGCAACGCAGCTTGCCCATGCCAAATCGGAATATCAGGGAGCGTGCGCGGATATGCGGCGATACAACTTTCGGACATATGCGACTCGAATGCACAAAGAGCGCGACAAGACTGGTTCGCTGCTGGCGTGGCTAGCTAAACAAGACACGGAGATGCGACCCATCACGTCCATACATACGCAACGCGGCGTCTTGGTACACTCCCAGGATGAGATTCTTCAAGAATTCCGTCAATATAACTCGGAGGTCTATGGTAGCCCTCGAGCATGGAGTCAGGGGACGATCGATCGCTTCCTTGACCCTCTCCCTCTCCCTCGGATCTCTGCTGCAGAGAAAACTGACCTGGACACGACAATACATACCTCGGAGATCACACATGCCATACGTACATTGGCCCGAAACAAAGCCCCGGGCTTGGACGGGTTCCCGCTAGAATACTATGTCACCTTCGCTTCCCTGCTGACCCCCCGTCTATCAACGGTACTGGACACAGCACTACGCGCGGGCGAATTACCCAGATCCATGAGAGAAATCGGTAATTGTCACTTTCCCGAAGCCCAACCACGACCCACAGCTGTTAGCTTCTTATCGACCCATAACGCTCCTTACAGCCGACTGTAACATTTTAGGGAAAATATTGGCAGAAAGATACTCCCGGGTGGTATGTTCACTAGTACACGCTGACCAATGCGGATTCGTACCGGGCAGGAATACCTCCCAGAACATACGACGTCTGTTCCATATCCAGGACCAGATTGGTGACCGCTTCCCCGGAGCGGCGTGCCTGATCTTGGACCTCGAGAAGGCCTACGACACTCTGACGTGGCAGTACCTGTTCTCGGTTCTCCAGCGTGCTGGCCTTGGCCCCAAGCTTGTAGCCTACACCCGCCTTCTATACACTAAACTCACTTCCCGAATCCGCATTGGGCGTCGTATTTCTTCGGCATTCACAATACACCGGGGTACCAGACAGGACTGGCCCCTCTCGCCCCTATTATTCGCGTTGGCTGTGGAGCCCTTGGCTATCCGTCTCCGAAGGGAGGGGCAGGACTGGGGCATACTACTCGCGGACACCACGCACTGTGTCTCACTGTATGCCGACGATCTCCTCCTGTATATACGGGACATCCCCGCGGATCTAACCTCTCTCGGGCTCACCTTGACCGAGTTCGCAGAAACTTCAGGCTTGGAGGTGAACTGGGAGAAATCTGTGGTGTATCCCCTCCACCTCGACTTTGCCCCTCGGGAGGTGTGGATTGGTGATCAGAGACTAAACTGGGCGGCGGAGGCCCCTCGCTATCTAGGGATTCGCCTATATCATTCACCCACTGACATCTTCGAGGGTAACCATCGTAGGGCACTCGCCTCTATACGTTCCATCATCGGGTTTTGGCGGCATCTCCCGCTAGCCCCGATTGGCCGCGTGGCCCTAGCGAAAATGGTTCTGGTCCCGCGTCTACTCTATTACTTTACTAATCTTCCAGTGATACCGCCTCGCTCTTTCTTCAAAGATTTAGACACCCTCCTAGGATCCCTAATATGGGGCAAGGGGCGACATAGAATCGCACTGGCAAAACTGAAATTACCCACGACACAAGGAGGTCTTGGAGCCCCCTCGTTCGAAGCCTATTTCCTAGCGGCACAGCTCCAATGGCTCTCCTATTGGACAGCCGGCAGGCACACGTCCGAAACATACACGGCCACGGGTCGGATAACGACACCGGAATTATGCCGCTTGCTTGTGCCGGGATCCCGCCCGGCGGGGACTTACCCCCTCCAGGTGGAGGTGGCCCGGGGGTGCATCCGGCGCATACACCGACTCGCACCAGAAAGGCCCTCGTATTCACCGTTGCTTCCGCTGGCGGGCTGGCCCAAAAACACCCAGTTCTTCACCCCTGCCATGCTTCGGGAGTGGACATCTAGGGAGGTCACCGAGGCAGAAATACTATTCGCGGAGGGACACCTCCGGCCATTCCAGCAACTCATTGATGAATATGATCTCCCCCCGGGACAATTCTTGCGGCACCGCCAGCTCCTCAGCCATTTTCGACCATACTATGATCTCACACTAGGAGAGCCCCCCACGCATCCAGTCCTTCACATGATACTGCGAATGGGACGGGGTCGTCACCTCACCACCTGGCTGTACAAGTCCATCCGGGAGTTGACGCCTCCATCATTGGCGCCCCTACGGACCCTTTGGAGGGAGGAGGTGGGACGGGCTTTTCACGACAATGAGTGGGAAAGGGCACTCGAATTCCCCAAAAAAGTGTCTCGGAACGCCCGTTTCAAAAACATACAATATTACATTCTTCACAGGGCCTACTTGACCCCAGCGCGCCTCCAGTGTTTTTATCCCGATACAAATTTCCTTTGTCCCCGCTGTCAGGCGCAAGACGCAGATTTCCTCCATATGTTTTGGTCGTGCCCGGGGATCCAAGCCTACTGGCCGACTATCCACGAGACCCTCCGAGATCTTGCGGGGTTGCCCCGTCTAGATACATGGGAGTACTGCGCACTGGGAATAATGGGCCGGAAGAAGCGGCACAAAGTGCCCATACGATTTGTCTCCTTAGCACACCTCCTGGCTAAACGATGCATAGCTATGCATTGGCGTTCCCCTACGGGTCCCCCGCTGGCGGCATGGAGGGGGGCGGTGCTCAAGTGGTCCGCGGCTGAGGAGGATACCCTGCGAGAGGAGGAAGCGAAGGGCATACGCAAAACCCCGATTTCCCTGGAATGGGCGCTGTTGATGCATCAGTTTAAACAATCCGAGCCCTTAGCTGATCAGGACGCGACCGTGACCACCTCTACCGCCACGCAGCCACGCGCGACACAAACCCACCAGGATGACGCTCCCCCCTAATACTTCACACTCACCCTGGAGTGACTAGGTTTCTATCCCCGCTGCTCCGGGGCCTGCACCTATGCCGTATGTCCGCCTGCATAGTCGTACCCCGGCCAGGGGTTTCCAATGCGCTGCTTCACCAGTTACCTTACGGACCACATGTGATGTAGTCTGGCTGACCCTTCTCTGATAGTCCATGACTGCCCCTAGTTTCCCCCCCCCCCTCCCTGGTTTGTTCTTTAATATGGCAAACACCTGTTACATTGTACATAACCGCAGTAAAGGTAATTATAAATGTCAAGATTGATTTCACCTGACTGGAAACATGTACTTAACGATACTGCGATCCAATACTGATATGTAACGAAAGTACTAACAAATGCCAATAAAAACAAGTTTTAAAAAAAAAATCATTGTCGGCTATTATTCTGAGTACAGTATGTTGTTTGCGCTCCGTGCGTATTTGTTGTGCAAGTATACGTCCCGGCCGACCTCCCTCACCTATCCTGCGTGCTGCGTGGCGTTTCGCTAAATATTTCACTTCGTCATCCGCTAGAGTATTGTAAGTGTCTATTTCGTCTCTGATAGCACTTAAAATGCCTGCCTTATGCGTATCGTAGTATTCTGTTTCTAATGTTTTTATTCGCTGTTCACAGTGAGTCAATTGGGTACGAATATCTTTAAGAATTCCTGCCGACGTGCTTATGCAGACACCACGCAATGTCGCCGTGAAGGCTTCCCATAGTGTGCTTGCGCTTTCTACCGATTGTTTATTGGTGGCCAAGTAATCTTCTATTGCATTATGTATTGTCTCAGCATAGAGTGGGTCCAGCAAGGCTGTTGCATTAAATTGCCATACAAACGGTGGTGGAGTGTATGTCGGGATTTGTATAGCTAGTAGGACAGGTTTATGATCCGATAGTGTTTTTGGTAGGTGATTGACGTCTTGGACCCATGTGCACGCTCGTTCCGTTATTAGCCAATAATCAATTCTGGACCAACTATTATGGACAGTTGAGGAGTGGGTGCTGTCGTGTATATTAGGGTTACGCAGGCGCCATATATCATGTAGTCTAAATTCAGTCATACCGTGTTTGAGGGTAGCAGCCACTCGTGGGTGATGTTCAGTCATGTCGTGTGATCTGTCGCATGTGCTGTCCAATGTGACATTTATGTCTCCGCCCCAAATGAGTTCCATATCTGGAAGCTCCCGTATCCTGGCATGTACTTTCACGAAGAAGTCGGGATCATCCACATTTGGACCATATGTATTAACGAGTCCTACAGTAGTGCCTCGCAGTATACCTGTGACTATGACATATCGTCCCTGTGCATCAGTTAGTATTTGTTGTTTTATAAATTGAGTTCCTTTTCGCACCAGTGTCATTACCCCTCGCGCTTAAGCAGAATAGGAGGATGAGGCCACTAGGTTCGCCCATTTCTTCCCAAATCTATCTGCTCTGTTTGGGAGTAAGTGTGTCTCTTGTAGCATAGCTACATCAATGCCATGGCGATCTAAGTAAGCAAATATCTGTCTCATTTTTTTAGGGTTATTGAGACGTCTCACATTTCAGGTCACAAGCTTAGGTGCAGAGTTAGTGTACATTGTCATGACTCCAGTTATAAGTAAGGATGACTAATCTGGTGCTTCTGTGCTGGCTTGTAGACATTAGTGAAAAACAACTGCAGGTTGATGACTTGATAAAACATTTGAGTAGCATCTGGAGTTCTCATCCCCATCCCACCTCCCAACCCTCCCACATCACTATCCCAATTATGACCAAGACAATCCCCATTAGAAGAAAATAAAGCCCCCCTCTCCCTCACCCGTCTCGTTGAAAAGAGAGAAAGGAATAACTTTGGTTGCGGTGTACACAGATGGGCGGAAGCTGCCAGCCGGATTCCCTCAGGGCGGGTGTCCTCTAGGGGGTCACTACACTATCATATAGCGATAGTCCCACCATCCCTCGGCTCCATCAATGAAGTGGACAGCTCATTAGTAACTCAGAATTAACAGAATGGACATCCCCAAAAGTAGAAACATGCATTTTAGTAAACATAACATCAGTTATATAAGAATTTCAGAACTCTAACAATCCCTGTAGTACTTATCAGTAACGGCCTTCAACGATCACCATATAGCTCGCCATAAAGTGTCCTGTCCAAGCATTCGAACCACGGTGTCATCCCAATTATTCAATGTCTGAGGCCCCAGTGTGCTCTTCCAACACACTTCTGGGTGATTTCCGACACACAGATTGAGATCCCCTCTGTTTCAAGTATTTAAGTACATCTTTCGGGTCATTGTATATTGTAGTTTTCCCATCATCAGATATTCTCAGTCTAGCTGGGTACAACATTGCATATTGAATGTTCTGGACTCTCAGCTTCTGTTTGACGGCTATGAATGTTTTCCTTGCCTCCTGAACTTGTGGAGTGAAATCTGGGTAGATGGATATGTCCATGCCCTGGTGTTGTAGATTACCCAGTTCCCGTGCTTCGCAGAGTGCCGCGTCCCGATCCCTGTAATTTAGTATTTTGGCAATAATTGGTTGTGGTCTTGCCCCAGTCGGTGGTGCTGGGGCCAATGATCTATAGGCTCTCTCTACGATAAAGACGTCAGAGAAGGTGTCTTTGCCCAGGAGTGTTACAAGTAATTGTTAGATATAGCGCTCCAGAGGCCCCGTGTTTGTTGTTTCCGCTATCCCCATAAGGCGGATATTACTGCGGCGAGACCTCGCTTCAAGATCTTCATCTTTGGCCATTAGTGCCTGTATGTTTTTGTCCATTTTATTTAGCTTGGTTTCTGCGCGTCCTCTGCATCTGATATGCATCGCTCTGCCATGTCAATTCGTTCAGTGTGGCGGTCGAGGCGTTCGGACATGCGATTCACACGGTAAGTTAAATTATCTATTTTGCAATATAGGTTGGATACGGTGTTCTGTATCGAGGAGAACATAAACTGTAGGTCTCCTACAGCCGCTCCCGTCGCAGTTGAAGTGGTTTGTTGTGTATCCTGGAGCCATTCTGGATCGGTCTCAGGGGGTTTCTTTTGCTGGTCAAATGTTAGCTTAGGCTGATTCCTGTCTGGCTTCCCCATTTTGTGGCGCTATGTATCAGACCAGTCTCTACGGAACCGTTTTTGCAATTCGACACAGAAATGTAGATATGCAGGCCGCACCCCAGATAATATAGTTATTAGTAGTGAAGCTAAACGAACAGACTGTTAATAGCAGAGTTCTCCTACAGGCCAGCGGGTGTATTGATCGCCGCAGCAGCCTGTTGCAGCGGTTATTCAGTATATAAAGGCGTGGTTGGTAGCAGGCTTACGGTGGAGGTGGATGGTATAGTGCCCACTACAAAGGTAGTGTCCAACCGTCTGCACCGCAACAGGTACTGGCCGAGTGATCATACGCTGTTTGTAGATCACAAGCCGGGTGGGGATGTGGAAAGTGGCACCACAGAGCGGCGCCTTTAAGCACCAATTAATTCCGTATTTTGTGCACAACTAGTCACATGGCCTACTCCCCATATACAGGGTTATGGTGGTAATCTTCCTGTCAGGGAGTCTGTTCACAATGTCCCAGCAACTATTTTATGTGGAGCAGATAAGAAAACAGTGCGCCGGAATCTACAGCAGTAGTGATGGGCACTTCCAGTTTTAAAGTGTGCAGCTTCTGGGCAGCGTGTGAGAGGAGGTATTTAAGCCTTCACTACAGCCGCTTTTCGCTCAGTTCAGAATCTGCCGTGGGGAATTCAGTGCCAGCAACACCCACCTTCATGCGCCAGTCAGGGGGCCACCAGTCTATGCGCTTAGGGGTTGCGGGCTCACCCGAGCGTGAACAATCGAAGTTGGCTCCTCACCCTCGCAGCTGTAATTCGTCCCCTTGATCGCCGGAACCCATCCGTTACGCACCCTGCTCCGTTCCCACAAACAGAGGGTAGCGCGTGAGGGACTCACTGTTATATGTCCACTCGAGTACAGGGATTTCAGTGCGCATCAGATCGCACCGCAACCCGACACAATATCTGGCCTCCCCTCGGCTTCCGTGATGTATCAGCCACAACGTGGGGATCGTAACAGGCGCGCTCTCAGTTGTATCTGCCCAGTGCCGTACGTCTCTGCACGAGCAGGGCTACGTCTGTGTTCGGCGTACAGGCTACGTCTCAGACGAGTTTTTGTGAAGTCGTTTTCCTGCTATTGTAGTGCACTTCAAGGCGTGCAAGTTAGTTCATTCTCGTATAATCACCACTTCTGGAGCGCCGAAATGCAGGATAATTTCAGGATAATGTGCACAACCGAAGGAGCTCACTTAGCAAGCGGCCATCTTCGAGTGTGGCTAGCTCCGCCCCGGGAAAAAGGATATATCATACGGATCGGGACATATTAGATGGCAACCTGACTAGAGCTCTGGTGGAACATATAGAGTTCTGGAAAACACTCAGTCTCTCAACGGCAGGTAGGGTGGCACTCATTAAAATGGTGCTGCTCCCACGCCTGTTGTATTATTTTACTAACCTCCCACTTAACCTACCAGCGTCCTTTTTCCGCTCGCTGGAGGGCACGCATCGAGACCTCATCTGGAACAAAACACGAATCTGAGTAGCGCTCGCTAAATTCTATTTACCCCAGACTCGGGGGGCTGGCTTTACCAAACATGGAACGCTACTACTTGGCATTCCAGTTACAATGGGTAGCGGGTTGGGTGGCGGAACCACACCTAGCAGACATGGCGGAGAATGGACCCCCGTACAACATAGACATGCTCTTGCACGTTTTTCACCCATGAACCAGACCACATAGGTCACTCCCTCAACTGGTGCAGGTAGCCCAAAAATGTTTTCAACGGGCCTTATATCTAACCAGACACATCACGTCTTATGCACCAGCTATTCTGATACTGGGTATGCCAAGGGGAGGAGGCAAGGTTAGAATAACAGAGCTTGCGGCCTGGTATGAGGCAGGGATACACACGATAGGAGACCTTTATAACAATGGCACGCTACAGACACAGGGGAGGCCCGTATTACAGGGATATTCGTAAGGGATAAAAAGCACAGAGCCGCTTCCAGATTTTGGGATCTAGGACTGGAAGTGGCCAAGAGGCTTATCACAAGAAGCGGGAAAGCAGAAGACCCCCGACTTTACAAGCCTGGTCTCAATCCATGCTGAACTGGGCCGAAGCAGAGGGTACGGCCCTACACAGGGAAGATACCCTAGGATTACGCAAATACCCAATTTTGACCTCCTGGAATGTAATACGAATGATGCTCCAACTAGAATTAGCCCCAGGAGACTCCATAGACAACCCCAATGAAGAATTCCTTGAACCTCGCACAGGATAGCACTGAAGCCCCTCACGAAGTCTGGTCACGTTCACATATTAAATATTACACACAATATGGTTACGTGCAGGACTAAGGGAACAGAATTGATTGCTTTGGACCACAGGAGTGACACGGCGGATGCTGGTACAAGCCCCCTCCCCCCATCAGTTAGGCCCACCTCCTTTCCTCCCCCTATTTTCTTGTGTTGTAGGTTGTTGAGTTAGATATAGCTGTTTGGGCAATAGCCACTGGAGCGACAGCACAGTTGCAAGGTTTTAGTAAGAGCGCTCGCACCAAACATGCGCACATTCAGACAGTCAATTTAAGCACAAACATAATAGTTTACTGTCACTGTTACAAGTCAGAATTATTGAACAAGATTTATTCAATGTAAGATTCAATGGCTGTGCTGACACAAGTTTTTATGCATATTATTTGTTAACCTACCTGCATTGTCATGTATAACATGCTCCTTAATGCAATTATGTTCTTGTGAGAAACATTTAAGTTTGTAATATGCATAATCTCTCAAAAAACCTAATCAAATAGATCAAACATAGAGATAAGGAAATCTACAACAGAAGAGACAACATAACACAAGAATTCACATTTTTTTTCTATGTCTTCGGTTTGTGCCCATTTTGAGAAATACCACTCCAGACCTGATGGCCTGGTAGCCAATGCAGTGGAACATTTTTGAAACAAGGAGTCAAAAACACACCTAAAATTAACGGCTTAGAACCCACTAAAAATTCATTTAGAAGGCAACTTTATGGTAATGCTTTCTTGTTGGAGATTTTTCTCTAACAGAAAGTGAAAACCTCTTTAAAACTAGGATGTAATTATGGGCTATAGCAGCCCTTGACAAAACTCTACAGCTTTAGCTTGATGACAGTAGAAGGCCTATGTACATCTCAATAATATGGAGTTACAAATCAAGACAAAGTTTACAACTTCTGCTGTTCCAAACAATGTTGAACACATTTTTAGATGATGCCTGAGAACTGACAAACTGATAACTCAAATTCTCACATAGATTGCTGCTCTGGATGAAATACTGAAATTACAAGCAATTAACACATGTGAGCCTCAATCACAAAACCACCCAGTAAAGGACTAGAAATGTACTGCAGTCAAAGGTTATCAGAAGCACTCTTACTGTTCCTAAACCTAAACCGACAACGGTGAAAAAATAACCACATTGGCAGATACTCCTACGTAAGTGAACTGTATGATTCTTATGTTGATTCTGTGTATAAAGGTGTAGAACTAAAATATGCAAATAAGGGCGCCGGACCGACATGGCCGCTTAGCAGAGCGGCTCCGAGCGCCCGGCCCAGTCTTCATCCGCAGGCTCCGTCCCTAGCTGCCCTGGCCGGATTCTAGCGGGCACATCATGACGCGGGACGGTCCCGCACCCTCGAGGTGCAGTTTGCAGAGCCCTGGTCCGCCCCGGGCGCCGCTAGAGGTGTTTGCAGCGGGCCCGGAGCGCGGACGCGAAGCACCTGGAGCGAGGCTCGGCGACGGGGACTACTTGAGACCGCGGCGCCCACGAGGTGTCTGGGCCCCGGGCATCCGGTGGCAGAGAGGGGGCAGCCGGACCGCGGGGATCGCGAGGGGCCCTTCCCCCCCACACCACGAGGCAAGACCCATCTACCTCCAGTGGACCCTCCATGCCGGTGAGGGAGTGGAGATGCATCCGGTAGATGGACTCACGCAGGGTGGAGGCCGGTGAGTGCGGTGACGTGAAGGCGGACAACGGGGCCATAGGGGCGGTGTGGGGGGCCCGCAGGTGGTCCCTGGGGGGGGGGGACCGGCACTCCCTCGGCTACTTCCCCCCCCCCCCCGTTGATGCAGGCCCTCCGAGCACCCGTCTTGACCAGTGGAGGGGCGCGGCCTGGGGCGGTCCCCGAGTATCGGGCCGCGATCGACGGTCGGGGGGCCGGGCTTCCTCTTCTCCCCCCCATCCGTCCACGCCCCGGGGGGTCGCCCTGTAGCGCTAACACACTAGTGAGGGGCGAGGGGACCCGGAGGCCCCCACGGACACCGACAGCACTGACCGGAGACAGTGGAAGGTGGTGGCATACCACCCTGGGCTCGGGCGGGCCGTGGAGCAGCGGCTGTCCCTGGGGGTGGCTCGGCTGTCATACCGGGCAGCGCCCCAGGAGGTGCTTTGCGGGGCTTGAGTCTGCAGGCTGCCCGGGCGAGTGGAAGCCCAGACTGTACGTTCTTCCTCCTGCCACCCAGTTCCCCGGTCCTCCTGGTCTCCCCGTGATCTACTGCGGGGCCCCCGGCGGGTGTGGCTGTTCCCCGCGGACTGAGGTGGGGCCACCATGGGTAAGGACAGGAACCCCCGGCCGGCACCTGCGGCCACCCAAACCAGGATTGATCAATTCACGGCCTCCGAGAGGGGGACTGGTCCGGCCGGGAAGGCGGCGTCGGCCCTCGCTACAGACCTGGCTGCCATCTTGCAGGCCATTAATGCATCCCGCTCCTCCCTGGAGGGCATGGTAGGGGAGGTCAAGGTGGACGTTGCCCTTCTTCGACAGGACTTGCGCAATGCTAATGCCCGTATCTCTGAGGCCGAATCGAGAATCTCGACGGCGGAGGATGACATCCGTCAGCTGCAGGATCAAGTACAGGAGCTCACCACCCACTCTAAGGAGCTGCACCGCCGGGCCGAGGATGTTGAAAACCAGGCGCGTCGCAGTAACCTCCGCCTGGTGGGGTTTCCGGAGGGGGTCGAGTCGGGCCGGGCGGATGACTTCCTGGAGCGCTGGTTCAGATCCTGGATGCCAGCGGACAGTCTATCGGCCTGGTTTGTTGTTGAGAGGGCCCACCGCTCCTTGGCTCCGAGGCCTCCGGGGGCACCCCCCCGCCCCTTCATTCTCAAGATCCTCAATTTCAGGGACAGGGATGCAATTCTCCGTGAGGCCAGACGTGCTGAATCTCTCACTTACCAGAATCATAATATCATGATCTTCCCGAACTACACTCGGGAGGTTCAGGAGCTGCGGCGGTCCTATACGGAAGTGAAACAGAAGATGCGGACCCTGGGCCTCCAGTACCAGCTGCAGTTCCCGGCCCGTCTCCGGGTCATCTTTCAGCACAAAGCAATTTTCTTCGAGACGCCTCGAGCTGGTTGGACTTGGCTGACGAAGGAACATCCGCTGCACCGAGCCGGGCGAGGCTCACCGGCGAGGGGCCGCGGGGGACATACTGTGCCCGGACTGTCCAGGCCCCGTCGCAGGAGGCGCACCGTGCCCCGGGGGCGCGCTGGGGAGGAGGCGGTGGTCACACGTTCCATGGGACGGCTGCGTCGGGCCACTGGAGCTTCACCGGCCTCTTCGGTCGCCCCTGCTAGTCCTGTTGCTCCTGCCTGCCGGGCCGGATCCCCCGTGCGGTCGGGCTCTGCGGCCCAACCTGCTGCGCAAATGGACACCTCGGACCTTTCCTGCAGTCCAGTGATTTGACTCTCTCTTGCTGGGAGTGGTTTGTTTGTTTGCTGGATAACTGGGAGCGGTCTACCGGGCTGCCAGCGCCAATACTTGGACTTCTGTGCTCCATTTCAGGGATAGCTCTCGGCCAGGGCAGGGGATTAGGTCATTATCCGACCGATTGGGGGTCCACTAGGTGCTCAAGCCCGAGCGTTTTAGCTTGGTAGTTGTTCTTCACAGTTCGGGCGCCAGATGCTTCCGTTTTTGAAGTATAGGGTGGGGTGTGGGGGGTTGGTGTGGTTTTGGGGTTGTTTCGTTCTCTTAGGGAGGTTTATGTTGGCTGGAAAGATCCTCCTCATGGTTGTTGTTTTACGGCAGCAGTGCGCTCCTGACCTTCCCACTGGCCTGCTTTCCCGGGGTCTCTCCCCTTGGGGGGCCCCTGCGCCTGCGTCCCCCCTGATCTTGTTGCTGGGAATGTGCTCTGGGGACACCCCCCTTCCGCGTACACTAGATGCTCCGACTTGGGGTTATGGCTGAAGCTACCATTCCTAGGGCCGCCGTGCGTCTTCTGTCATGGAATGTCAACGGTCTTTTGAATCGTTTCAAGCACATGGCAGTCCTTAAATATGCGCAGCGTATGGGGATTGATGTCCTTCTCCTGCAGGAAACCCATCTTCTTGGCAATAACTGTCCCTTTCTTGCTCGTTACGGGTACGATAGGGTGTGGCACTCGGGCTTCGCTAGGGGTTCCCGGGGAGTGGCTATCCTGCTTAGACGGACTTTTTCCTTCGTTCTCGCCCAGGTGCATTTCGACTCCCAGGGCACGGCGCTCGTGGTTTGTGGCACTCTTGAGGGGCGGCCCCTCACCCTTCTATCCCTGTATGCGGCTCCGTCCCAGTTGCAACCCGTCCTCTCATACACTGCGAACTTACTTCCAACACTCCCGGCGGGCGCACTCGTCTTGGGAGGGGATTTCAGCGCTGTATATACACCTAGCATGGATGCGACGGGCCCGGTCTCCCTTGCCAGGGCTTTCCGCGCGAAGCAGTTATCGAACTGGGCCGAGGCCCAGGGTCTGTGCGATGTCTGGAGGGTCTGGCACCCGCAGGCCCGCCAATACACCCACACCTCAGCGGCGCACCACTCGCACGCCAGGATTGATTTAATATTTGTCCCCTCTACCGAATGCACGGGGGTACAAGATGCTCGCATTCTTCCTGGGGGCCTTTCGGACCATTCTCCGCTGCTTCTGGCCCTCGACCCGCCTCCCTTCTCTGCCCGCCCAGTGTGGCGCCTGAACGCTTGGTTCCTTCATGATAAGGAATTTCGGAAGTCGGTGGGAGCCGAGATTTCTAATTACTACCACCATAATGTGGGCTCTGTCTCTTCCGCGGCCGTCCTCTGGGAGGCTGTGAAGGCGACTATTAGGGGAGCGGCTAGAGGCCTTGTACAGCAGCAACGTCGGAAGCATCTCCAGCAGCTTACAGAATGTGAAGCGCAAGCCCTGGAGCTTGAGCGCGATCCGGAGGCTCTGACCGACGCCGGGCGAGCGCGGCGACTGGCCTTTCTGCGGGATGAGATCCGCTTGCACTCCATGGAAGGGGCAAAAACTTTATGGCGCTCCTCGGTGGCGCGGGTATACGGCTGGGGAGATAAGAATGGTGCTCTTCTCCACCGGCTGGCCACGTACCCCCGGACAAACAGGATTATCCCCGCCATTGTGGGACCTACCGGTGAAACCCACACGGCCTCCATGGCAGTGGCCCAATCCTTTGCCGATTATTACTCCACGCAGTACCGTGCTCGGGAGCCAGGGATCCCCCTTATGGAGTTGCTGGGGACGGGTGGAGCGGTTCTGAGGTGCTTGGGATGGGAGGCCAGGGAGACCCTTGACTCACCCGTTACGCTGCAAGAGATTGACGATGCCATCAGCCACTTGGCACCTGGGAAAACCCCGGGTCCGGACGGCTTCCCACAGGAGTGCTACGCCCACTACCGTGAAACCCTCGCTCCGCAGCTTTTGGGCCTCTATGCAGAGGTGATAGAGAAAGGTTCGTTCCCATTGGAGACGGACAAGGCTACGATAGTCGTTCTCCCTAAGACGCAGCCGCCATCGCAGTCCTGCTCGGATTTTCGGCCGATATCTCTTATTAACACGGAGGTCAAGATATACGCCACCATCCTGGCGCAACCGTTGCGTCCGTACCTCAGTTTACTGGTCCATCCGGACCAATGTGGATTCATGCCGAACCGAGGGACTGGGCACTGCCTGCGGCGCCTGCATCTCGCCATGGCTCACCGCGAGCGCCTCTCTCCTTATCTAGCTTTGCTGTTGGTCGACTTTGAAAAAGCCTTTGATTCGGTGGGGTGGGTCTATCTTGGAGAAGTGTTGGAGAGGATGGAGTTCGGTCCTCAATTTCGCGCCATGGTCCGGGTCTTATACGCAGCTCCACGGGCTAGGGTGCTGGTGAATGGGGCCCTATCCCGCCCGTTCTCCATTGGGCGGGGGACGCGTCAGGGTTGCCCCTCTCGCCCCTCCTCTTTGCCTTGGCAATGGAGCCCCTAGCCGTCTTGGTTCGATCGGACCCTGCTCTTCGTGGGTGGGACTGGCCGGGCATGGCTCCCGATAAAATAGCTCTGTATGCGGACGATGTCCTCCTTTACCTCTCCGACCCAGCGGTCTCTGGTCCTATTGTTCGTCGGATTCTGCACCGGCTTGGTCGGGCGTCGGGTCTCCGTCTCAATCCCAGGAAATCGGTCTTGGTTCCGCTGCATCCGTCTAGAGACTGCTTCGATTGGCAATCCGATATTCCCCTCCGGAGGCTTTCTTTTAAGTATTTGTGAATCTGGGTTACCCTTCTACCGGAGCTCTGCTGGGCTCTTAACGTGGCTCCCGTGGTTAATAAAGCCAGATCAGACCTGGCGAGGTGGCAGTCCCTCCCATTGAATCCATTGGGGAGGATTGCTCTCTACAAGATGATGATCCTTCCCAAGTTTCTGTACATGCTGCAGAACACGCCCTGCTTCTTCTCTCGTCCTTGGTTCCGGGACTTAGATAGTGTGGCGACCAAGTTTCTCTGGGGTGGTGGTCGGGCCCGTCTGGCCCTGAGCCGGTGCCGGATTCCGTCCGATGATGGAGGTCTGAGCATGACCAACCTTTATCTGTATTACCTTGCGACTCAGCTCCTGGTGGTCCAGGATTGGTTCTCGGGCGGGTGGGACGATCCGGCCTACAGGCTGGAGGGGCAGCTGCTGGGGTTCCCCTCTATTCAGAATATGCTCTACGGGGCGACGGTTCCTCGCTCGCTTCCGGACGTTGTACGGGCCCCCTTCTTGGCTTGGCGTGCCGCTCTACGACACACCCGGTGGTCGGGGAAGCTGACCCGTGTTACACCGCTCTGGCATGGCACTTGGCTGCGGAAGGTCACGGGTCTGGAAGGGTTTCGAGCGTGGGATCTCCTCGGGATTTCTTATTTAGGCGACCTGTGGCGGGGGAGTCACATCTGCTCTTTCCGGGAGCTTCGGGCTCGCTTTTCGCTGTGCCCCTCACAGTTTTACAAATATCTCCAGCTGCGCCACGCGATTCGGTCTCATGTCCCTCTAGATTCACGGCTCCCTGATCATAGCCCTCCGGAAGCGCAGGTGATGATGGAGTTTCTGGGGAGGGGGGGCATCTCCCGTATTTACCGGACCCTGGTCAACAACACCCCAACGGACTGGGAGGACACGAAGTTGCGCTGGGAGGTATGGGTGGGACCACTGGATGAGGCCGATTGGAGGGAAGCCCTTATGGCACCCAGGACGATCACCTCATCGGCCAGGCTGCGGCTCATCCAGCTTTATTACCTGCATACTGCCTATTTGACCCCGGAACGCCTCCATCGTGCAGGTCTTTCTCCAGAGGCTTTATGTGCGCGATGTGGGGCCGACCCGGCGGACTTTTTCCACATGGTGTGGACCTGCCCGCGTCTGGGAGCCTACTGGAGCGAGATTGAGACTGAACTAACTGAGACGCTGGGGTGGGGGGTCCCCCATGATCCCCCGACTGGCCCTGCTAGGGATAACGGACGGTTTGGACGGTTCCCGTCATGAGAAATTCTTCCTAACTACTGCCCTGGTAGTGGCCAAACAAGATATTGCTGCCGCATGGAAGCGGACTGACCCACCCAACTGTGCTACATGGAGGAGGGGGGTGGACTGGTACGCAACACAGGAGCGCATGATGTATTCGGTACGGGGTTGTCCCAAAAAGTTTAACAGAATATGGGGGAAATGGCTCGGGGGTGTGATCTAGGGGTGTTGATGCGGGTGGAGAGAGTGAAGTGGTTGGGGAGGGGGCAGGAGGTCTTGCTATTGAATGTCACTGAACATAGGAGCTATATTCTTGCTGCCAGTTCTTTTGGGCGGTTGTCCGTGTATTTTTGTATGTTTAAATGCAAAATAAAAAAATGTGCTTATCAAAAATATGGAAATAAACTTTTACACAGATGATGTATTTAGGTATCAAAAACATTTGTGAATTGGACCTACGCCGATCTGATCACATGAATGAATGAACATGGAGGAAATGACAGAGAAATGGATGGAGACACTGAGATTATTTGCACAGTGTACTTTTTAAAAAAAAAAACATACTTTATTGATTTTACAATGCGCCGCGCGTGATTTGTGATACAATCGGTACATATTCGACTCAGCAGGGAATGGAGTAATACAAGCATCTCTGTGTATATAGGTTACATTCGGAACAGAAATGCAAACCAATGTGAATTCATTGTTAATTTAGTACCGTTACACTACCGCGAATCTACTGCAGGCAAATATCAAACAAAGTCAGTATAAACGCTAAACAACCCAATCAACCCTCCCCTCTCCCAGGGGTGTGGCCTGCCGAGCTGCAGAATGGCCGCTAGCTAAGCGAGCTCCGCCGGATGAGAAACAATCCTGCAATTATCCGTGTGATTAGAGAGGCATTGCTGTGCTGATACCATCCCCAGACGTTGCCTGGTGCTTGAGGATCCAGGCGATCCGTTTGCTGAGCTAAGCTTCGGCCCGGCAGAGGGTGGGAGGCTCCGGTGAGAGAGAGAGAGGCGTAGCTGACCTACGCCCTTTGAGGACAGAGCGGCAGGGAGCGAAAATCGAGTCCGGAGCACCGCCCATTGTGTGGGCCGCAGGATGATTAACCGGACATTCCCATTCCTTCAGTGAGGTACTGCTGTGCTGTGTGGGGACCTCGGAGGAGTGAAGCCGCCCAGCTGATTGGTGCCGGTGAACTGCAGCAAATGCGAGCGGAGCTCATCGGGAGGACAGGACGAATCCAGGCGGTCGCACTGCGGCAGAGTCGGAGGACCGGGGGTCCAACCTCAGGCAGAGTGACACCGACTGCTTGTGCACTATCACCGCCAGCAGCTTCCCAGGTGGGGGCGACCCCACGGACCGGATCGTCTCTGTGTGCAAAGCATGGGCGATATTTTACAGTCCGGAAACTAAGCTCCTGGTGCGCGGAGGGCCTGGGAGGTCAGGAGATAAGGAGTAAGTGGCCCTCGAGGTTGGGAGCGGCCCGGTGCACACTTCGGCGGCCACTGCTCTGGGGCTCCCATGTATGTATATGAAGCGGGCATGAACAATGCAGGACTGATGGAGGGTGTTTGATCGAGGGCAGCTCACAGACACAGAACTGTGCACTGGGAAAGGGTGCGACGTCGAGGCTTGGTGGAGGAGGCCTCGGAGCGACTGGCAATCTATGCCTGAGCTCCATTTTGTGCCCGTGCGGTGGAACATATTGTCATTTAACTATGAAACAGCAGAACTGGGACTGCATTGAGAGTACTATATAACATAGCAGTGTGCATCAGTGGAGCCGAGTGGGAGAGCGCAGACGGGTGCTGACTCCAACAGGTGGTTTGGCTTTGTTCACCCGGACCTGAGGTGGGGGCCCTGATTGTAGGAGCTTTTGCCGCCTTGGGTCCCTGCCAGGTGAAGTGGAAGACCGCGAAGTGCTGGTTTGGGAGTGGCTGCCCTGGGCTGGGCGAGACCTGGAAGTCGTGCAGTGGCTCACCCCCATAATAGAACTGGGCGCATAGGCCATACGTGGGGCCCTTTCATACCTAGGGTGTTACCCAGACGATGAGTTGGCACATCAGCATTGCTGGGGATCTCCTCCACGTAGGGGAACCGCTTCATATCTACCCGCAGGGTCTCATGAGAGCACATGATTGCACCTGGCGGAATCATGGTCAAACAAGATGCAAAGCAGCCAAAGATGACCTTCGACAAAGGAGGAACATGTGGCTCACAGAGACAGAGCCAGAGCCAGAGGTCGGCGCGGAGAGGTTGCCAGAGTCACAGACGGCGGACCAAGGGGAAGATCTGCGCATTCTGATGCTCGAGATGAGGTCTAGCCTTCGCAATATAGACGCCAAGTTAGATACGCTGACCTCCCAATTAGACGCTGTCAAGACGCAGGTGAGCTCGCACGAGATCCGGGTTGATGTGCTGTAGAACCGGGCCTCAGACTTCCATGACTTCCAAGTTAGTTGAAACCAAGGAACAAATATTGCACATGGATA
This sequence comes from Triturus cristatus, assembly GCF_964204655.1. NCBI lineage: Eukaryota > Metazoa > Chordata > Amphibia > Caudata > Salamandridae > Triturus > Triturus cristatus. Next base: position 443,454,071 of record NC_140581.1, on the reverse strand, counting down.
GAGTGCTGGGAATAATTCACGCCAAGAATGAAGACCTGGAAGCCAGATCGCGCCGCAATAACCTGCGAATTACTGGCATACCGGAGACAACAGCTATCGCCAAGATGGAAACCTATGTAGCAGACTTACTTCTGGAGCTTTTGACCCTAATCTCTCCGCAGTGCTCGCAGTGGAGCAGGCGCACCGTGCCTTAGGCCCCAAGCCTCCGGTCGGCGATACACCCAGACCAATCCTGGCTAGAATTTTGAACTATCAAGACCGGGACCTTATCCTGCGCCTGGCCCGAGAGAAAGGGACTATCACACACAAAGGTAACAACATCTCCTTTTATCCAGATTTCACAACTGCTGTGCAGTCGGCGAGGTGCAAGTTTCTCCCTGCTAAACTAATCCTGTTGCAGAGTCAGATTCCCGACTCACTGATATATCCTGCCAAGCTCAAGGTTACCCACGAGGGATGCGTGCATTTTTTTACGGATGCGAAGTCCGCCCTCAAATTTGCAAAGCACATTGGTGGGAAGAAGTACAAACATAGTGCCAACCCTGCAGACTCTGTCAAAGCCCAGCTAAGTGACAATGACTGACGAGACTCCAGTATTGTTCCGCTCCTTGCTGGTGTTGCTATAGACTGAGATGGGTGGGAACCTGTGTGCCTCCTACTACACTCCGACGAGTTGTTGCCTGATTCTGTGTCTCATTTTTTCTCTGTTACATGAGGTTATCCTCCTTCAGTATTTTAATAGCTAGATTGAGCGGACCGCACAGTGGGAGGGGTTGGGATGAGACCCATGTGCATCTTACTGTTTTTGACCTGCACTGACTTAATGTGTTCCGAAATTGCTGGTTATGTTGTGCTAGGATTTATTTAATGAGATAGGCATGGCTCTCTGAAGTTTTCTTGGCCACCCTGTGCAGACAGGGAAGTATGCTGGTGGTACTGCGCCCCCATGGGAGAGCTCCCGCCTGTTACTTTTGTCTCTACAATGTTTGGGTTGGGTATTCTACAACCTGATTGGGGAGTTGGAGTGGGAGGAGGGTTGGGGGGGTTTGATGTTCTGTTTTTCGCCAGATTATTGCTATACAGGTTTGCCTGCCGCTACTGGGTGCTACTGATTATGGTACTGTGCTCTGCTCCAAATGTCATGTTGCACTTTACTGCATTAGCTGCCAAATGTCTAGTCTTCATTTTCTAACATGGAACATACGTGGGCTTAATGACGGAAGGAAATCCAGGCTTATCCACTCCTATTTGATAAGGCATCACATAGATATTTGTATGTTACAAGAAACGCATCAGCACAGCAGATGGGGCTCCGTTTACTCTTCTATTTACTCAAACTACTCTAGCGGGGTGGCTGTGCTGGTCAGACAGGGTCTTGACTGGTAGGAAAGTGAATTGCAGACAGACTCAGAGGGTAGATTCATCATACTCATAGGTGCTCTGGGTGGGATTCCTGATGTGCTGGTGGTTGTGTATGGCCCTAATGTTGACTCACCTAGTTTGTTTCAAGATATATGGGCTAGAGGGAGGGCGACAAACAGTGAGACCGTAATCTTGGGTGGGGACTTCAATGCTATCCTGAATGATGAGTTGGACCGGAAAGGGACTTCTCGAACATTGCACTCCTCAGCTAGCGCTGCATTGAATGCCATTCCCGTAGACAGTGACCTGGTAGACGTTTGGAGACGGCATCACCCACACATTAAGGAAGGGACCTGCATATCTGAGCATCATAAAGCATGGTCACGTTTAGATTTCTGGGTGGTGTCTCGAGATGTGGTCACATGGATCAGTGAGGTCACGCAGCTCCCTAGGTCCCTGTCAGACCACGCGCCATGCCTGCTGCGACTAACACTTCCCAACTCCGTTCCGCGTATGTTTACATGGCGATTACCGCCAGATGCACTTCTAGATGAGGCCTTTAAGGAGTAAATCAGAGGGGATATTAATGACTATTACACCCTGAATGCTGGGTCGGTAGACACTGAGGCCTCTTTATGGGAGTCCTTTAAGACGGTCATTAGGGGCAACTGCATCGCCCGACAGTGGAGTGCTGAAAGCTATTCGGGGCACGCTCGCAACTCTAGAAAAACAAATCGGGGAGCTGGAAACACGGTTTTACTCCTCTAACGATCCCAGGTTTTTAGCCCCCTTAAAGGAGAAACTGATTACATTTTTGCGAGGAGGCGCACTGCGAAGTAAAATTCTTGGGGAAACATGCCCAGGCCAGGAGGTACGGGGAGGGGGATAGTCGGGGAAGGACTCTTGCAGCCATGGTTCACGCCCCTAGATCCACCGCTTACGTCACTGAGCTGAAAGGTACACAATCATTAGAGGCCAGAGAGACATACTGGATGAGTTTTCCCGTTTTTATTCCGACCTATATACCACTACACAGGAGTCTAGCTCAGATGATCTTCTACCATTTTTTGACTCGCTGGAGTTGCTCTGGCTGGGCCAGAGGCATAGGGACTAATTGGACTTCCCATTTACGGTGGAGGATGTCACCCAGGTTATCATGAGTTTACCGCTGAACAAGGCCCCTGGATCGGACGGTCTAACAACCGCCTTCTACAAGACTTATGCGGAAGAGCTGGCACCGCACCTAATTGCGCTATATGAGGAGGCTCAAGCCTCGGGCATTTTGCCACCGTCAATGCCCGAAGCAATAATAATTACATTGCTTAAGCCAGAGAAGCCGGAAAATGAACAGGACTCATATAGACCTTTGTCTTTAATTAATGTCGACGTGAAAATTTTGGCGAAGCTGATCGCTAATCGCTTACAGCCTCTCCTCCTATTGGTCACCCGCCCAGATCAATCTGGATTTATCCCAGGGAGAGCTACCTCCCGCAATTTAAGAACCTTATTCTCCGTGCTGAATATGCTACTTACCAGTATGCATCTGTTCTTGGCATGTAGGGCTGCTGACATTCATATCTGTGCATAGATCGCCGCCTAGTGTTGGGTCCGGATGATTGCACATTGTTGTCCTGGAAGAGTCTTCGAAGTATCACAAGATAGGTGGCTCCTGCCCTGGACTACAGTGCGCATGGGTATCCTCTCCATCCTCAGATTGTTTTTCGCCATTGTGGCAGTGATGGAGTAGATACCGTAAGTGATGACCATGCTATACAGTAATTCTGAGTGCTGCAGCCGCTACAGGCGTCGGGGAGGAGGGTGGGCGATATGAATGTCAGCAGCCCTACATGCCAAGAACAGATGCATACTGGGAAGTAGCATATTCAGTTCGAGGCATGTGGGCTGCTGAATTCATATCTGTGCATAGATTATATAGCAGTCCCTCTATTAGCGGCGGCTGCCCGTGCCAGCTGCGGGAGTCTGAAAAAGGGTCTTGAGAACAGCCTGTCCTACAGCTGCCTGCTGTTTTGAATGTACATCTACACAGTAGTGTTTTGTAAATGTATGTATAGTGGACCATGTGGCTGCTCTACATATTTCCTCTAAAGGAATATTCCCTAGGAAAGCCATGGACGCCCCTAACTTTCGTGTTGAGTGGGCTCTGGGAGGAATCGTTAATGTGCGTTTAGCTTTTTCATAGCAAATTTGAATACATTTAACGATCCATCTGGCTATCCCTGCTTTGGAAATGGCATTGCCCTTGTGTTGTGGAGAAAAGGCAACGAACAGTTGTTTTGTTTTCCTAAAATCCTTTGTTCTGTCTATATAGTACATGAGGGCCCTCTTTACATCTAGTGTATGGAGCATTCTCTCCACGACATTTTCTGGATTTGGAAAGAAAACAGGCAGTTCAATAGTTTGATTCATGTGGAACTGCGATATCACTTTAGGCATGAAAGTGGGGTTAGTACGTAGTACAACTCTGTTTGCGTGAACCTGTATGAATGGCTCTTGAATGGTTAGTGCCTGGAGTGCACTAACTCTTCTCAACGAAGTGATTGCCACTAAGAAGGCTACTTTCCAGGTGAGGAATTGAATCTCACATGAATGTAGAGGTTCAAAAGGTGGGCCCATTAATCTGGTGAGGACCACATTCAGGTTCCAGACCGGTGCCGGTGGGTGAGTTGGAGGAATCACTCTTTTGAGTCCCTCTAAGAAGGCCTTGATGGCAGGCACCTTGAATAAAGAGAGGTGCTGCCTGTTCTGAAGATAGGCCGCTATTGCGGTTAGATGTATACGGATGGAGTTGTATGCCAGATTGCATCGGTATAAGTGTAACAGGTAACAGATGATGTTCTGAATGGATGCATCCAGCGGATTAATGTCATTGTTTTTACAGTAAATGACAAACCTTTTCCATTTAGCCGCATAGCAAGCTCTGGTTGTGGGTCTCCTGGCCTCCTTGATGATATTCATACATTCTGGAGGCAGGTTCAGGTAGCCACACTCTAAGACTTCAGGAGCCAGATCGCCAGGTTCAGCTGTTGCGGATCTGGGTGCTGAATTTCGCCATGGTTCTGTGTTAAAAGTTTGGGTGTTAGCCGCAGTCTTTGAGGCGGCACCACGGACAGTTCTAGTAATGTGGTGTACCATGGCTGGCGTGCCCACATTGGAGCAACCAGGATGAGTGTCATTGAGTGTTGCCGTAGTTTGCGTGCCACTAGCGGTATTAATGGCGCTGGGGGAAAAGCGTACGCAAATCTGCCTGACCAGTTCATCCATATCGCATTGCCCTGCGACTGTGGATGCGGAAACCTGGCGGCAAAGCTTTGGCATTTTGCGTTTTCCCTTGTGGTGAATAGGTCTATCTCTGGATGACCCCACTGCTGGAAGTACGGTTGGAGTACTGATGGATGTAGCTCCCACTCCTGCATTTGGTGGCTGTGTCTGCTGAGCAGATCCGCCATCTGGTTGTCCTTGCCCGGGAGGTGTTCCGCCATGAGGAACATGTTCCTCTGAATGGCCCACTTCCACATGCTCTGAGCCAGATGAGACAACTGTGGAGAGTGTGTTCCTCCCTGCTTCTGTATGTAGTACATGGCAGTCATGTTGTCCGTCCGGATCAACACGACTTTGTTGCACAAGTGTACTTTGAATGCCTTCATTGCCAGGAAGATAGCCATCAGTTCCAGAAGGTTGATGTGCACCTTCTGTTGCTGTGTCGTCCATAGTCCCTGCACTGTGTAATTGAGTACATGAGCTCCCCATCCCTGGAGAGACGCGTCCGCCGTCAGTATTATTTGTGGAACAGGCTCTTGGAACGGTCGGCCCTTGCAAAGGTTGTGTGGATTCCACCAATGCAGAGAGTTGTATGCCCGACCGCTCACCAACACTAGGTCTTTCAACTGTCCTTGAGTCTAATTCCATTGACGTGCCAAGCACTCCTGAAGCGGGCGCATATGTAGTCTCGCGTGCGGGACTATGAAGATGCAGGAGGCCATCATGCCTATCAACTGCATGAACACTCGCGCTGGAAGGGAGTGTTGTGGTCTGAAATTTTTTATCAGCAGTTGCAGGCTGTTGATTCTCGCTAAATTTGGCTGAGCTTTGGCAGCCAAAGTGTCTATAGTCGCGCCCAGGTACTGCCGTACGTGGGCGGGTTGGAGATGTGACTTTGGATAATTCAGTGAGAATCCCAGACTGTTAAGAAGGTGAATGGTGTGGGATATGTGGCTGGCACACTGCTGGGCTGACTTTGCCTGAACAAGCCAGTCGTCCAGGCAAGGGAAGACGTGAATGTGCTGTCTCCTTAAGTGTGCGGCCACTGTCGCTAGGCACTTGGTAAAGACTCTGGGCGCTGTTGTTACTCCGAAAGGGAGTACTTTGAACTGATAATGCTGATCCTGAAGAGTGAACCTGAGATATTTTTTGTGTGATGGGTGTATGGGTATGTGGAAATACGCTTCCTTTAAATCTAGTGTTGCTAGGAAGTCTCCCTGACTGAGTAACGGCAGAACCTGCTGAAGGGTGAGCATATGAAAATGCTCTGACAGAATGTATTGGTTGAGAGCGCGGAGGTCTAGTATAGGTCGTAAAGACCCGTCCTTTTTTGGGATTAAGAAGTACAGAGAGTACACCCCTGACCCCCGCTGTTCCATAGGTACGAGCTCTATGGCTCCTTTTTGCAGCATACTTAGTACTTCTTGCCGCAATAATGTCAAGTGCTCTGCGGACATAGGACGGTGTCTTGGTGGTATGTTGGGTGGATTGGATGTTAATTCCAGACAATAACCGTACTGGACAATTTCTCTGACCCACCTGTCTGTGGTGATGGATCTCCAGACTGGCAGGAACTGTTGGAGTCTCCCCCCGACCGGTGTTATGTGGGCGGGGGGCAGCGACAAGACGTCACTGTTTGTTATTGGCGGAGGACCTGGTGTTGTTGTGTCCTCGTCCTCTGCCTTTGGTGCTGGATCCACGATATCCACCCCTATTGTTTTTATTATAGGTACTCTGGGTACCTCCTTTACTGTACTGCTGCTGGGACCCCTGACCTCTAGCTGCTCCTCTATTCCCGGGGCGACGAAAGGAGCCACTCCGAAACTGCTGCGACTGTAGAGCCCCCATAGATTTCGCAGTTTCAGTGTCCTTTATAATCTTTTCCAGTGTAGTGTCAACCTCGGGGCCAAATAAAAAGACTGGGTTGACTGGTTGATTGAAGATATTATTCTGAATCTCAGGTTTGAAGCCTGATATTCTCAGCCATGCGTGCCTTCTCAACATCACACTAGTGTTGATTGCCCTTGCTGCAGTGTCAGCTGCATCCAGTGAGCATTTGATGGACGCATTTGTAATGAGTTGTCCCTCTCTGATGAGGAGCTCCGCTCCATCTTTGTATTCATCTGGTAGGTGTTCTAGCAGTGTTTCTAGTGTATCGTAGTGTGACCTGTCGTATCGGGCCAGGAGTGCCTGAGTGTTGGCAATGCGCCAGATGTTTACTGCTTGTGCTGCTACCCTTTTGCCTGATGTTTCTAGCACTTTGGACTCCTTGTCTGGAGGAGGAGCATCACCTGTAGTCTGCGAGTTAGCTCTCTTGCGAGCATTAGAAACTACCATGGAGTCCAACGGCAATTGACCCTTAATGTACATTGGGTCTCCGGGTGCTGGTTTGTATTTCTTCTCTATTCTCGGGTTCAATACCCGTGCCCTGGTCGTTTCCTTAAAGATGTCCTTAGCATGTTTAAGAACCCCTTTCAACATTGGTAGAGTCTTGACCGTTCTTTCTGATGTGGAGAACGTATCCACCAAGAAATCCTCCTCCACAGAGTCAGAATGGAGTTCCACTCCGTGATTGGCAGCTGCCCTTTCAATGAGGGCGTTAAAAGCAGCAGTATCTTCAGTGGGAGATGGTTTGATATTATAAAGATGAGTGTCAGGAGCATCTTGTGGGTCACCTTGGTCAGTAGGGTCTCCCCATGCTTGATCTTGGTCTTGCTGTTGGTCATCAGGGTCATTATCCACAGGATAAGTGGTATCATCCCCAATATAGCCCTCTCCTGCATCCGCTTCCGAGTGTGTAGGAGAAAAGGATGGCGGTTCCTGATGATAGGTGTGGAATGTTTCTACAAGCACTGGCGTCGAACCTGATGCCAGTTTCCTTTTTAGTGGAATCTTGTATGAGTCCAAAGCCTTCTCTGGAACAATTCTCCGCTTGCGGAACAACAGCCTACCAGTGTCGGCGTCGATAAACTGGTCCTGCGAGTCTTTGACATCGGTTCTTTCCATGGACACTGTTCGTGGTTGTTCGACACTCCTCCTAAGTTCGAACATCTTCGGTGCCCCTGGTGGCAGCAATCCAAACTTGATCGGTGCCGCCGCTGAGTGAGCTTTGGCGACCTTGTGTGGTTCGGGACCCGTTTTTGGTTCGAGGATTGCCCGTTCCCTGATGCGATTTAGGGACTCCGACACCTGTTGCAACGTGAATGCAGACGGTGCTTTGGAACCAATAGGCTCTTTGGAGACAGGCCTCGACGCGGTCTCCGGTTTCTTCCCAGCCTTCGGGTTTTCGATCCGAAGTTTGGGATCGACGCCCTGTTGATCCGACATTTTGGCAGTCGCCGCACTCTTCGGTGTTGACGTAGTCGGATCAACCACCGTGACCTTGGTGGTCGGTGCTCCAACCTTCGGTGCCATAGGCCATTGCGTCTTCTCGGGACCGAGGGCCTTCTTCTGTGTCTCGGTGCCGAAGCCCTTTTTTGGTTTCTCGGTACCGAAGTCCTTCTTTCTTTGGTCGGCTCTGATGTCCCTTTTCTGTGTCGACGGATTGGAGGGCTTGGATGCCTTCGATCCGACCTGAACCAGTTGCACTTTCGGTTCCGATTTGACCAGTGCCGGGTTTGGTTTCGCTTTCACTGAATCGAATCCAGTCTTTTTTGATATTGGTGGCTCTTTTGAAATGTTCGAAGCCGGGCCTTCAGGCGGGGCTGTAGAACGATCTGACTGATCTTGGGTAAGGCCCGAAGGCGATCCCTCGACCTGAGCCTTATTAAGACTGTCTCCTTCGGCCTCCGCATCTACGGATTGGCCTAGCTCCTCGCCGGAGCTATCTTCCTCGGCCCCAAGGGCCTCACCGTCGTCTCCTACCTCGTCGACGACGTCTTCGTCCTCGAAGATCACCTCATCATCGTCGTCAGATTGGGATTCAAGCTCCGAAGCATGGCTCGTGTCTATCTCTTCGACGCTCTCGACTTCTTCATCCTCGGTGCTGAATATGTTAACCGGGTTAGGTGCCGATTGTTTGGCCTCCAATCTAGCCGCCCGTCGATTCCGAAGTGTCTTCTTTGACCGGAACCGGGCGCAGGCCATACACCTTGACTCATCATGATCCGGTGATAAACATTTGTTACACACCGGATGGACATCGATGTGTGGATATTTCGCATGACAAAGGACATCTCTTGAAGGGAGTCCTCGATTCCATCCTCGAACGTCGATCGATGTTCGGACCCAAACTAGGACCGAGAAGTGTGAGTAAGTCCGAGAACAAGTATAATAGTTTGTTGATACCGAACGCAAACAATACCGACGATATCTAAAGGCTTTTGGCCTTAAATAAAGTTTTCCTAACTTGAGCTAAGATAAGCACATCCGAACCCAATGGCGTAAAAAAACTATCTGAGGATGGAGAGGATGCCCATGCGCACTGTAGTCCAGGGGAGGAGCCACCTATCTCGTGATACTTCGAAGACTCTTCCAGGACAACAATGTGCAATCATCCGGACCCAACACTAGGCGGCGATCTATGCTCAGATATGAATTCAGCAGCCCACATGCCTCGAACTGCACTATTTACACCCTGATGTACAAGCTGCTGCAGTATTCCTAGATGCTACGAAGTCATTCAACATACTGGAATGGCAGTATTTATTCGCTATATTGACTCGCATTGGGTTTAGCCTGCTGTTTATTAGTCTCATACGTCTGCTATATACACGACCTTCAGCTCGGATCTGGGTGAACGGTTGGATATCGTCACCGTTGGTCATCTCGCGGGGCATGAGACAGGGCTGTCCGCTGTCCCCGTTGCTGTTCGCAATAGCGATGGAGCCACTTGCAGCCCGGATTAAGGCAACACCACACGGCCAAAGGGTTTAGGTTCACTGCTAGGAGACTTTTAATTTCATTATACGCTGATGACGTCACACTGTACGTGATGGACCCGGCATCACATCTAGATCCGCTACTCCGGGAATTTATCAGATTTGGAGGTCTATCTGGCATCTCCATAAATTGGGCCAAATCGATCACCTTTCCCTTAACTGACGCCACTACCCAGACTTCCTCTGAGTTCCCTCTCAAATGGGCGTACGAACCAGTGAAATATCTGGGCATATGGTTCAGTAGAAATATGCAAGACGTATGGGACATAAACTTCGGGCGTACCATAACATGGTTGGAAGGGAAAGTTACTGCGTGATCTAAGCTCCTGCGGTCTTTAGCTGGGTAAATAGCATTGGTTAAGATGGTAGTGCTTCCAAAGTTTCTTTATTTATTTGTCAACATTCCTATTCCCCTTACCAGGCCTTCTTTAAATCTTTTCAGTCCCTTCTGGTCTCGCTGGTCTGGGCAGGGGGGGGTAAGGGGGGGGCAAGAGTGTTGTGGGACCTATTGACGCTTCCCTTACGACAGGGTGGCTTGGGAGCCCCAGATATGAGATTGTATGTGTGGAGTGCGCAGGCTCAGTTTCTTCACCACTGCGTACACCCAACTCCTTTCCAACCCCACGTGGCTGTGGAAACCGATGCTGCGGCACCAGTCCCCTTGACAGTAGCCCTATATCAGCCCTATAGGCGTCCCAGAGACGGCATAGATACGGTCAAAACCTTGCGATGGGCGTGGAATGAGTTGCGGAAAAGGGCTGACATTCCTGTTCTCTATGCCCTATCTATACCTCTGGCACACAACCCTATGCTGCCTAATGTGGGCGAGAGTATCAGCAAGGCCTTAGCGCAGAAGATGAGTCTTCGTACTTTTGCGGACCTCTACCTGGAGGGCACGTTTCGGCCACCCCCGTCCGCAGTGGAGGGTCAGACTGTGCCTTTCTCCGAACTATTTGTATACTACAAACTGCGAGCTGCCTGCCGGTGCTTACACAATACTTTCCCGAGTTCCCCCGCAAATCCTACCTACCTTGGAACATTTGCCTAATTCACCATCGTCACGCAGGCTCATTACGCGGATCTATAATCACATGCAGGTATCGGCTCCTCTGACAAAGCCACGGGCACTCCAGGCGGGAAATAACGAACTTCCAGATCCTCTTGCGGAGGACCAATAGGAGTATTGCTGTTGCCAGCTTATGGCTTTATCCCCTAACTATAAACTTTGCCTTATCCACTTTAAGTTTTTGCACATGTTTTATGGGACACCCTCCGGTTTGCATCGAATGGGACTAAAAGTGGATGACAGCTGCTGGAGATGCGGCTTCGCTCCTGCCTCTTTTTTACACATGGTGTGGAGCTGCCCATGGCTGACATTGTATTGGTCCAGCATATTTACCACGATTCACCAGATGATCGGCACGACTGCTGATCCTAATCCCATGCTGGGGTTGTTAGGTTATGTGAAGGATACGCCAGTTAAAGTCCACAAATTGCATGTGATGTTACTGTTGTTTGCTAAGCGTCAGGTAGCCATGCACTGGGGGCGAAAGGGGGCCCCCTCGAACAAAGAGTGGATTAGAGACCGCACGTTTGGGCACTCACAGCTGACTACCTTCCGGGAGTTAATGCCCTCCGCGTCCAGACCCAGGGACATTTGGGAGCCTTTTGTTATGTGGGCACGAGAACACCAGGAGGCTGCTGTTGATACACCGATAGACTCTATAACTGTTTGAGGGACATGGTTAGCCTGGGGGAGGTCGGGGAATAGAGGTTGGTGGTTTGTTGGGGAAATGGGATGTAGCTGATCAGCCATCGTATCGAGATAACTGTGTATAACTTGTAAGATGATGGCGTGGATTCCTTTTTAATATGACCGAACGTGGTTTGGAAATTGTTTCTTTGAGATTTACAAAAGTGTGTTAATGGGGGGGTGTGGCCAACGGCCGTGGAAAAAATCAGAGAGCGACCGATCATCCCGGTCTGAAGCTGAGCGGAGGGCGCTGACACCATCGGCAGCGCGGCATCGGCGAGGGGCCTGCTCCCGGCGCACAGAGCCGGGGAGTGAAGGTCCGGCGGGACAGAGTGCGCAGTGGCTGACGGCCTGGAGACGGCCGGAGAAGGGCCCCCCACATGGGCGTGGCATTGGCTGCGGCGCCCCTGAGCCAGCGGGACGGAGGCAGGCATAATACTGGTGCAGGCGAGGGGGTGAGCGGACTGCCGCCCCGGAGGCGAGACGCGTCCCCCGCCGCTGCCAAACTGAGGAGTTGGTGGCACCCAAGGAGCCGCGACCACGACAGCGCGACCCACCGCAGGAGTCGAGGGACTGCCCAGGTACTGTGGCGCTCTGCGACGCCTGCCAAGTGCTATCAGGCAGCAAGCGCCGTCCTGCTGGTCCACGCGCCCTCTCACGCGAGCAGCGCCTCAGCGGCTTCGCCGGTGACCGAGGGCGAGACCCCCCCCCCGCTTGAGCCTGAACAGTGAGCATATTCGTGGGGCTCTTTTCCCCCAGATGCAGGTAGCGCCGGAAGGGATGGAACACGCTTAGTCCCGGCGCGCGTCGTCGTCAGACAGCGGCCCCAAGGAGAAGCACAAGTGAGAGGGCGAGTCTGAGCGTGGAGCGTGCCCGTAGCTACAGAGGGCGCCACGGAGTGGCACACGGCATCAACCTAGCCCAGAGCAGAAGTCCTGGTCCGGAGCGCCTGGCCGACGGCACGTTGCGCAGCACTGACCCAGCGAAGCAGGGTGGGAAACCCGACAGGCCGCTCGGACGGAGTCAGCCCTTTGGCAGGCGGCGGTGACTACCACTCCTGCGCGTCTTCCCAGTGCCAGCATACCCCAAGTGACAATGAGCGGCAGAAATGCGAAGGGGCCGAACCAGGCGAAGCTGGAAAAGTAGGCATACACAAAATCGCAACCGGAGCCTGCGAGTCACGAGGCGGGGCCGGGCCCGGGACCGACCACGGGGGATGCCAAAGAAGTGACACTACAAGACATTATGGCCACACTGAATAAAGTGCACACGTCCTTAGATGCACGCATTGGATCCCTGTCGGCAGAACTATCCTTAATCCGGGCGTACCTTAACAAGATGTCGGACAGGGTAACGGAGGTGGAAGTGATGGCAACAACTCTCACCACCGACACGGCCGCTCTTAAGCAGCAAATGCAGCAGCTCACAGCAGACAATAAACTACTAGTGGCCAAGCTGGAGGACCAGGAAGGGCGTTCCAGACGGAACAACATACGCCTTATTGGGGTTCCGGAACAGGCAGGGGGTCCTGCCATTGACCTGTTTGTAGAAGATCTTATCACAAAGCATCTCCGCCCCCGGGGCCTATCCAATTACTTCTCCGTGGAGCGTGCGCACAGAGTGCCGGGGGGTAAGCCTAAGCCCGGGGCCCCGCAGCGCCCTATCCTGGCCCACATTTTCAACTACCGAGATAGAGACGCGATACTGCAGGCTGCGCGTGTCGCCCCCCCTCTGAGACTCGATAACGCCAATATTACCATCTTCCCAGACTACACTGCTGCAGTCACGAAGCAGCGCCGTGGATTTCTGGAAGTTAAACTGTTCCGTGACCGTGGACTCAAATACTCGATGCTGTTCCCCTCGAAGTTGAGAGTGGAAGCCGACGGTAAAACATGGTTCTTTCAGTCACCGGAAGAAGCACAAGAATGGCTGGAGGGATGGCGTAGAACCCCGCGTTCAGAGCGCCGACAGGGAGGACACACTCACCGTGAGGAACCTGAAGAGCGAGAAGTTGTAATGTAACAGACTGCAGGCGAGGGTGGCATTCTTAGCTGCAGTGCGGAGGAATAAACCGCACTACCAAGGCGGACGGGGCCTAACGGCTGCAATCTGGACATAGGCCAACAGGCCGGATACTCATTGACCTTGCTGGGCCACCACCGAGACTTCCTCGCGCAGAGGATCGGGGGAGTCATTGATGCAACCGGAAAGATCCGAGGGAGTGAAGTGAGACTGCACCATCGCTCGCTCTATGCGAACTATCAGAGAGGGACAACAAGACCGCTACGAATCCAGGAGGAAAAGATGAGTCTCCGAAGACAGCGGGCGATTGCTCTCGCCCCCACGTAATGGTATCGGGAAGGGGTTTTAGGCACTCTGCACTGTTGGGGTGGCGGGTAGTTTGGGGTCCGTCAAGCAGGGAGGCAGGGAGGCGGAATGGGGGGCTGGGACTGTTAGCAAACTGTTGGATGCTTTTAGTTGTTGTTGTGTTTATTAGGGCATTGGATACAACATGGTACACAGACACTGGGTACAGAGAAGGCAGACGCGCAATGGCACAGACTGTAAGTCTCAAACGGGATAGACATGATGGCTCAGGATCACGCAAACGCTGAGACACTGCAGTCACAGATGGGCCCAATTGTTCCGTTATCATTGGTTACATGGAATGTCCGCGGGCTGGGGGATATTGCACCAGCGATAGCTCTCTTACAGGAAACACATTTAACAGGAACGAAATGTAAAGCGTTGGACAGATTTGGTTTTAAAATGGTTGCGCACTCCGAGTTCTCTTCCGGGTCGCGGGGAGTAGGCATCCTGGTACGAAAATAATCCCCCCTGATTATCCATCAATCGTGGACAGATGAACAGGGCCGCTTCGCGGCTATAGCTTGTCAGTGGGAGGGAAGATCCTTTAATATAGTGTCCGTCTACATCCCTCCGGCGCTCCACGCTGAGGCCCTGCCAGCGCTCAGTAAATTTCTGCTCGCTCTCCCAGCGGGAGAAATGATAATTGGGGGTGACCTCAACGCGACAATCAGCGGGACTAATGACCGGCATCCTCCCAAACCCCACACTAGTAAAATTCCCCACATAACGAGTTTCATAGATGCCCTTGGTCTCCTAGATGCCTGGAGATGCTGTCATCCCACGACCCGACAGTTCACTTACCAATCTGGAGTTCATAATAGTCTATCCAGGATAGATTACTTCTTGACATCGGCGGACAGCCTACAGAACGTAGTGGACATAGAGATCCGCCCCAGAGGGATATCGGATCATTCCCCACTGATGCTTACATATACGTGTCACCGCACAGTTAGGCGACGCATTTACCCCATATACCCAGGGTATTTAAATAATCACAAAATCGTTGCCGACCTCACCAAGGCGACGCACCACTACTTTACAGAAAATACACTGTCAGCCTCATCTTCAGTCACACTTTGGGAGGCCTACAAAACTGTTATCCGAGGGCAAGCCATTGCCTCCATAGTAGGTCATAAACGTGAGCAGCGACTGGAATTAGCGGACATAGAATTGAGTCTGCAGCAGGCTGAAGACCACCATACGCAGCACCCAACACCAGAAACGGCACAATCCCTCTGTGTTAAGCAGCAGGAATATAGAGAACACTTAAAGGGGATTACGAAGTCCAAGTTAAAGAGTACACAACATAAGATATATGAAATTGGGGATAAGGCGGGTAGGCTTCTGGCTTGGCTGGACAAGAAAGAACGAGCGAGGAGCTGGATAGCGCAACTTAACACTCGGGAGTGAGGGATGGTATCCGACCCTCAGGAAATTGTAAACGGCTTAGCCGCGTACTTCGCCCAGATGTACACCCCTGCGACAACCAACACGGTGGAGGAGGCGCTGGCTTACCTCCACGACATAAAAATGCCCACGTTACCACCGGAGGCGGCAGCCACGCTGGAAGCTGACCTCACGGCGGACGAACTGAAGTCGGCAATTGAGTCCCTACAGTCAGGGAAGGCGATAGGGCCTAACGGCATACCCGTTGAATATTATAAGAAGATGGCGGGTACACTCTCCCCTCACCTCTTAAACATGTACACCGAAAGTCTGGAAGCGGGAGAACTACCGAGGGACCAAAGGGTGGCGACCATTGTGGCGATTCCGAAACCGGGAAAGCCTCCCGCGGAATGCACCTCATATCGCCCCATATCATTACTTAATGCTGAAACTAAAATACTCGCAAAACTTCTGGCAACGCGCTTAACGCCGTATATGGCGACCCTCATACACCCGGACCAATCGGGCTTCATGCCAGGTCGCAACACGGCCCTTAACCTGCGACGGCTCCATGGGGTACTGGCCCGTATGCCCTATATCGAAGAACCGGCTGTTATTCTCTCCTTAGATGCCCGCATGGCGTTTGATATGGTGGAGTGGTCCTTCTTGTTTGCGGTCCTTCGGCATCTGGGCTTTGGCCCTAAATTCTGCGCATGGATGAGCCTGTTATACGCGAAGCCGCTTGCACATGTCACGGCCAATGGGCACATGTCAGGAGATTTCCCGCTAGGACGCAGCACTCGCCAGGGCTGCCCGTTATCCCCCTTGCTGTTTGCCATGGTGTTGGAGCCATTGGCAGCCCTGATCAGGTGGGAACCAACCATCAGGGGACTCAAGTGGGCGGTGGGGTGGGAGGACCGCATATCGTTGTATGCAGATGATATCTTATTATACCTGGCCTCACTCAAACCTTCCCTTATGGTGCTGCTGAACGTTTGTGAAAACTATGGGAGGGTGTCGGGTTACACCATAAATTGGTCTAAATCGGTCTTATTTATACCTAACGGTCCGCCACCACAACTGCCTAAAGGGTGTGACCTCCTAATCACGACAGCCTGCTTTAAGTATTTAGGGATCTATGTGACACCTAAGCCAGAAGACTTTATTACCAAAAATGTACTGCCCCCCTTGGACCATCTAAAACGGGATACCGCGCATTGGTACGCATTGCCCTTGACGCTGCTTGGGAAAGCAGCACTCTTTAAAATGATGGCACTCCCCCGATTCTTGTATGCTCTGGAAAATACTCCATTCCCGGTACCAGCGAGCTATTTTAAAGCAATAGCCACAGAGGTCTCTAGTCTATTGTGGGGAAACAAACCAGTGCGAATTGCAATGGAAAAGCTGGTTAGGGGTTGGTATGATGGGGGAATAGCGCTACCCAACATACAGCTGTACTATTGGGCTGCGCAGTTAAAAATAATCAATCAATGGATACACGCCCCGTAGTCCGACCCTGCATTCCAGGTGGACAAATATCTATTAGGAGATGGAGGAGTTATGGCAGCCCTATACAATGAAAAACGACCTAACCCACTGATTGGCCCGACGGCACATACAATAGACGTTTGGTATATGGCGCAAAAGAAACTGGGATGGCAGGGGGTTATCACACAGCTTACACCACTTTGGGATACAGGAAGGCTGGGAAAGCTTAGAAAGAGTAAAGGATTCAGTGCCTGGGACGCCATAGGCATTTCTACGGTAGGAGACCTGTGGGTGAGGGGTGGGGTGGTGGCGTTCGAACGCCTGCAGGAACAATACGAGCTGGCCTCAGCTGAACAATTCAGGTACATACAGATTAGGCACGCACTGCAGGCAGCAATACCACCCAACACCGTCCTGCCGGAGGCCTCTCCATTAGAGGACAGACTCCTCACTGACTACATGAGGAAAAAGCCACCTCCTTCACTTACCGTAAATTAGTTAATAACCTACCTGACCCGACACAGGAGCTGAAGGTCAAATGGTCTGCAGACCTTGGGGGCATGGATGACTCGGAATGGCAGATGGCACTCTCGTCACCGCGGGAAGTTGCAATACCCTCTAGATTGAGACTCATACAGTTGGAGATACTGCACCGGGTATACTTCACTAGATTAACCTTACACAAAATAGGGAATGCCTTACACCCGTATTGTCTGCGGGAATGCGGAGAAGAGGGGACTTTTTATCATACTATATGGCAGTGTCCAAGGATTATGACATACTGGGTGGCAGTAATGCGGACTATCTCACAAGTGGAGGGGGTATCGGTAACACCAGAACCTAAAAGATGTTTGTTGAATATATGGGAGCCAAATGATCAAAACCATCCGGCACAGGACTGGGCCACATTAGGCATGATGGTCGCCAAACGGAATATAGCCAGGTTGTGGGGCTCCAGACGCCCGCCGAGGGCCAGGGCATGGTGTGGAGACATGGATGAAGCAATGGTAGCAGAGAAAACTACATATGTTAACCGAGGTTGTCCGCAGAAATGGGGGAAGGTTTGGGGAGCCTGGAACAAGTACAGGGGCTTTATCTGTGAACCACCGGAGTTGCCGAATGAGGATATTTCCATCTGAAGCGGGGAGGGGGTGAGGGGCTATCTATGGGTCCATAGATGAGATCTGACCAATATTCTGATGTAACAGTGTTATGAGCGTTGACGTCTGATAATGTACCAAAAGAATGCATTTGTATAGCTATTCCCGTGATTGTGCTCTGCCCTAACTTTAATAATAATAAAAACAATTTAAAAAAAAAAAAAAAGTGTGTTAATGATTTCCTTTCTATATTGTGAAGAGGATCAAGCAAATATGACTTAATATTTGTGATTGCAACAGGGGGCAGCTGTAAGTATAACCATGCACAGATCAGCAACTGGTGTGTTTGTATTGTTTGCAGCATTGTTTTTAAAAATGCCAATAAAATCAAATAATTTTCTTTTTTAAAAGGCTCACCCCCAGCTAGGCTCATTCGAAGCCGGAACGCAACTTTATCCACATGGCTTCTTCTTATTGAGGCCCCAAAAAATGAGTGCAGCTCCCTTCAATGGGCCCTGCACTGAGCGGGCGCGCCGGTCACGATTACATGCTGGGGGAGGGGGGTACATACGCCCAATGTGTATTATGGTATTGAGGGGGTCAATTGCTTTAAATGCCTCCAACATCAGATCCCAGTCCATGTAAATCAGCGTTTCTGCAGTCCCTTATATTGCTCCCTCCTGATGACTGCACTCTCTGCCCTACCCCACTGGATTGCTTCCTCATGCCAGGTGTGTACTGTTGGGGGAAAGGCCGATTTCCACCTCATGGTGATGGAGCGCTTTGCAATGATTAGAGCTAGGTCAGCGAATCTGAGCTATACTTTCTGTGTCTTAGGAGGACGATACAGTCCCAGTATGCACCGCTCCACTGTGTCCCAGCTAAGGATCCCTTTTATGGTTTCTAATACATGTGCAATCTTGGCCCAGAAACCCACTAGGCATGGACACGTCCACAACATGTGTAGTATGTCAGCGTTATCTGCATGGCATCTTGGGCAACATACCTGTGTCGTGGGATACATGCAGTTTAAGCGGTATGGGGTGAGGTAGACCCTGTGGAGGATAATATATTATATAAACTTGAATTTGGCATTATGGGGCACACTCTTAAGGTATTCCAGGAGCGAGGCCCAATCCTTGTCCATTAGGTCCTTACCCAGATCTCTAGCCCATTTCTCTCTAAGTGTCGTAAGGGGGGGTCTTTGCATGTGCAGGGGTACCTATATATAGCCATCTTATCAGGTGTACAGCATGCATCAGCTCATGCGTCAGGCGGCTCTTTGTCTTCCGGGGTCCAATGCTTCTTCACGTATTTGTCTATAGCTGCATGTAGGATAAAAAGAGAGCGCGGGACTCCTTGCTCCCAGGCAAAGTTCTTGTGGTCCATCAACACACCATCCGCAAATAGTGCCCCCACTGTAGAGACACCATCCTGTGTCCAACCATGTATTCTCCGCCTAGTGACCAGCTCGGTGGGTGTGGGGATTCCAAGCAGTGGAGTGTTAGGGGCATAGGGGAGTCTCGGGTTTGTAGTTTGTAGCGCTTT
Organism: Triturus cristatus; assembly: GCF_964204655.1. NCBI lineage: Eukaryota > Metazoa > Chordata > Amphibia > Caudata > Salamandridae > Triturus > Triturus cristatus. The sequence goes on along the minus strand of NC_140581.1, from coordinate 443,434,905 downwards.
TTTCCAGTAGGCGAGAGATATTCGCAGCAGTAGGGAAGATCCCGGTGGGAATCGTACTCTGTGATAGCAGTAAGGTGTGGAAAGCACCCCGGACCAGGGATTGTGCTGTATGGTCCAATTCGTGCAAGTTGCGCCCCGCCAGCCAGTCCGAAAGCCATTGCACTTAGCTTGCAAAGCAGTATACGTGGAGGTCAGGCGCCCCAATGCTCCCTATCTCTGTCCCCTGTTGCAGTTGGCCAGCCCCACCTTTCTGCGGCCCCTTCCCCAGATTAGATCCGACAAGAGTGTGCCCAGAGTTTTATAGGAATCAGTACTGGTAGATTTGTAAAACAAATACAATAGGCGCAGGGGCATGACCATCTTGGAGATGGCTATTCTGCCCGCCAATGAGAAGGGCAGTGACACCCAGAAAGATACTTGGGTGCGGAGTGCCTTAGCTGCCCTCATCAGGTTGCCCTGCAGTAAATCTTGTTGGGTCCTATATATTTGGATGCCCAGGTATTTGAAGGTACTTGGCGCTACTGGAAGAGAGAACAGCCCAAACTTGATGTCAATGGGTGCTCTCCTGGGCGGAAAAAGAACACATGAGACTTATTCTCGTTTATGGTTAGATCCGAGATGCGTTCAAGCGGGTTAAAAATACGTGCTATAGGCTCTAGCTTACCCACTAGATCGTGGGTATATAGGATGATATCGTCCGCAAACGCATCTATGCCTCTCTCTGAAGCTGGATAGTGAGGGGTTCAAGCACCAGCACAAATAGCAGTGGTGACAGAGGGCAGCTCTGCCATGTGCCTCTTCATACAGGGTAAGGCAGCGAGACATGCGCTACAAACCGGGCTCGTACCATGGGAGCAGTGTAGAGCAACTTAATCCATTTCACATACTCTGTTAGAATGCCAAATTTACCAGGGGCAATTAACATGTATTCCCAATTTAGGGTGTCAAAGGCTTGACTAGATCGAGGGAAATGCACCTAGGGAGTCTCTAGATGTGGCCTCCATGACATGATAGAGACGTCTAATGTTCAGTGAGGTATTACGAGCTGGGACGAAGCCATTTTGGTCCATGTGGATAAGTTGCGGCAGGTGGGGGAGCACGGAAGACGGTGTCCTCCAACATCTGTGGCCATAACTTCCAGGTGGGGACTGGTGTAGGGACTCTCTCCCATGACAACGTGACCTCCAGCAGGTTGTGATCCGAAAAGGTCTTCCCCTGGTATGTGGCGTGGTTAAACTGAGTTTTGATGGAGAGGGAACAGAGTACTCTGTCTAGTCCTCTGTGAAGCAGGTGGGGAGGTGAATAGAATGAGTATTCCCAACTCTTTGGGTTCTTGAGGTGCCAAACGTCTCC